>NC_081327.1:12154600-12462400 GCF_026419965.1 Kogia breviceps
TCCCTCCAGCTCGAGCTGGTCCGGCCAGGCTCCCGGAGGACGTCCGTGCGGCGGCCCAGGAGGCGTCCCCAAACTCGCACAGCTGTGAGTGGAGCAGGCGGGAAAGCGGCTAGACGGGAGCCCGGCTTGGAGCCGTGAGGGTCTGGAGGGGGTGGGGGTCCCTCGGCGAAGGAGATCCCTGACTCAGCCCCGCTCCGCCTCCTTCCCGGGCTGCAGGGCTCGCCTCGGTGCCACGAAGCCACCGTCATCTTCAACCTCCTGCGCCTGCTCGCGTGGGACCTGCGGCTGGTGGCGCACTCGGGTCCTTGTCTGTGATCCCGCCGCGGCTCCGCCTGGGACCCGAAGCTCTGGGGGCGCCTTGTTGTGGACGCCGCTCTCCTCCGTGGCCCCATCGGACCAGGCGGGTCTCTCAGCCTGGACCCGCCGGCGCTGGTGCCAGAAGCGCCCTTTCCCCAAATCGCAGAACGAGTTCCCCCGGAAGCAGCGATATTTCCGCGGGATGCGTTGCCCTCAGATCTTCCAGGGCCCGGGCTGGCAGGAAAAGACTGCAGTCCGTGTCCGCCTTGCTCGCTGACCACCACGTACCATGGACCAGTTTCTACTTGTGTGGTTACAGGAACAGACCTGTCTCATGACAGGTCCCACCCCCTGCTTTGAACCTTCAGTGCCCGCTTTGCGATTCCATGAATCTGTGACTCTTGGACCTCCCCGCTGGGGAAGCCTCATTCCCTGAGGGACTGGGTAGTGAAGGGGCCAGAAGTCGTCTGGATAAGTAGTTTTTTGAATTCCGTTACTTAAGTGTGTTTTGTATTTATGAAGTTCCTGTGTGTCTTTGCTGTTCTGTCTTCTGTTGTTAATTTGTTGCCAATTATTAAACACTTTTGCATTTCTGCGGGTTGTTTATTCGGTGATCATTTTGAGGGGGGCTGTTCGGCACAAAATGCTGAGACAGGGAAATCAGGTGACCTGAGTTTCAGGTCTGCCCCTGCCACTTAAGCGTTGCGTGTCTGGGCAAGTTACTTCTCTCTGAGCCTCAGTTTACTCATTTATGCCATGGCATTGTTACACTTCCCTTGCAGTGAGTACTATACATTGAAATAAGGTTTCTGAAGCTTCCAGCTGAAGCCACAGAATGGCCTTAATAACTGGTCTGCATTAAATAGTCACACCCATAAATGCAGAACAATTGTACTTTTAAAATTTGTCTGCGTCTGTGGATGGGCAATCTCCGTGGCCAACTGCAAAGGCCGTTTCCCAAGGCCACACAGCTAGAGAGGGTCGCAGCCAGGTCTGAGCCCCAGAGTCTAGCTCCAGCTCCCATGCTCCTACCCACTGCCCTGAACTTCCTTTCTAAGGGAAACAGTATGATGTTGAGGGATTTTGAGATAATGTGTCAATTTTCAGGATGCACAGTTGTTGCAATGTGTCCTCCCCTGATGTGAGGCCGATGCAATTCATAGAAACTGACCAGAACACTGGTAGGTGACTCGGGCACATCCCTGCTGTTGCTTTTATCTTTTAAAAAATTGTTGATTTATTTCGGCTGCTCTGGGTCTGAGTTGCGGCATGCATGCAGGATCTAGTTCCCCTACCGGGGGTCGAACCCGGGCCCCCTGCACAGAGTCTTACCCACTGGACCCCCAGGGAAGTCCACCTGCTGTTACAGATGAACCTATCTGCAGGGCAGGAACAGAGACGTGGACCTAGAGAATGGACATGTGGACAGAGTGGGGGCAGGGGACGGTGGGACGAAACGGGAGGGTAGGACTGACATATATACACTACCATGCGTAAAATAGATAGCTAGCGGGAACATGCCATAAAGCACAGGAAGCTCAGCTCGGTCGGTGCTCTGTAATGACCTAGATGGGTGGGGTGGCGGGGGTGGGAAGGAGGGGATATAGGCACACATGTAGCTGATTCACTTCATTGCACCGCAGAAACGAATACAACGTCGTAAGGCAATTATACTCCAATTAAAAAAATTTCTAAAACACGTTACGTATCAGAGCTCAAAGATATTCCCAGCTGAGGACTTCGGTCCACCCTCTCCCCGGAATTATGAATGAGGGAAAGAGGGGGTGGGAGTAATAGTCAAAAGGACTCCACTCCTTCTGTTCGAGACGTCCATGACCTCCAAGGCAGGAGATGTAGCTACACTGGGGCTGCTGAGTGCAGTGGTTACTCTCTGGTGTCAGACAGAACTCAGTTAATATCCTGCCCTCACCACTTATTTGCTGTATGACCTTGGACAAGTCTCTTAACCCCTCTGAGTCCCTGCAGTTTCCTCTGTATCTGAAATGCAGGCAAAGCACAGGGTGTCCTTGGTGCTACCATGAGTATTCGACAGCACATTGTGAGGGAATTCCCTGCCGTTCGAGTGGTCAGGACGCTGCGCTTCCACTGCTGAGGGCCCGGGTCAATCCCTGGTCGGGGGACTGAGATCCTGCAAGCGGCGCGGCCAAAAACAACAACCACAGCAACAAAGAAAACAGACCACCTTGTGGCAGAGCCTCTGTGAACAGGGTGAGACATATACAGGCGCACAGAAGGAGGGGGGTGTCTCTGTTTTCCTTTTTCACTGACTGTTCCCTTTTCCTGGAAGGCTCCCCCTCAGGTCTCCACAGAGCTCCCTCCCTCCCTTCCTTTAGGTCTTCCCCCAAAAGTCATCTCATTACCTTATTTAATGCAGACTTCCTCTGGCACTCTGCTCTCATCCCTGCTTCATGTCTTTCGTTTTCCATTATCTGACTTTACCTAACCTAATACATACCGCATGCCTGATCCCCGTGTCCCAGAGAGGTACTACCTGGTACCTCTCTCCAGTAAAGAGCCCCATGAAGGACTGCTTCATGTCTTTTCTTTTTTCAAGGCTCTCTTCCTGGCACCTTGAGCAGGGTCTGACCCAGAGTGGGGGCGGGAGGGCGAATAGGTACTTGGTGAATGAATGAAGGCGTTTTTCTCAAACCCACCTGATTTCCCTGAAGTACTGGTCACAGCTCAACTTCACAGCACATCCTCCCATTCCTGGGTCTCTCTGCGTCTGACAGTCAGAGGACAGGTTAGTGCAGCCTCCCGACCTCCCACATTCTGTCTCTATGGGTACCAGGTGGGGAAGGGTGGGGAGGAGCTGGTGTCCTCTCTTAATTCGCGAGTGTTCTGCCTTTCTCCCTCTCTCTCCCACCCGCAGCAGCACCCCTGGACCTTCTGCCATCTCCTAAACAGCCTCCCTCTTGGAAGTTCCAGGTTCTTCATGGCAACACCTCCTACAGGTGCCTTTTCCCTCTACTCCCTGTACTGGGGCCTCTGCCAAAAAGGGAGGCCCTCTGTCCCCTCCCCGTCCCAGTCCTAGATCAGCCTGGGAACCGGCGCGGGAGACCCGCCGTGTGGGGTGAACCTGCCCCAGGCCTGATTTTGACTTCTTTACTCACCTTCTTGGAGGTGAAATGGGACATGAATCGATGTCAGTTTCTCTTTCCCTCGGCGGCTCACATGGCTCACAGGCCCCGCCCTGCTCTGGGCTTTCCCAGCCCCGCCTCCCCTGGTGCCAGTGTCAGCCTCTAGCTGTGTTTTCACTTTTCCTACATCAGCTGGGATTGCCCAGCTGCACAGGCTAAAAGCTGCGCCATGGAACTCAGGCAGCAATTACACCTCAGACGCAGCTGGAAGTTCAGAGACACGGACAGAGCAACGAGCTGAGATCCAGAAGAGGAGGCTGAAGTCAGAGACTCCAGACGGGACTGAGAGACCCCAGGCGGCAGCCTCAGAGTGGACACTTGATCCGCCATCTGCTGGCAGAGACCAGAGAGCAGGAATGAAGCTGGGTCAGCCCCTGCATCATTGTCCGGGACCCCCACCTCCCCAGGGCCTCCACCGTCACCCCCTGACGCCCTCCCTGCCCTCATCTTTCTGTCCTTCCTTAACACAGACATGGCCCCGGGCTGCACGCTGGTGCTGATGCTGATGGCCCTGGCGCCGAGCAGGACAGGAGCAGTTCCTGTGCCCTCACCCCTCGGGGCCCTCCCAGGTGCAAGGGGCTGCCACGTGGCCCAGTTCAAGTCCCTGTCCCCACAGGAGCTGCAGGCCTTCAAGAGGGCCAAGGATGCCTTTGTGAGTCTCCCCCGACCCCTCCTGCAGTGGGCGACCCTCCACCCCTCCCTCTGGGCGCTCCCAGGCGACCTGGGCGGAAGGTGGGCCTGCCCTGCCCGCGCCGGGCTGACCGCCACCCTCCCCGCGGTGGACGATCTCCTGTCCTCCTGCGGTGGACGTGCCTCTGCGGTCCTTGTGGAAGTTAACCTCCCGTCCCCCTGTTGCTGGCCATCCTCCAGGCTCCCTGGGGTCCTCCCTCTGTCCCTCCCGCTGTGGGCTGACCTTGCCCTTGCTCTCTAGGAAGAGTCGCTCTTGCAGAAGGACTGGAACTGCAGCTCCCGCCTCTTCCCCAGGACCCGGGATCTGAGGCAGCTGCAGGTGAGTTGGCGGAGTCAGGCCCGCCTGCCCTCACCTGCCGGCCGCTCCGGCTCTGCAGGTGGCCCCTCACCTCCTCCTTCCCTCACGTCCTTCTCTCCCTGCCCTCCCCACCCGTCCCCTGACTCCTTCCCCTCAGCCAACCACATCGGCTCCCACCTGACCCAGACTTTCACCTTCCACTGTCCCTGCCTCTGTCCCCCTCACCTGTGCCTCCTCGCCTGTTCTCTCTCACGCGCAACTCTCACCTGTCTCTGTCTCCTTCTCAGTTGTGGGAGCGCCCCGTGGCCTTGCAGGCGGAGCTGGCCCTGACACTGAATGTCCTGGAGGCCACGGCGAACTCATCCCTGGACCACATCCTGGACCAGCCCCTTCACACGCTGCACCACATCCACTCCAAGCTCCAGGCCTGTGTGAGCGCTCGGGGCACCCGGGCCGTGTCTGGGCTCTGGCCACCTGTACGTCCCCCTCTGTCCCAGGCCCTGCCTCACACCCTCAACACCACCCTCCTCTGCTCACAGGTCCCAGCTCAGCCCACAGCAGGCCCCAGGCCCCGGGGCCGCCTCCACCACTGGCTGCACCGGCTCCAGGAGGCCCCGAAGAAGGTGAGTGACCGCGGAGGGGAAACCGCTGGCTGCGCTCAGCTGGGCGGCCAGACATGGGAGCTACTGAGCCATCCCCCTCTCCCCGCAGGAGTCCCGGGACTGCCTCGAAGCCTCTGTCATGTTCAACCTCTTCCGCCTCCTCACCCGGGACCTGAAATGTGTTGCCAGTGGAGACCAATGTGTCTGACCCCGGAGACCCACCTGTTTCAGCATCTTTTTAAATTTTTTTAATTTAATTAATTTATTTATTTCTAGCTGCATTTGGTCCTTGTTGCTGTGCACGGGCTTTCTCCAGTTGCGGCAGGCACGGGCTACTCTTCATTGTGGTGCGTGGGCTTCTCATTGCGGTGGCCTCTCTTGTTGCGGATCACCGGCTCTAGGCGTGTGGGCTTCAGTAGTTGTGGCACGTGGGCTCAGTAGTTGTGGCTCACGGGCTTAGTTGTTCTACGGCCTGTGGGCTCTTCCCGGACCAGCGCTCTAACCTGTGTCCCCTGCATTGGCAGGTGGATTCTTAATCACTGTGCCACCAGGGAAGCCCTGTCTCAGCATCTTAGATATTATTTATGCATAAACTACCTCCACTGGTTTATTGCTTCCAGATCCCTATTTGTTTTTGAAGCCCCTAAAAGATATTTATTCCTGTACTTTTTGTAAAATGTGTGAAAATAAACAATTTGTCTACGACATTGGCCTTGTTTATATGTGACTGTACAAGTGACTGCACAACTGCGTATGTGAGTGTGCGTGTATTGCAGTGGGAAGGCGAAGTGAGAGATGAAGAGACTATGAAAGAATAAATGAATGAGGAGTGAAAGAATCACTGAGGATGTTTTCAGCCACAACAATGGAAGATTTCATTGCATCACAAGCTATCATTACATTAAATAATAAGATGTCTAGAGGAGGCTGTGTCTGGGTCAGATCAGCGGGACCATGGCTTTATCATGAACCTACGGTCTATATCTGTTAGTATTTCTAAGGATACATGTTAAAATTGTGTTTGTGTTACATTCACCCCAACCTCCTGTGGTTGTAAACCTTGGATGACTATTGTCAGGGTGGCGATGTGCTGGGAGAAATATCACAGAGAGAGTTGTCACCAAAAAGTCATTAAGTTCCACTGTGGGCATTGTTCCATGTAGACAATGGTGTTGACTGCAAATAATTTTCTTGTCTGATCTGTATGTCTATTTTTTTTTTTTTAAAGTAAGTTTATTTATTTATTTTTGGCTGTGTTGGGACTTCGTTGCTGCGCACGGGCTTTCTCTAGTTGCGGTGAGCTGGGGCTACTCTTCGTTGTACATGGGCTTCTCATTGAGGTGGCTTCTCTTGCCGCGGAGCACGGGCTCCTGTGGTTGTGGCTCGCAGGCTCTAGAGCGCAGGCTCAGCAGCTGTGGCGCACGGGCTTAGCTGCTCCGCGGCATGTGGGATCTTCCCCGACCAGGGATCGAACCCGTGTTCCCTGCATTGGCAGGTGGATTCTTATCCACTGTGCCACCAGGGAAGTCCGCAACACAACCATCCAGAGTAGGCTGACTCTTAGCTCCTCACCAGGATTCAGGATGTAGGTGCAGTTGTAGCTGGGACATTTCTGGTCTTAGAGTAGAGAGGTAAGAGTACATGATGGAGGAAATCCCCTGGTTTGGACTCGGCACTTTCACTGCTGGGGCCCAGGTTCAATCCCTGTTTGGGGAAATAAGATCCCACAAGCCTTGCAGCTCAGCCAACAAAACAAAACAACAACAAAAAAAGAGTACATGGTGTACTATGCACTGGCTCTTAGAACTTCTGCTCCGAAACGACACACACCACTTCCGTCCCCGTTTCATTGGCCCAAACAAGTGACATAGCCAAGCCTGAGGTCAATAAGGCAGAGATTAATAATTTTCCCCAAGAAATGGATTCCTCACATTGGAAAGGAAGAAGCTATTTGGGATGATAAGGCAGTATAACACGTCCTAAGTCCTTATCTCCAACTCTGACTTTATTATTTGTTTATTTTGGGGCTGCATAGGGTCTCAGTTGTGGCACGTGAGATCTTTCGTTGCGGCATGTGGGCTTCTCTCTAGGTGTGGTGCACGGGCTCTAGAGCACGTGGGCTCGGTAGTCACAGCCCGCGGGCTTAGTTGCCCCTCGGCATGTGGGACCTTAGTTCCCCGACCGGGGATCGAACCGGCATCCCCTGCAGTGCAGGACGGATTCTCAACCACTGGACCACCAGGGAAGTCCCTCCAACTCTGACTTTAAAGACAAAGACAAATTAGCTTTATTATTGTGCGTAGAAACCAGCTCAATTTCAGATCCAAACTGGACCAGCTGATAAGCCAGTAGCAATGAAGACTCTGATCCTAAAAGTTCCCATGCCATTTTCTGACTAATGATCCATAGAAAGGGATTTGCTGGTGGAAACCCCCATTAAAAAGGAAGAGCTAGTCCACAGTGCTGAGAAGGCAGGACCACTGTCCACTCTCCATGGTTCTGAACACCACTGCTGGCTACAGGAGGGTGGTTTCTTTCATCCCTGGGATCTTGGTAGATGCCTGTTAACTTCTTCAGCACTTACAGATTTTTAAAATGAAATATTGTCACATCACATATGGTTGTGGGATTTTTTTTCCCTTAAATAACAGAAAACTTCAACTCAACTTGCTTAAACAATCAGGAATTTGTAATCTCATATACCAAGAAGCCTGAGGGGAAGATAGATAAGGAGTTGGTTAATTCAGGAAATCACACTAACGTTATTGATAATTCAAACCCTTTCCATCTTTCAGCCTTGCCGTCCTCAGCATTTCAGCCTCACCCTCAAGTTTGATCATCTCAGGTCACACGGTGGCTACCGCAGTTCTGGATATTAAATCTTTTGAGCAATGTCCAGAGGAAGAAAAGGGACAGCATTTCTTCCAGAGGAAGAAAAGGGACAGCTTTCTTATCACTGAGGAAAACTTCTCCCAGGAGCCCCCTAGCAGACTTTCCTTCAATCCCACACTAACATCCCATTAAAAATTGCAACCCCGCTAGTGCTCCTGATACCCTAGTGCTCTACTTTCCCCCCCCATAGCACATATCTCCTTCTAACACACCATAAATGTGCTTACTTTAAAAAATACATATGGGGCTTCCCTGGTGGCGCAGTGGTTGAGAGTCGGCCTGCCGATGCAGGGCACGCGGGTTCGTGCCCCGGTCCGGGAGGATCCCACATGCCGCGGAGCGGCTGGGCCCGTGAGCCACGGCCGCTGGGCCTGCGCGTCCGGAGCCTGTGCTCCGCAACGGGAGAGGCCGTAACAGTGAGAGGCCCGCGTACCGCAAAAAAAAAAAAAAAAAAAAAAAGTATTTATTTGGCTGAGTCAGGTCTTAGTCGCGGCACACCGGACCTTTGTTGCTCCGTGAGGGATTTAGTTACTTCCCTGACCAGGGATCGACCCCAGGTCCCCTGTATTGGAAGTGTGGTCTTAAGCACTGAACCAGCAACGAAATCCCAAGAATGTACTTACTTATCGGGGCTTCCCTGGAGGTCCAGTGATTAAGATTTCGCGCTTGCACTGCAGGGGGTGCCGGTTCGATCCTTTGTCTGGGAACTAAGATCCCACAAGCGACGCTGCCAAAAAAAAAAAAAAGAAATGTGGTTACTTATTATGTTGTTGTTTATGACCTGTCTCTCTCTGCTAGAATATAAGCTCCACCAGCTCAGAGGTTACTGTCTGTTCTGTTCACCTCTGTCCCCAGCACCCAAAACAGGCACAGAGCAGGTGCTGGAAATGGATGACTGTCACATCGTGTCACATGCCTCAGCCCAAATGATTTACTGCAAAGGGACATGGGGCAACTATAATTGGCTCAGACCAAAGATGGTCTGCTTTGTAGAGTGGGGCTGGGGCCCACTTCTTCTGAAAGCTCAGGTCACAGCAAAGATGGCAGATTTCTGATCAAAACGGGGGTTATTTCAGGCCTCTACAATCTATTACAAGCCTCCAACACTTACTTCATATTTTCTCCCCTCTCCTTAAAACTCCAACTCCTCTCCCCCATCCTCACTCTCACAGATGGCTTTGCTTCTTCCACTGAAAATATGGAAGCAGTAGAAGAGAAATCCCGTATACTCCCACTACCACATCCACTTACCTACCAGCATCGGGGCCTGGATGCTCTGCTGTCCTCCTTTCTAAGCCCAACTTCTCCACTTGTACCCTGGATGCTATCTGTTTCTTACTCATAATTCTCCCCTCACCGCTTATCCTGCAACATCAATTTTCCCCTGTCTGTTCCTATCATTTCTATTATTCATTCTATCTCGGGAACTCCCTGGTGGTCCAGTGGTTAGGACTCCACGCTTCCACTGCCAGGGGCACAGGTTTGATCCCTGGTCAAGGAACTAAGATCCCACATGCCGCCATGTGGCCAAAAAATAAATACATAAAAATAAAAACATAAAGAAATTCTATCTCAATCCCACACCCCCTCCAGTTACCACCCCATTTCTCTGCCTCCTTGTACTAGTGAGGCTTCTCCAGAGAAACAGAACCAGCAGGATACAGATATAGATATATACCATATATACATCTATATATATGTATATACATATATATTTATCATGAGGCATTGGCTCATGAACTACGGAGGCCAAGCCCCAAGATCTTCCGCTGGCGATCTGGAGACCCAGGAGAGGCGATGTGTAGTTCCAGTCTAAGTCCAAAGCCCTGAGAACCAGGAGAGCCTATGGTGTAAGTTCTAGTCCAAAATCCAGGATGCTTGAGACCCAGGAAGGGCCAAAGTCTCAGCTCGAATCCGAAAGCCAGAAAAGAACACAATCTCAGTTCAAAGCAGTCAGGCAGGTGGCGTTCTCTCTTACTCAGCCTTTTCCTTCTATTCAGGTCTGTCATTGATTAGATGAGGTCCACCCACAGTAGGGATGGCAGTATACTTTACTCAGTCTACCAGTTCAAATGTAATCTAATCCAGAAACACCCTCGCAGACACACCCTGAACGTTTGACCAAATGTCTGGACACCCAGTGGCTCAATCAAGTTGACACATAAAGTTGACCATCACACTTCCTTTTCAGCAACGTTTGTCAAAAGAGTTGCCTACAGTATGGAGGTTCCTTAAAAAACTACAAATAGAACTACCATACGACCCCACAATCCCACTACTGGGCATATACCCTGAGAAAACCAAAATTCAAAAAGAGTCATGTACCACAATGTTCATTGCAGCTCTATTTACGAGAGCCAGGACATGGAAGCAACCTAAGTGTCCATCGACAGAGGAATGGATAAAGAAGATGTGGCACATATATACAATGGAATATTACTCAGCCATAAAAAGAAATGAAATTGAATTATTTATAATGAGGTGGATAGACCTGGAGTCTGTCATACAGAGTGAAGTAAGTCAGAAGGAGAAAAACAAATACCGTATGCTAACACATATATATGGAATCTAAGAAAAAAAAATGTCATGAAGAGATTAGTGATAGGACAGGAATAAAACACAGACCTACTAGAGCACGGACTTGAGGACATGGGGCGGGGGAAGGGTAAGCTGTGACGAAGTGAGAGAGTGGCATGGACATATATACCCTACCAAACGTAGGGTGGATAGCTAGTGGGAAGCAGCTGCGTGGCACAGGGAGATCAGCTCGGTGCTTTGTGACCACCTAGAGGGGTGGGATAGGGAGGGTGGGAGGCAGGGTGACGCAAGAGGGAAGAGATATGGGAACATATGTATATGTACAACTGATTCACTGCCTCCTCTTCCCCTGTGTCTCCTTTGAGTGAGGCTCTTGTTCCAGCCACTCCACGTTCAGCTCTTGTTCAGCTGGACCATGGCAGCAGCCTCTCCCCTGTGCTCCTCAGTCCTGCTCTGAGCCCACCGTCTGTTCCCCACATGCAGCCAGAGGGGCTCTGTGAGCACCTGAGTCAGGTCAGGCCCCTCCCCTGCTAGAGTGCTCTCCTGGCTCCACCTCACTCACAGTAAGTGTCCATTGACCAAGGAATGAATAAACAAAAGAATGATATATATGTCAAAGAAAAATTGACCAGTCGATCTAAGAAAGAAATGGAATGGATTTGCATTTCCTTAATGATCAGTGAACATATTTTCATGTGGCTTGTTGGTCATTTGCATCAAAATGAGTCTTAGAGGGCTAAAATCAAGGTGTCAGAAGGGCTGATTCCTTAGGGAGGATCCTGGGAAGAATACGATTCCTTGCCTTTTTCAACTTCTAGTAGCCACCTGGATTCCTGGGCTTGTGGCCCCGACCTCTAGCTTCATAGAACATCACCCCAGTCTCTGCTCCCATCGTCACATCTCCTTCTCATCTGTAGTCAAATCTCCCTCTCATAAGGACACTTGTGTGTCCATTTACGGTTCATCCAGATAATCCAGGACAGTCTCCCCATCTCAAGATCCTTAATTCAATTACATCTGCAAAATTTCTTCTGCCAAAAAAAGGTCACATTCATAGGTTCCAGGATTAGGACCTGGATATCTTAGGAGGCCATTATCAATCAGCCTACCACAGTCAGCCTTCCCTCTGCTGTAGCCAGGTTGTGGAAAGACTGAATTCCCTTTATTCTCCCCTGGAGATCTGTGTCCTATCTGACTCTCTGATCATCCCTCAACCTGCCTCTTATCCAAGCTTTGTGATAGTACCTTAATATCTATTCTTCCTTTATTAATAGGAAACTTGATTTTTTACCAGGCATATGGCTAACCTGAGTCATGACTCAGCTTCTTATGGCATCATATGCTCACCTGTAGCTAAGTTCTGACAGAAAGAGCTCTTAAAGGGTGGGGCATTCTCTTCTTCCCTCCCTCCTATTCTCCATCTGTTGTCTGGGATATGGATGCAAAGGATGGAGTTCAAGCAATCATCTCGGACCATGAAGAGGAAGCCACATGTTGACGATGGAGCAACAATGTAGAAGGAGCTTGGGTTCTCGCACTGTGGAACCCCAGACAGTCTGACACTTTGAATAAGTGTCAGACCAGCTTGGGTGGCACCTCTCTTCATGAAGGAGAGAAGAATACTCCTCCTTTGCAGTAAAATCAAATACAAATTAGTGATAGGCAGAATAATGGACCCCCCAAAGATGTCCCTGTCTTAATCCCCAGTTATGACAAGGGGGAGATAAGGTGGCAGATGGAATAAAAGCTGTTAATCAGCTGACCTTAAAATAAGGAAATTATCCTGCATTATCTGGGTGAGTCCAATGTGATCACAAAGATCCTTTAATATGGAAGAAGGGCAGAAGAGGAGGTCAGAGTCAGAGAGAGATTTGAAGATGCTATGTTGCTGGCTTTGAAGAAGGAGGGGGCCACAAGCTAAGGAATGTAGGCAGCCTCTAGAAACTAGCAAGTGCAAGGAAATGGATTGTCCCCTAGAGCCTCCAGAAGGAATGCAGCCCCGCCAACACCTTGATTTTAGCCCAATGAGATCCACTTTAGACTTCTGACCTCCAGATCTGTCAGATAATGTCTGTGTTGTTTTAAACTGCTAAGTTTGTAAGCATTTGTTATGGCAGCAATAGAAAACTAATATATAATTGATCCAGGCTTCTTCCCCTGAATCTTTCTCTGTCTTTAAGGCCCATCACTAATAATAATAATCAAGGGACTTCCCTGGTGGTCCAGTGGTTAAGAATCCGCCTTCCAGTGCGGGGGGCGCCGGCTCGATCCCTGGTCGGGGAACTAAGATCCCAAATGCCATGGGGCGACTATGCCTGCGCACCGCAACTACTGAGCCCGTGTGCCACAACTAGAGAGAAGCCCGTGTGCCACAACTAGAGAGAAGCCCGTGTGCCACAACGAAGAGCCCGCACACCTCAATGAACGATCCTGCATGCTGCAATGAAGATCCTGAGTGCCGCAACTAAGGCCCGACGCAGCCAAATAAATAAAAATGAACTTAAAGAAATAATAATCAAAACCAACACCAACATTAATTGTTAACATACTGAGCATTTTCCTGTGCCTGACACAATCTCAGCACATGTAAGCCTCACAACAATCCTACAAAGGAAGTAGAAAGCCTTAAATACAAATGTGGGAAAAGAAAAATAAGGCTGAAAATTAGCAAGCTAAACATGAATCTCAAATGTTAGGATAAGAACAACACAATAAACTCAAAGAAAGAATGAAAACCAAATGCACAATAGAAACTAATGCTATTTATTATTATTAATGAAATAAGATCAAATGAAAGAAAAAACCCAAATACGCGATAGAGAGGATCTACAAAGCTAAATGTTGGTTATCGCTAGTAATTTGAAAAGACTAATAAAACCCTTGCAGTTATATCTCAAAATCGATGAAGAAAAAGATTCAGCCATTTAAAAAAAGAAGGAAATCTTGCAATTTGCGACAGCATGGATGGCATTATGCTAAGTGAAATGTCAGACAGAGAAACAAATACTGTGTGATCTCGCTTATATGTGGAATCTAAAAAAACAAAACCAAAAACAAATGAAAAACTGAACTCGTAGAAACAGAGAACAGATTGGTGGACGGACGAAGGTGGTCAAAACGTACACATTTCCAGTTATAAGATAGATAAGTCCTGGGGATGTAATGTACAGCATGGTGACTATAGTTAAAAATACTGTATTGTATATTGGAAAGTTGCTAAGAGAGGACATCTTAAAGGTTCTCACCACAGGGGGGAAAAATGCAATTATTCGAGGGGATGGATGTTAACTAAACTTACTGTGGTCATCATTATGCAATATATGCATATATCATTATGTCGTACACCTTAAACATATACAGTACTATATGTCAATTATATCTCAATAAAACTGGAAAAGAGAAGGAAAAAGAAAAAAAAGAGATAGAGAATATATCAATGACCAATATAAGCATCAGAAAAGGAAACCTTCCGAAATTTTGCCATTTGCAGCAACATGGGTGGACCTAGAGGGTGTTATGCTCAGTGAAATAAGTCAGACAGAGAAAGACATATACTGTATGGTATCACTTACATGTGGAATCTAAAAAGTACAACAAACTAGTGAATATAATAAGTGAGAAGCAGGGAATTCCCTGGCGGCCCAGTGGTTAGGATTCAGTGCTTTCACTGCCGTGGCCCGAGATCGAGTTCAATCCCTGGTCGGGGAACTAAGATCTCGCAAGCCTGGGAGCCAAAAAATAAAAAATAAAAATAAAGTAGACACAGATATAGAGAACAAACTAGTGGTTACCAGTGGGGCGGGGCAATATAGAGGTGGGAGAGTGGGAGGTGTAAAGTAGGCTATAAAGGTGTAAAGGATGTATTGTACAACACGGGGAATATTGCCAATATTTTATAGTAACTGTAAAAGGAGTGTAACTTTTAAAAATTGTATAAAAAATAAAATAAAGGGAAAGGAAATGTTCCCTACAAATCTCAAAACTAAAAGAGGTAACTAGCTTTTGTGTGTATTGTCTCCACTTCACACGCGAGGAAACTGAAGTTCACAGAGGTTGAGTATCGTCCCTAGTTCACGCAGCAGGTAAGTGGCAGAGTCGGGATTTGAACCTGAGGCTCCAGCACTCACCTGCCCGCTACACGAATCTCTGTGCTTTGGCGCCACCTCGCGAGAGTGCTCAGCCTCCCCATCCCGGCCGGCAGCCCGCGAAACTCCGCCCCCTCCCCGGATTTAGTTTAGGGTTTCCACCGCCCACCTGCCGGGAATCTCGGGGGTCAAAGTTGTTGCAGCCCTTAGGAGGTTCAGACTCCGCTTACTCCACAGGCTTCCTTCTGAAATTTCATTTGATTTTCTCTTTCAGTTTCAATCACTCCCCTGCAGTGGCCCCCACCCTGCAGCCTTGATCACCTCTGAATTCCTGCCACGCCCTCCTGGTGGCAGATTGCCTATTTGGAGACTAATTATTGCTATATCTGTCTCAGATGGGAGTGTCAGCCTTGCTCAAGGGCCCCCAGCAGACTGACATCACCTGGGAGCTGGTAGGAAATGCAGAAACGAAATCCTACCCCAGACCTGCTGAATCGGGATTAGTATCTTGACCCTCCCCAACCCACCTCACCCCCCAAATAATTTGTGGCACAATGAAGGCTGAGGAGCTCTAGGCCTAGACCACAAGGGAACCGTGGGACCCAGGGAGGCTTCCAGATAGGCCCCTCACCTGGAGCAGGTGTAGCTGAGAAAATAGTCTTCAGCCACGTCCTGAAGTTAGACGGTGACTGATTTTGTGTCTGCGCTGGAGAAGATTCAAGTGCATTCCAGGCATCTGGGTTCCAGGCACTGTCTTACGAGGCTCCGTCGTGGACCCCAAGAGATGTTCCTTTTTCTACTGCTAATGGAATTTTGTTGAATTTGTTTGGAAAATTATATGAAATAAACTTTATAGAAGCTGAGCAAATTGAGGTATCAATACAGAAAATTCTAGATGGGATAAACAATCAGTGACATATGAAGTCTTAGGAGACCAAAGCCCTAACCCAGTGGTTCTCAAACCCTAGCATCAAGTCACCAGGAGAGCGTTTAAAACTCAGACTCTTGGGCCCCATTCCTAGAGTTTCTGATTCAGAGAACTGGGGTGGGGCTGAGAATCTGCATTTCTCACAAGTTCCCAGGGGATGCTGATGCTGTTAGTCCAGAGACCATGCTTTGAGAACCACTGTTTCCAAACCACAGAGTCAGGGCTGCTTTGAAGGGTTGTATTAGCCCTTGAGAATTATAGAGAAATGATCCCAGTCAGTGACCTGTCATTACAGAAGAGTAATTCATTCCAATGATCCAGTGTAAATTTAAGTACTGATCTGAATATTTTCCTGTATTTATGCACAGATTTAGCATTTTTATTTAAATTATGTGTCACCTCTAATGTTATTTATATTCAGGTTCTACCCTGATTGAGACAAAAACTTTCTTTTTTCTTCTAGTGGCACTTTCAAGTGTATACCCACCTCCTTTTTATATGGTCTGATGAAAAATGTCAAATCAAGGTGTGAGATCTAAAAAGGAGATTTTTTTTTCCCACATTGTACAAATCAAAATACATCGGTGGGGCTTCCCTGGTGGCGCAGTGGTTGAGAGTCTGCCTGCCGATGCAGGGGACGTGGGTTCGTGCCCCGGTCCGGGAATGATCCCACATGCCTCGGAGTGGCTGGGCCCGTGAGCCATGGCCTCTGAGCCTGCGCGTCCAGAGCCTGTGCTCCGCAACGGGAGAGGCCACAACAGTGAGAGGCCCACGTACCGAAAAAAAAAAAAAAAAAAAAAAATCGGTGGATGTTTTTTTAAAAAACCTGCTGTTCTTCCCACTGCATTCCCAGAGTCCTTTGCAACGCCCCTGTAATAGCTCTTTTCACATTGTGTTCAAATTATTGATTTACCATCTAACTTTCTGAAGGGTTCATGGGTTTCTCAAGGGCAGGACATTTTTCCATTTGAAGAAAAAAAATGTGCAATAAGGAGATGTTTGTTTTTCTACTATTTGTACACTATGTGTTATCAACAGCAAGGAAACTGTTTCTGGAGGAGGATGCCTGGTGGGTGCTCATGTGCTCATGCCTGATGTGTGCGTGGAGTTTTGTGATTTTGAGATTTCATGGGGCGTAGGGTGGGAGCGGTTGAGAACTGGGCTTCTGTTGATGATGGTGGGCGTGTGATTCTGTTGGCAGGATGTTGTCTGGGACTGTGTTTCTCTGGCACTGTGGTATCGGGCATGTGTCTACACTTGATGCCTGTAATCCTCTGGGATCCACCAGTGAGAATCAGTGACCATCAGTGGCTGACTATGTGAAGGGGCGTCCCTACCCCCTGAAGCCATGTGTGTGTCTCTGGACTGGGGATGCTGTGCCCATGCCCCGGATCTCCGTGGGTTCCCTCTGATGCTGGTTGTGTACTGTGGCTCAGTGGGTCCTGCGTTTCTGTCCCTGGTCTGCCTCCATGTCAGGGTCTCCTCACCATTCCATGTTGCTCTCTGTGTCTGAAGCTCACGGCCCTCCTGGGTGGCTGGAGCTCTAGGTGATTGTGTCCATCCCCAAGTCCGGTGGCCCTGGCAAAGCTGGGAGGGTGGGGACTCTGTGTCCCTGAAGTTAAGGAGGCCCGCTGGGAAGTTAGCAGCTGGAGATAAGATTTCACAGTCATGAGAGGAAAGGAGGGAGAAGGATCTAGATTTGGTCTGGGGCTGGGCCAGGGCAGAGTCCAGGATCTCAGAATCATTATAAAAATAGTTCTAGGGACTTCCCTGGCAGTCCAGTGGTTAATACTCCAAGCTTCCCCTGCCGGGGGTGTGGGTTCGATTCCTGGTTCAAGGAACTAAGATCCCGCATGTCATGCAGTGTGGCCAAAAAAAAAAAAAAAAAGTATAGGTCTTATAGCTCCTGTTAATTTTGCACATACCATGTGCCAGGCACTGTACTTCATGCTTTATAGTTATACTGTTTTTATATTATATTTATACTGTCATTTATAAATATAACTATATTTATATTTATACTGTTGTATTTATTCAATATCACAATTATTTATATTATATTTATAAATAATTATGTGAATTGTTCCTAATGTTTTTAAATAATATTCTATTAGTTATAAATTACATAGTAATTTTAAATTATCATTTTCTATTATCATATTCTATGATCCCATTGAAGGTAGGAAGAAAAGTTCAGAGAGGTGAGTTCACTTGCCTGAGGTCACTCAGCAAGGTGACAGAGTCAAAATTTGAACCTGGTTCCAAGTGTTTCCAGCCTTTGTCTCGTAACCGTTGCATTACCCTGGTCAAGGCGGAGGACAGCATCTGGGGGACCAGGAGGGAGCAGTGTCAGCCGGGTGGCCATGCATAATAGCAGGTTGTTGTCAGTGTCGCATTGTGCTGGTGTGTGTTTATTGAGCCTTTATCGTGTGCCAGACACCGTGCTAAAGGCTTTCACAATAAGAATACGGCAAACGCTCATATGACATTTAGCAAGGGCCCTACTCTAAGTACTCTTATGTGGATTAATTCATTTACTCCTTATACCAGCATCCTGAGATGGATACTGTCCTTGCCTCCATGAGGCCCTGAGGTGGAATCATGTGTGAAAGCTCGTGGAGGAGCTGGGATCTTGCTCCAGGCAGCCTGGCTCCATAAGCTGTTCCTTTAGCCCCCATACTTTCTATGATCCCTTGTAATCTTCACAACAATCCTATAGTGTAGGAAGAAATATCACCCATTTTACAGATGAGGAAACTGAGGCCCAGACTTGGACTCACCCACAGAGTCACAGACTTGAACCACTGTCTGTCTGATGAGCTTATCCACACACCTGACCCTGTTCCTGTCTGGTGGGAGGCCAGGAACTCCAAAGAGCCTGTGAAGGGCCTTGGCCAGACTCCCAGATGCTAGGGCCCCTGTCTCTCTCTGAGGCCCCAGCCTCCCTAACCTTCTTGGGCGGCTCCTTAATATTGCCTTTGGCTTGTGCCATTTCAGCTTGCTGATTAGTAAGCAGTCATGTTACAAAAATTGTCTATTTTCCCCCAGATTAGGTTTTTATTTGTTTGTTTGCTGCTATACAAAAGGTTTAAGTTTTATACAGTTCAACAGGTCCTTTGTTTATATTATAGATGCAAGATTTCCAATCTTGGTTAAGAAAATCTCCTAGCTCCTTGGGAGTGGGAATGCCAGGCAGTGGGGTTGGGGGGAGGCAGCCTCTTCTTCCTTCTCTCTCCTCCTCCTTGGCTTGTCCTTGTTGGAATGGGGACTGGGGGTGGGGTTGTTTGATATCTTCTTGTCAATTTATAAGCCCTCTTTATATATTATAGCTACTAATTCTACGCTGTCCCAAGTGTTGCAGAATTTTCCCCAAGCCTTTTGTACATTGCCTTGCAATAGCTTTTGTTATGCAAATATGTCTAATATCTTAAGATTGGTTAGGATCTCCTGCTCCTGGGGAGGTGTGGGGGGGTCTCCCTCCCCATCTCTCTCCCCCCTCTTCCTTCCCTTCCAGGGTTTCTCTCTCCTTATCTCCAGCTTCTCCATTCCCAAGGGCCTGCCTCCCAGGAAGCGGACCTGCGCAGCGCGGAGGCCCAGCTCCCCTCCCCCTCCTTGGGCCTCTTGGTATTTGGAAGGGGTTTGTCCATTCCTTGTCAATTTTTAAGAGCTCATCCTCCCTATAACTATTAACCCTAGGCTACCCTCTGTATTACAAGCCACTGGTCCTGTCATTTGCCACATTAAATCTTAAGCTGCTGAGTTTTATACAAATAAGTCCGTCTTGTATTCATCTGCTGTGGGTTTCCGACCTAGGTTGGGAAGATTTCCCGCTCCTAAGCGCCCTCCTCTTCCCTCCCTAAGTCCTTATCTCGCAGCTTTTCCCTTCCCACGGGTCAGGAGCATAAAAGGGCTGGAGGGCGCTGCCCTGCAGTGTCGACATGTCCCTTCTGTGCTCACTGCTGCTGGCCTTGGCCCTGGCGGCCGTCCCCGGCGTCCAAGGCGCCTGCCCGCAGCCCAGTGACATCAAGAACATCAACGGGACGCGCACGTGCGCCAAGGTCTACGACAAGAGCGACCCCTACTACGATCTCTGCTGCGGCGGCGCCGAGCTGTCGCTGGAGCCGGGCACCGACATGCCCTACCTGCCCTCTGGCTGGAAGAACACCATCTCGTCCCTCGTGGTGGGCCCGCGCTGCGAGCTCACCGTGTGGTCCTCTCGCGGCAAGGCCGGCAAGTCGCGCAAATTCTCGTCCGGCACCTACCCGCGCCTGGAAGAGTACCGCCGCGGCCTGTTCGGGGACTGGTCCAACTCCATCTCCTCGCTCTACTGCAGGTGCCCGCCCGGTGGCCCGCGCCCGTAGGAACCCGGCCCCCCGTCCGCACATCCACCTGCCTAGCTCCCAACCGAGCACCCGGGCTCCAGCCCCATCATCCAGACCGCTGAGCCTCTGACCCAAATTGGGCGTCCTTAAAACCAGTCCGGGAGGTCCCCCTTCTCCTCCCCCACGCCCCCTCCCCAAGCCCATGCCCCTTGGATCTCCCAGACCCAACTCTGGGATTCCCAGGCTCAGAAGCTGACCCAGTAATCCAGCCTCCGTTCTGGGAGCACCCTCTCCAACCTCAGATCCCAGAGCTCTCAGACCCAGCTCTGGGACTCCCAGATTCTAAACCCGACCCAGACCTCAAGACCCCAGACCTAATTCTAGAAATGCCCTATCCAGCCCTCGTGCTCCACCCTCCTAGACCCTCTAGATTAGCCTTGGTCCCGGAAACCAGTTCCAGAGCCCCTGTTAAGGTTCTGAAACCCCCAGACCCAACTTTGGAGGCCGTTGAGCCCACCCTGGACTCACATATCCAAGCTCACAGACCTGGGGGCCCTAAATGTAGCCAGGGCACCCCCTAAAACCACCCCACCTGTCCCTCTACCCCCAAGAACTCCAAGAGCCCCCAGCCCCAAACTCCCAGGCCAGGATGCCTAGCTCCTGAACTTGGAGTCCAGCCCGGAACCCCCACCCCATCTCAGGCTTCTAGAACCCCTCCCACCTGGCACCCCCTGGTAATAATTTTTGATTCTGTGGCAGGTGCTTCTGATGCCTTAGCAGTCCCTCATCTCCATCCCCCGCAAAATGCTGAGCCCCTCACCTGACCTTGTCCGTGGCGTCTGCTGAAGTCCGCAAGACCCAGAAGAGAGCTCACCGCCTGCCTCCACCACCCTGCCTTCCCTGTAATACAACTGCTATGAACTTGTCCCTGCCTGCCATCTATTTGTGTCTGGGACCCAAGCCCATGCAGATGTGGCTCAGGATGGAGGAGAGAGCAGGGTGGTCAGGCCTGGGTCAGCCCATACTTGGGACAGTGCCGTGGATGGGGGGGGACACACCCATAGATTCCGACGTGGATTTAGGTGTGGACACACACCCCCGCACAGGACATCTGGGTGACATGCCATGGTATTGCCGGTTGATCGTTAAACATTGAAATGCTTCCCACACTTTTTGGTGGATAGCCCTTCTCTGAATGCCCCCCAGCTGTCAGGCCTGCCGGGACCTCCAGACTCCCTCAGGATTTATGAATAGGACAGTAGGAGGCCTTCAAGGACCCTGCTCCAGGCTAGGGCCAGGGTATGTTTTGCAATCTGGCCACAGCCCAGGACTTATGGGTTGTGAAGTGCTTTCAGTGCCCCTCTACCCAACACATGGAGAACACTTTAGTTCTAATTTGTATATTTTTGAAAGTTTGAATTTGCAATTTACTACTCCCAAGGATAAGGGTCCTTGATGGGTACCTGGGTTTGGGGGCTCTGGAGGAGTGAGAGAAGAGAAATGAGGGGTCTTGGGGGAGAAGAAGTAGGTGGACAGCTCTGGGGGATGATAACTTGGGATTGGAGGAGGAGGGAATCTGGGGGATTCTGAGTTAAGAGACATGGGAGAAGAGGTAAGTGGAGAGGCTACGAGGCCATAAACTGGGGCTATGTGAAGAGACCAGAGGTCAAGGGAGGTACCAGAGGATCAAGGATTAGAGGATGTGCAAGTTGGAAAGTGGGAAATGAACGCAGTGAAGTTCTTTTTTTCTTTTTCTGGCCACCATGCACGGTATGCGGTATCTTAGTTCCCCTACCAGGGCTCGAACCTGCGCCCCCTGCAGTGGAAGCACAGAGTCTTAAACACTGGACCGCCAGGGAAGTCCCTTGGTGAAGTTCTAAGGATCAAACACCACGGAAATAATCAGCATCCTTGGGCACATGTATTTATTCGTTCAGTCAGCAAAGATTTATTGAGCCCCTACTATCTGTCAAGCACTGACTCAGAAAGAAGTGGCCACCGCCCTTATGGAAAATACCAGAGAGTCAGACATTCAAAGATGTGTGGGGAAAAAAAGAGAAAAAAAGAAAAGAAAAATAAAAAGATGTGTGAAGATGTCAAATGAGAAACCAAGGGTCAGGCAGGATTATGGGGGCATAGGAGGTGGTATGTGATCCAAGAGCAGCTGAGGGGTCATGAAGGTCTAGAAGGAGCAGGGACGTGCTCAGGGAACATGGTGAAGCATAAAGGTCAAGGAGTTGCTAAGGGTTAGGGACTTGTAAGGGTCAGGGAGCTGCTGTGGGGTCAGAGAGACATTAAGACGTCAGAAGTGATAAAGGAACAAGAAGATGCTAAGGGCTCAGGGGGGTGTCAAGGGGAGGATGGATGTGACAAGGGGTCAGAATGGGCCCGGAGCCAGCCAGTCACTCCCTGACCTGCACAGACACAGAGGAGTTGGTCACCCTCGTCTGCAGCAACCCACCACCATCCGGTTCTTGGTCTTGTGCAGGAAGAGGACAAAGCGGACGCCAGGGCCGTTCTGGCGGAATACATGGGACACCTGGGGTGACACCTGGGGCAGCACCAGGGCCAGGAAGAAGTTCTTATGAGGGACCCATAAACCCTGCTCTCCTCCCTCTGTAAGGTCTTGGGACGCGAAAGCATGTGTGTGGGTGGCAGGAGTCTCACCTGGACCCAGTGGCGGGGGGGGGGCTCTCCCAGAGGTCGGGGGGGGGGCACGTGGTGCTGGACGATGCCTGTGCAGCAGTCAGCTGCCAGCAGCCAGACGTGCAGCTCCTACACACAGACGTCCAATCGGCTGCCCTCATACCTGGGGGTGGGGGCCAGGCTTCAGCTGCCTGCACTGCCCCTACCTCCCAGCCCCAAACCCTGGCTCAGTCGCCAGTCAACACACACTCACTGGCACCCACTTTGTGCGCCGGGGCTGGGTGGTGCTGGCCCCACAGCAGTGACCAAGACAGCCCCACCCCCCACCCTCATGGGATTCATGGTCCAGTGGGGGAGGTGGACATGTCACCAGGCAGTGACAAACAGGAGTGGTCAGGGCCGGGATGGGGGGAATCCGGGGCACTGGAGGATAATGCATCTGACCCAACCTGGGGGTGGCCAGGGGAAGGCTTCCTGGTGGAGCCACACGTACCGACTCCTGAAGGAGAGAGGGGACTTCGCCTCGAGAAAAGGGGGTAGCCAGCAACCAGGGCAGAAGGAACAGCCTCTGGGCTGGCACACTGCAAGAACGGAAAGACTCAGAGAGAAGGGGCCACAGAGGTGGGCAGGGCTGGGTCCTGCAGTGGCAGGAGGGTCTCTGGGAGGATGGCGTGAGGCTTGCGTTTCAGGGAGCCCCTGTGTGCGACCTGGCTGGGCAGGCCGGTGGGGCAGAGGCACACCCCAGTCCGTGACCGTGACGTGTGGCTGCTCAGCATCAAGCAACTCCTCCCACAAGCCCTCTGCCAGAAGGTCCACACTCTGCTGCTTCACGGTCCAGCTGTGAGAGACAGCACGGGGGAGGCGGGGTCTGCCATCTGCCGGGATTCTCCCAGGCCATCCTGGCCCCAGCAAGCAGGACACCCTGATCATTGCACCCTGGAAGTGATGTCAAGGGTACCGGCATAAGGGCACTGAGAGCTCACTCAGCCTACCTCAAGGCCTCAGTTCCCATGAACTCCTCTGAGGGCAATGCATCCTGAGCCCCGTGTTGCAGGTGGGGAAACCGAGGCTCACAAAGGGAAGTGACTTGTCAAGATCGAGCAGCAAAGAAGTGGCAGAGCTGGGATCCCTACCCAGGTGCCTGTGACTCTGAGCCCCTGAGGTGCACCATCCCACCCACCGCTCAGAAGCAGGGCCTGGTTTAATGGCAGATAGCTGGTGGCCTGGGTGACCCTCTCCCTCCCACGGAAAGAGGCTGAGCATAGGAATAACGTTAACTGCTATTTATTTCACACCTACTATGTGCAGGCTACTCCCAGCCAGACCCTGTGGCGTGTGTTTTATGGGCATGCTCTTATGACTAACCCTGCTTACAGAGCAGGAGACTAGGGCCCAGAGAGGCAAAGACCGTTTCTCCGGGTCCCACAGCGAGGAAGTCCGTAACAAAGAATCACAGGCAGGCCACCGAGGGTCCCGGCCACTCACCTGAGGCCTTGCTGGAGCTTCTCTGTCTTAATGTGCCATCCGCGGAAACTGCCCGGTGGGTGGACGAACAAAGGATTAGAACGTGCCCATTCTCCAGGGCCACCCCCTCAGCACCCTGCTAGCCGCAAAGCGCTTACCCAGAGTCTCCAGGGGTTGCTGTGTGCGACCAGTAGGGGGCGCTGGCTCATAAACGTAGATGCCGGAAATGCGCAGGGAGGCGGAGCCTCAGGCGCGCTGAAGCTGCCCCCTAGCGAATGCCCCTCACTTTCTAACCCCAGGGCGGGCTGGACGAGCAGGAATCAGTGCCCTGCCTGCCAGACCAGACCAGCCAGGCAGGGGTGAGTGGTGAGTCATGGCCCTGGGAGAGCCCTGAGAACGTCCTGGAGGCGGAGGGACAATGCTCGGAGAGGGAGGGCATTGTGGTGAGACAGAGACACGGGGACAGAGAGAGGCACCAAGAAAAAGAGATAGAATATGGGCGGAGGGAAGGAGGGAGAGATACAGGGTGAGACAAAGAGACACAGGGAGAGCTAGGCGGAGACACATGACGTAGAAAGAAACAGAGATGCAGGTGGGACAAAGAGACGCAAAGAGACAGAGAGAGGCACAGTGACAAAAAGGGACACAGAGAGAGATGTAGAGGAATAAAAAGACAGAGGGACACTAATAGACAAAGATGGAGAAACAGAGTAGAGAGACAAGCAAACAGACGGAAAGAAGAAGAGACAGACGGTCTGGGTGAGCGAGGCTGGGGGAAGAAGACGGAGACGTCTCCAGCCCCGCGCGGACTTCTGTCCTGCACCTTCGGGGTTGGGAGAGCGGAGCAGGTTGCGGTAGAGCGGCCGCTGCGGGAAGAGCAGCTTCCAGGTGAGGCGCGGGGGCAGCTCCAGGCTCCCTCCCGGCGGCGCCCACTCCTGTAGCAGCAGCTGCTGTGCATAGGCCTCGGTCGGCTGCTCAGGCGCGGGGAGCCCGGGGGTCTCGGGGGCCGCGGGCGACGGCGGCGACGGCAGCTCCTGGGTGCTCGCGGGTTCCTCCATCCCGCCACCGAGCGCCGGTCCTTCCCGCACCTCCTCCATCCGTCGGGTCTGGGCGACTGTCCCGGCTCCTCTGCAGGGTTCGGGGTTAACCCAGGGCGGGAGTGGGCCGAGCGCCTCGGCTGGCATTTAAGCGAAGGGTGTGTTGGGGGAAGGATCTGGGGCTCCAGGCCCTGCTCCCTCAGATCCAGCAGTCCAGGTCACAGCGCCTCCTTTTCCCAGACTGTAGAAGTCCGGGTCCCGGCCCTGCTCCGTTTCCCAAGCCTCCTGCCCCAGTTTCCCCAGGGCCAGCTGAGGATCCAGACACCAGCCCTGGGAGAGGGGTGGGACCAGGGCGCTAATACTAGGGCTCCGGGGCACATCCACCTCTTTAAGATCCCGCATGGCAGGATTAGAGGTTAATTAATGAAGCCCCCCTCTTGCCACCCCCCTCAGCTAGGGTCCTGCCTCTGCCATTTCCTCCTCTGCCCTGACATGGGACACAACCTTGGGACCTGACTATGTTCTGGAAACATAGTGGTGGTGCCGTGGAGGTCAGAGAGAGACCTGGAGCCTGAGATGGGGAGTCACAGAGCTGGGGAACATCAGGGAGACACTGAGATAGCACCAGAGAGGGAAGCAGCAACCCCTTCTGGGTATCAGGGTGCCTTGCATCCCTTCCTGGGGCCGGGGCAGGTGGCACAGCTGCCAAAGCCTCCTCCCTCGGAGGTCATAGGGAGTTTGGAGTGAGGATTGGAGCGATGGTAGGGGTAGGAGGTCGGGGTGCGGAGGAAGTGGGGTGGCAGAGGAACCTGTAGGGCCAGACGCCCACAGCCACTTTCTGCCCGTGCCACGTCCCAGACCGGTAAGCAAAGGCTCAGAGTCCCACACAGGTTACCAGTAACAAGTGCCACAGTGAGCGCTTTCTGCTTGCTAGGTGCTGTGCTAAGCGCTTACAAGTTCATTTCATCCTCTAACGACGCAGGTGCAACTATTGTGGGCATTTTATAGGTAAAAGAAAGAATAGAGAACGTGTGTGGAGCTGCATGTCGGCCCAAGCGCTCCAGCACCCGCCTGCACACCAGCCCTGAGTGGGGAACTGTTGTTATCCCCATTTCACGGATGAGGAAGCAGAGTCCCACCTCACAGGCCTGGTCCCATACTGCCCCAGATAACCCCATATGCTTCCACGGGTGCTTCCTGCCTCAGATTCCCGCAAGACCCTGAGAGACACATACTGCAGACATACAGAATTGAGCTCACACTGGAATGATGATGCTTGAGGAAACTGAGACTCAGAGAGGTCTAGTAACTCACCCAAGGTTGCACAGCTGGTATGTGGTGAGTTGGACACAGAGTCTCAGTGAGATACACAGGGATTCAGATTCAAACTGCCCCTAGAGAGAAACACTGGCTCAACACAGAAACAGACAGGAGAAAATGGTTACATTTATTGTCTGTCTTTAACTCATTAAATCTTACAACCCTGGGAGGTGGGAACTGGTAATAGTACCTCCATTGACAGATTGGGGAACTGAGGCAAGAGAGGTGAAGTGACCTATCCTGGGAAGCTTGGGAATTAGCCAAGGCCCTGGGAGGAGGGAGGACCCATGGAAGCGGGCAAAGCAACTAATGTGCCATAGCCCCGCTGCACCTGGAAGCCTCCAGGAGATTCCCAAACAAACACTCGCAGAGCCCACAACACACGCACGACCAACCGGAAATACTCCCTTGGCCACTACAAGCACACAAAGCCACACCCTTGTCTGGCTGCCTGCCCACCTGTCTTCATTGGAGGAGGAGGAGGAGGGGGAGGGGGGAAAGAGGGGGAGGAGGAGGAGGAGGAAAGGACAGAGAGAGAAAGAGGAGTGTCTGTCTAGTGGACTCAGAGCTGCCCCCTGGTCAGAATCCAGGGCAGGGAGTGGCTTGGAGCCAGAAACCTAAAAAAAAGCACAGCAAGTCTATAGAATGGGGATCAACACCCCTCCTCTGTCTGCCCCCCTCCTGCCATGGTGTCCACATTATCTCCCTCCTGGGGTCCTCACCCCCTTCTCTTACACACACACACACACACACACACACACACACACACACACACACACACATATGCCACAGCCAGAGGGGTCTTATGAAAGCTTAAACCCAAGCAGTGACTCCCCCACTTAAGCCTGCCATGGCTCCCCAGTGCAGGAGAAAAATCCCAGCTCTTTGCCAGCATTAGACGCCTTGGATTTCTGCTCCCTGTTCTCTCCCGTCTTAGAGACTTTGCTCAGAAAGTCCTTTCCACCCAGAATGCCCTTCCCTCTCACCCATATCCCCATACTCAGTGGTTCCCAAACTTTAGGGCTCATTAGTTTCACCCAGGGAGCTTATTTTAAATGTGTATTTTCAAGCCCCACTCCCAGGAGTCTAATTCAGTCCCTCTGGGTCCCAGAATCTAAAATTTTAGAAGCACCTACCCCATCATTCCATAAACATTTTTGCTTAAATCTGAGGGATCCAGGGGCACAATCAGGGCCATACAAAGCCAAGTGTCTTCAACATTAGATCTGAAACGTCTCCTTTCTCCACCTTCTGAGCGGTACAGGTCCCAGTGTGGTGAGTCAAGCTCTGAAAGGCTGTTTTGCAAAAGGGCCAAGGCCTGGATGACCAACACAGCACACCTCCGCACAGTCACCTCTCACGTGTCACAAAACATTAAAAAGTACGAGCGATGGTGTGACCACTTTGGAAAACAAATTGGCAATCTCTTATAAAACCAGATATGCTCCCACCCTACAACCCAGCCATCCCACTCCTGGGGATTTAGCCACGGCCACCCACCCAATGCAGCTTTCCCATGATGACTCCAGAGCAAGCCCACCCAAGGGCCCGTCGACAGGCGAGTGGATAAACCAGCCGTGCTATGTCCACACTGTGGGATGCTCTCAGTAAGAAAATGGAATGACTAGCCAAACATACAGCCACATGGATGAACCTAAAAATCTTCACACAGACTGACAAAAGCCCAGCAGAAGTGAGCACGTACTGTGTCATTCCGTTTCTAGAAAATTCTGGACAAGGCAACAGTAATCTAGAATCAGAGAAACAGGTTGGTGGTTTCCTGGGCTGCGGGGCAGGGGCGTGGACTTTCTGGAGTGAGAAAAAAAGTTCTATCTTTCTTTTGTGTGTGTGTATTTTTTTTATTAAAAATTTTTTTTGGTGGCACCTTAGGGCATGAGGGATCTTAGTTCCTCAACCGGGGATCGAACCCATGCCCCCTGCAGTGAAGGCACAGAGTCGTAACCACTGGACCACCAGGGAAGTTCCCAAAAGTTCTATCTTAATTGTGGTGGTAGTTATATGGTTGTATACATTTGCCAAAACTCATCAAACTGTACCTTTAAAATGAGTGTATTTTCTTGTGTGTAAATTATACCTCAATAAGAAACAAAGCAAAAAGGATATGGTAACTCTCTCCACGTACAAACAAGGAAATAGCAACAAGCCTATTGAGTGAAAAAGGCCAGATCTAGAATAGTGGGCCTCATAAGATACTATTTGTATGAACAAAAAATATATATGAAGAAAACAAGGATCCATAACTTCTCATTGCCCTTTCTATTCTTTTAACAATTACTTATTAAGCATCCACAGTGGCCAAGGCCTCTGCATTGGGGATATAATGGTGAAAGAACAGACAGATTCCTGTCCCCACAGGGCTTCCTCGTGGGAGGAGGGACAGGCTTCAACAGTTCAACAAGTAACTAATTGACAAGCAGCATGAAATGCTTTGATGGTGAAAAAAGATTGTGATGACAGGGAAGAGCAGTGGGTGGGAAGCCTGTTTTAGCTGAGGTGGTCAGGAAGGGCTTCTCGGAGGAGGTGACATTTGAGCAGAGACTTGAAGAAGAGGGAACAGCAAGTGCAAAGGCCCTGAGGTGGGACCAGGCATGGTGCATTTGGAGAACAGGAGGGAGGCCAGTGTGGCTGGAATGGAGGGAACGCAGGGGAGATGAGATCAGAGGATGGGGGGGCAGCTCTGTAGGATTTATCTAAGTGTAATAAATGCAAAGTGAAACTATGGGGCAGTTTTTAGCTAGGAAGTGATGAATTGATCGCTGGCTGAGTGAGGGCAGGGAGGGGGCAAGGAAACAATGAGGAAGGAGATGGGGTGGGCAGGACCAGGGTGGGGCCATAGAGTGACTGACTGGTTGAGGACAGATTTAATATCTTTGCTGATTTGACAGAGAGGAAAGGCTTGATTGGACTTGAGGGTTGAGCAATGGGCAGAAGAAGGTGGCACCATTTGCAGAGAGGGGAAAACGAGGTCAGAACAGATTGAGGGCGAAGAGTGGGCAGGAAATCAAGTATTCTATCGCAGGTGTCAGTACTGGACATCTAAAGGGGTGATGGGAATTCCCCGGCGGTCCAGTGGTTAGGACTCCGAGCTCTCACTGCTGAGGGCTGGGGTTCAATCCCTGGTTGGGAAACAAAGATCCCACAAGCCGCAACAAAACAAAACAAACAAACAATAACAATAATGGAGCACTTACTGTGTGCCTGGCACTATGTGCTCTATGTCTATTAATCAAATGCACCCTCTAAGGTAGATATTATCATTAAACCTATTTCACAGATGAAGAAACTGAGGCACAGAGAGGTGATGTGTCCTGTCCAAGGTCACACAGCCAGAAAGTGGCAGAGCTGGGATTTGAACCCCCACTGTCTGGCCCCAGAGTCTGCATCCCCAGGGAGGGGAGGGTGGCCCAGGTTAGGGTCCAAGCTCCTCATGCTAGTGTCCAACTCCCAGCATCATGATCCTTTTCACCAGCCATCTGACCATGGCTCTGCTCTCCCTGAAACCCTTCCCGGCTCCTCAGACCGCCCCCCCCGCCACCAGATCAGATTCTAGTTTGCAGCCCCATTTCTAAGTCATCGAGTTGGTCCCAGTGCACCTCCACCCCACCCCTGCTTCTCTCTTTACGTCCCAGCAGCTCTGAATTCCACTCATAAGAAGACTCAGAGCTCTCGGGAAAATGACAGGATGAAGCCAGTGCCGGGCACGGTGACAGGGAAGCCTGGGTGGGCTCAGTTTTCTGCCCGAGGTGGGAAGTCAGGCTGGAGTCTGCGGCTCAGTCAGCCCCATCAGACAGTGGATTCATCTCCTAGGGCTGCTGTGACAAATTAGCACACGCTTGGTGGCTTAAACAACAGAAATGTATTCTCTCATGGTTCTAGCAGCCAAAAGTCTGAAATCAAGTTGGCAGGCAGCACTCACTCCAGAGGATCTAGGAGAGAAGCCTTCCTCGCCTCTCCCAGCTCCTGGTGGCAGCCGGCATTCCTTGGTTTGTGGTCGAATCACTCCAGTCTCTGCCTCTGTGGTCACATCGCCTCCTTTGCTTTCAAATTTCCCTCTGTCTCACTCTTATAAGGACACATTGAATTTAGGGCTCTTCCGGATAATCCAGGATGATCTCATCTCAAGGTCCCCAAACTAATTATAGCTACAAAGACCCTCTTTCCAAAAAAAGGTAGCACTCACAGGTTCCGGGGATTAGGATGTGAACATATCTTTTGCGGGGACCATCAGTCAACCCACAATGGACAGGGATCCCTCACAGGGCAAGAGCAAAACTGGGGGAGGCAAGAGAGCCTGGTTCAGTGGTTCTCAAGTTTGTGTGTTAGAACAGGAAAAAAAAAAAAAAAGGTCCTGTGGTGGAATCCTCTGGAGGGCTTGTTAAATGCAGGCTTCTGGGCTCCACACCCCTGTGCCCACCCGCGAGGTGATGCTGCTGCAGATCTGGGATCTTGGTGGTGAGAAGCAGAAGGCTGCCTGAGCTCAACAGTTCTCACCCTTACTCCGTGTGTTCTTGGGCAAAGGGCTTTCCTTCTTTCCAAAGCTTAGTCTATGAAATGGGGCTATCTTCTCCTCCCCACAGTGCTACTTGAGGTGGGCCATGCTTTCCTTCTCACCCACTGTGAGTCCCATATTTTTGCTGGGCCTTGACCCTCCAACTTCCTTCTCACCTCAGGACCTTTGCACATGCTGCCCCTTCTGCCTACAAGGCCTTCCACTCCACGCCTCCAGTGGATGCCTTCATCTCCATTCAAATGTCATCTCTTGTGGCTTCCCTGGTGGCTCAGTGGTTGAGAGTCTGCCTGCCAATGCGGGGGACACGGGTTCGAGCCCTGGTCTGGGAGGATCCCACATGCCGCGGAGCAACTGGGCCTGTGAGCCACAACTACTGAGCCTGTGCATCTGGAGCCTGTGCTCTGCAACAAGAGAGGCCGCGATAGTGAGAGGCTGGCGCACCGCACAGAGATGAAGACCCAACATGGCCAAAAATAAATAAATAAATAAATAAATTTTAAAATAAAAAGTTTAAACAAAAAAAAACCCAAATGTCATCTCTTCATAAGGCACACACCCTTCCTGCTTTATTCTACCTAACAGTACATCTCGGTGATTGTTCCCTATTGGTTCATATAAAGCAACTTGGGCCCTCCCCCACCAGGTCAATTTCCCACCCCCTGCCACACCCTGTTCTTTCTTTCTTGAACTGTGGTTTGTAAATACCTGTGAGTACATAGGTATGTTCACTTGGTCATGAACTGTGTCACCCGGTGAGAACGTCAACCTCACCAGGGCAGGGCCTTGGGTGGGTTTGTTTATTATTTGTCCTCAGCTCACGGTTGACACTGACTGGTTGCTCTGTTTGCTGAGCAGGGAGGGCAAGAAGGCCGGTCCCGAACAGGAGGATGAGGCTCTGTCCAGCCCAAGAACCACATCCAACCTGCGCAAGTCTAGCTCCCACGGCTCCTACTACAAAACCAGTATCACCCCAGGAGCATCGGCGCGTCCCAGGGCCCAATCCTGCTGGTACAGAGAAAGAAAGGGGGGCGGGGATGTCCTGGAGGGCGCGCATCAGGGCTTGGAGGAGCGGATGGTGGCTTCTCCACCAGGGCTGCAGGGGATGGGAGAGCCCAGCCAGGTCAGGTGTGGGGTGAGGGTGGGAGAAAGTGTGCTAGGTTGGGTGCCGCATCCCCCAAATATAAACCACTGGGCTCTGAGGTGGGGATATGTGTTGAGCCAGCTTCACCCTGTAGGGGGCGACAGAGAGGTGGGAATGAGTTGGGGTAGAAGGAAGGAAATGAGAAGGCGTGGGAGGAGAGGAGGAGGAGGAGGGACGCTGGTAAGGAGGAAAACAAAGACACATCGAGACAAAGTGATGAAGACAGAAGGAAAGAGAGGTAGAGAGATCTAGAGAGGCTGAAGCAGACAGACAAAAAGAGAGATGCTTATGGGGACTGGGATGGAGTTGATCAGATCCAGGGAAGGATCCAGAGGCTCCGAGATACCCACAAGGCATTAGCTGGGACAGAGGGCAGGTGGGAGTCAAGGGGCAGGCAGGGGAGGCGAGGCGTACGCACACCAGATAAATTTGCCAAATAGAAAGTATGTGCAAGGTCTCTCCTGTGGCATTGTTTAGAACAGCAAACAGCCGCAGCCTGAACGTCCTGAACGTCCATCAGCAGAGGCTGTTTCAGTGCATCAAGGTTCATATGCGTCACGGAATACTACCCAACCATTAACAGGAGCGAGGCTGCTTTTTATGTACCAACTGGGACCAACCACTAGAATACATTGTTAGGTCGCAAAAAAGCAAGGTGTAGAAGGATGTGTACAGTATGCTAACATTTGCGCAAAGTGGAACATATATCAGTATATGCACGTAGGTATTTCCTGGTATATGCATACATTTCTGAAAGCAGATACAAGAAACTTGCATCAGTGGCTGGCTCTGGGCACGGGGACCGAGAGGCTGGGGATGCAGAGGAAGGGAGGTTGACTTTGCAATTTATTCCCTTTGGAATCTTCTATATTTTGTACCATGGGCTTCAGTTACCTGTTCAAACACTAAATAAGATTAAATGATAGAATAAGAAAGACAGAGGGAGACCGAAAGTCGGGGGTAAAGCTGTGGGGAAGAGAGGGATGGAGGAAGAAAGGGAGAGAGAGTTTAACTCTGTTTAAACCAGTGGTCCGCAAACTTCTGTAGATGCCTTTGGTCATCCGGGGAAAGGCTGTGAGGGATCCTGACCTCCTAAATGACAGGCCAGGACCCTATTTGCTGCCCCATTTTGTCCCCCCAGGCCTAACACCTCTCAGTCTTCTCCTGGAGTGGCCATCTCTCTTCCGGAGTCTCCTTTTTTGGGGTCTGGCCTGGTTGAGTTGAACGGTGGCCCTGGAAGACAGAGGTTGACCCTTTCCTGTTGAGACCTGTGGTCCCTCAGGTGTGGTTGTAAAGGGAGGTCCTGCTCAGTCTTCAGGAGTCTGTGGCATGGTGATGGCTTTGAACCCTTTTATTTGGCTGCGTTGGGTCTTAGCTGCGGCACGCGGGATCTTCGTTGCAGCATACGGGATCTTAAGTTGCAGAGTGCAGGCTTAGTTGCCCTGTGGCATGTGGGATCTTAGTTCCCCAACCACAGAACAAACCCACGTCCCCTGCATTGGAAGGCGGATTCTTTTTTTTTTTTTTTTTTGTGGTACGCGGGCCTCTCACCGCTGTGGCCTCTCCCGTTGCGGAGCACAGGATCCGGAAGCGCAGGCTCAGCGGCCATGGCTCACGGGCCCAGCCGCTCCGCGGAACGTGGGCTCTTCCCAGACCGGGGCACGAACCCGTGTCCCCTGCATCGGCAGGCGGACTCTCAACCACCAGGGAAGCCCATGGAAGGCGGATTCTTGACCACTGGACCACCAGGGAAGTCCCCACGGTGATATTTAATCCAGCTAGAGAAAAACAGTCAAAACAGAACTGAGATAATAGACGGTTTTCGTATTTCTACTGTCCAATCCTCAGCTGCTGGCCAGAAGCAGCAATTGAACGTGTGAAATGTGGCTAGTGCAACTGAGGGACCGAATGCTTAATTTTATTTCATTTAATTTAAAAGTAAATAGGCACATGTGGCTAGTGGCTACTGCCCTGCACAGCACCGATCTCGGGTTCCCTTTCATTGTATTTGGTAGGGACTCAGTTTTCTTTTTCTTCATAAAATGAACCAATTTCCTCAACACTATCATTAAACCATCTATTTCTCCCCATCAGTTTGCTCCTGCATACACTTGGGCCTGCCTCTGGGTTCTCTGGGGTGAAGCCTGGCGAATGTAGTGAATAGCAGGGATGGAGAATCATGATTCTATAGAATTGTTTTTTAAATTTTTTTGGCTTTTCCACGCAGCATGTGGGATCTTAGTTCCCCGACCAGGGATCAAACCCGTGTCCCCTGCATTGGGAGCATGGAGTCTTAACCATCGGACCGCCAAGGAAGTCCCAGTAATATAAGTTTTAATTAGACACACAGTCGCCCCGAATAAAGACTACATTTCCCAACCTCCTTTGCTGCTGGGTGTGGCCACGTGACTAAGCTCAGGCCAAAGAGGCAATGGTGAAAGCTTTGGGTCACGTCCTTTAAAAGGAAGGGGTGTGCCCTCCTATTCACGTGGGAGAGGTAACAATCCTAGGAAGGAGGAGCAGCAAGATGGAAGGAAGCTGGGACCTTGCTGACTGGGCAGGACTGAGTCCCCCACTCCTTGGCCTCTTACTGAGAGCAACTGTAGAGGGGGCATCAGAATGAGGCTTCTCTTGCTGCAGAGCACGAGCTCTAGAGTGCAGGCTCAGTAGTTGTGGCTCACGGGCTCTAGAACACAGGCTCAGTAGCCGTGGCACACCAGCTTAGTTGTTCCGCGGCATGTGGGATCTTCCCGGACCAGGGCTCGATCCCGTGTCCCCTGCATTGGCAGGCAGATTCTTAACCGCTGCGCCACCAGGGACGTCCTGCACTACGCTTTAAATCTCTTTGTTTATCCATCTAGATCATGTGTGTACTTGGCCAGGCTGTCACAGAAACAGTGCCCGGATCCCTGGGGGACTCAGGACCTGTGGAGAGGGGCGCTGGGGGGTGGGGGCTGACAGTGGGGACGAGGCAGGACCAGGTCGGATTCTCTGGCTCCTCTCCACACACTTCCAGCTTACACACCCGACTGAGGTCCCTGGTGCCAGTGACGCCTGGAGGGCTCTGGGAAGGGGGTTCCCTCCTTGGTCTCTCACTGTCCCTCAGGAGGCCACTGCTGCCCCGACACCTCCCAGGGTGCTGGGATGGACACACGCTGAGCCCACACTGGCCTGGGGCAGTCACTGCCCAAAATGCTGAAGCAGCGCCGTCTCCTGTTGGCCGGATTTTCTCCTCTCCGAGACCCAACCTCAGCCTGGAGGGCAGGACACGGGCCAATGGAATATTTCTGAGGCTGGCAGCTCCAGGTCTATCTGTCTTAGCCGACGCCCCAGCAGCCCATCTGCCTGTTGACCGGTTTCCTAACATCAGCTCACCAAAGATCAGTTCCTACCCACTGAACGCACTCCAGACCACCTTTAAAATAGGTTTCCAGCAAACTGGTCATCATGGCACATGGACTGGTAAACTGGCTGCTTCCAGGCCTGGGGGGCATCAGTCCAGCCCTGTAACCGGCTGCTTGGACCTGGAACTCCCGCCCACCCACAGACACGGCCCTGGCCCTGAACTGGGCTGGAATTCTGGGGTCAGCCAGGCCTCCCTCCTAACCCTAGAGCCCCTCTCCAACAATTCTCCCACCAAGACGGCCTGGACGGGGGTGGGGAGGCCTCTATGCACATTGCACACACACAAAACAAGAAACTGGTTTAATTGTAAAACTAAGTTGAAGGAGGGGCAGGTGGGGCTGCGACGAGGGGGCAGGAACCTGATTCTTCAAGCAGTGGTCCTGTCCCCGGTGCCACCCCGCGGGACAGGGACCATCTGTCCCCAGATGGGGGCTAGAGTGTTATAAAATGACAATATAAATAGACTTCTAGAAAAGAGGAGGCTGTTCCAGGTGCAGTAGTCATGTTCTGCAGAGGCTCGGGGTGGGTGGGAAGCCCTGACCCGTCTCTGCATCCAGTCACAGAGAGGGGTGTGGGGCGAAGGGAAAAGGCCACTCTTCAGACATTCATGATCGACCCCCGCAATGGCTCAGGGGGGAGGGGCTGTGGATCAGGCGAGGTCTCAGAGACTCGCACTCGCAGGCTGCTGGACCTTCTACATGCACACATGCGCGCACACACACACGCGCATACACACACGCCTCTTTTGTAGTGTTGTCTCCTTCTACATGCACACGTGTGTATACACGCGCGCTCACACACACACACACACACACACACACACCTCTTTCGTAGTGTTGTCTCCACCCCCGGCGGCCCCCACTGCAGATTTCCAGTGATGGGAAGGCCTCCCGTCCTTCCTGGAGACAGGACAACACTGGGGCGGGCCTGTCCCAGACGACTGGTGGGTCCTGGGAGCCTCGTGTGCTCCCACAAGTCCCTGCGATTTTTTAAAAGTCACAAAATCAAAACGGCAGTTCAGTAGTAGGGTCCCGCACACCCCCCAGCAAGGAGGGCAGTGCCATACAGAGTGTCTCCTGGGCTGGGAGGGGCAGGGGCCGGCCCTCCACTGGCCTCTGGCAGGGCAGGGGTGACCCAAGGGGCTCTTTGGTTCAGGGTCAGGGTGCTGGGCCTCATCTGGTGCGGTTCTGGCGCATGAGGGGCACGATGCTGGCGGGTGGGCCCGCTTTGGCCAGGAATGGGTGCTTGAGCAGCTCAGCCGCCGTGGCCCGCTGTGCCGGGTCACGCACTAGCAGGCGGTCCAGGAAGCCCTTCAGGGATGGCGACACCTGTCAGGAGGCGGGCGAGAGGGTCAGGGGGTCTGAGAGCCAGCTCCACTGCTCACTCGCTGTGGGGCCTCAGTTCCCTCCTCTGTCAAATGGGCTGACAACATCTACTGCCTAGGAAGGGGGCAAAGAGGTCCCAGGAGCTTGGCCCCAGGGGCTCATTCCCTCTCCATTTCCAAGGTTCGGCAGGACCTGGCAGCAGCTGGGCCCTGGAGGCACCCCTTTCTCACCAGGAAATTCCTCCACCAGGAACGCCCCTCTCCTGGACCTGGCTATGCTGTGTGCGTCTAGCCAGGCCAGCCTAAGCACGACCTCTGGGATGTGGGGTGGTGAGGGCACAGAGTTTACACAGACACTCGAGGCCTAGGGGACACGGGGGTGACCCAGCACACAGTAAGCGCCACCTTGGGAGGGAGGCATCCATACCCCAGAGCTGCCCGCACCCAGCGCTCTGCTTGGGTTCGGGGCTGGGTGGAGCCCTGTCCCCCCACCCCCACCTGCCTGCCACCTGCGGGAGGGGCCTACCTTGTGTAGGTTCTTCAGTCGGGGTGGCAGGTTGTCCCGAATCATCTTCATGGCTTTGAGAGGCGGCTCATTGAAGTAGGGGGGCTCCCCATCCACCATCTCGATCACCATCACCCCCAGAGACCAGATGTCCACCTGCGGGGGGGATGGGGCAGCAGGGCTGAGCTGTGCAGGCATGGCCGGTGCTCGAGGGACACCCACAGAGGGATGGCCCTGGTTCTGTCTTTGCCTCTTCGCTCCTGGAATCCTTGGGCCCTGAACACCCTCGCTGATACCCAGCCTGCCGGACCCTATGCACTCCTCACCCAGGGAGCCCTCTGAAGGGCTCTGCCCACCCAGCATCTATCCCCTTCTCTTTTGCTAACCCCCCTCCACCCCCCCTCTCCCCTACTTCAGTCCATGGAGCATGACCGGGTAGCCTAATCAGCAGAGTCCAGACACAGTAACTGGTTCAGGAATGGGCACAGGACCCAAGCGGAGCCAGTCACAGTCAACCCTGAGACTTCAACCAAAATATTCAGGAAAACAGTAGGGCTCATAGGCAGGGAGATGTGTCCTGGAGTTGCCAGGGTCATGTCTGCTCTGACCAGAGGAGCACTTGCCTGAGTGAAGACTACAAGGGGAAAATTCTAGGGACCCACAGCTTTCCATCTCGCTAAATCCGTTTGAGATGGTTTTGTCACTCACAGGCAGTCCTGATTGAGATGGTCCCTCAGAATCTCCTCCCAGCCTCCCCTCCCAGTGTGATCCCACTCCTGCCTGAGGCTCCCCCAAGATATGCTTCCAGGGGCACCTCGGCCAGGCCCTGGGTCAAGCCTTGTTGACTGACCGTGGAGGAATCCTCAGGGCCACAGGCCACAGCTCAAAGACCAGGCAGGTAACAGCAGGGAGTGAAGCAGGTCAGTGTAGGCAACAGAGATGGGTGGGGACTATGGCCAAGACGAGGGCGCCCTGCACTTTCTAACGTGGAGCAGCCCCTCAGCACCTGCCGATTGTTGCCGTGTGGGAATTTGGCCTCCACGTCGCCAGAGCGCTTGGTTTTCTGACAGAGGATAAAATTCAGACTTTCACGTGAGAGCTCTCTTTTTAAAATGCTTGCAAGAGCATCTTCAGAGCGCACCGGCCAGTTTGTGGCCTCTGCCCCAGGCTGACAGGCAGGGCCAGGGTCACTTCTGCTCAGCATTCTGTTCCCATTGCTCCAAACTAGAACCCAGTCAGCAAGGAGTGTACGCAGGCATGCCTACTTCTCCCCCAAAACTGTCCCCAGGGACTGAGCCCCCTCACCCCCAGCACTCTGGCTGTTCCGGACTGTCACAGCGTAAACCAGTGCCGAGAGCGGGCTGACCGGCCGCCTCTGGCTCACCTCTGGCCCGTAGGGGAGGCGGGAGATGAGCTCCGGGGCCATCCAGTAGGGCGTGCCGACCAGGGACTTCCTCCGCGGCACCTCCTTGCTCACCTGGGCACAGAACCCAAAGTCCGACAGCTTCACCTGCAGTAGGACGTAGGCAGTAGGGTCAGAGGTGCTGGTGGGGGCAGGGTGAGCAGGGCATCTACCTATTTGATTCCTGGACCTCGGACGCGCTGGGTCTCCACGATGCTGCCCAGAGGTTAGAGCCTCTGGGGGGCTCTGCCGTCTCCTGGCTGGGGCCCCCAGCCGTGTCACCTGCCCAAGGTCGCACCATCTGCCTCCGTGACAGGGTCTGCTCTGGGGCTCTCGGGGGAAGTGGCCCGAGTCCCAGGAGTGCCAAAGGCTGGGTGGGGGCTCAGACTGGGGCTGGCTCCCAATGCTGTGCCCTGGGCCCCTGCTTCCCGGCAGGAAGCACACCTTCAGCTGGCAGGTGTGAGAGGGATGCAAGCCTCTCCAAGGCGGGTACAAGGGGACACAGCCTGCCTCTGCAACAGCTACGTCCCCAGACCAAGGATTTATACCTTTTTTGGAACCATGGGCCCTATTCGGACTCTTGAGGATGTCTGTGGATCCCCCTACCCCCAGAGAGCATGCTCACACACGTCCCCCAAACACATCTGCAAACACCTTTAGGTGTCCGTGGACCCCAACTGAGACTCCTGGTGAAACTGAGCCTTCCCCCCACCCCCCACCTCTGCTGACTGGCTCAACTTTCCTGGGGGAGGGCGGCCAAATCACCAACGAGAATTTGGTGAAAGTCAAGGGCCCCTCCCACTGAAAGTCACGTTCACTCTTGGAAGATAAATGCAGGTTCTGGTCACTGTGAGACTCATCCATGGACCTCAGACGCAGAACTTCAGTCCAGAAGATGGGAGACAGGACTGGAGTCCACAGCCCACGCCTGGATGCCAGGCTAGGAGCAGGTTCTCACGTGGCCAAGAGCGGAGGCTGGCCACCCAAATGGAGCCTCCCCTCTCTGGGCCCAGGGCTAGACTACAGCTCCCAACGGCCTGTGCTGACGGCAGAGCCCCTGGCAGCCTGAGCCCCCTGACTGCAGGGGCAGAGGCCCCGCTCACGTGGAGCCCTGACTCTGGACTGCCGCATGAGGAACGAATGAACTTACTGTCCCTCACGCGACTGAACTCGGGGGTCAGAGCGCACCCTACCAGCAGGGGGAGAGCGGGAGAGGGCGGGGGAAGGCCGTGCCACCCCATGCCTCACCCTGCCATCGTGGGTCAGCAGGATGGAGTCGCTCTTGATGTCCCGGTGGATGACCCCCTGGGCGTGGAGCACAGACAGGGCCTGCAGCACGGCCAAGCACACGGCGGCGATCTGCTCCTCATTCATCCTGCGGGGGTGGGGTGGGGTGGTGGTGGTGAGTGACGGGGACAGACAGGGCCCCGCCCTGGGGTTTAAGGGGGACACAACACTGCCCTGGGCTTTGAGGGGGACATGGCCTCACCCGGGGGGCCGGATGGGGACAGAGCCTATTGACTCTGAGACACGGTCCCACCCCAAGGTGTCTGGACGGGGCCAGTCCTATCGTGGGAGAGGTCTGAGGGGACCCAGGTCCACCCTGGGGAGCCAGCAGGCTGGTTGTCACAGGGTCCAGCTGTCCAGTGGTACCTGGTGTGGGTGACGATGTCGGTGAGGGCGCCTCCCTCCAGGAACTCCATCACCACCCAGAGCTCGTCCCCGACCAGGTAGCTGTTGTACATCTCCACCACGTTCTCGTGCTGGTAGTCCCTCATGATCACCACCTGGGCGTGGGAGGCTGGGTCGGCGCGGCGGAGGGAGGACCGCCAGCCCCTGGAGCCCTGCCGCCTCCCTCTCAGCCTGGGTGTGGGCCCTGCCACACCGTGGGTCTGGTTCTACCCGTCACTCCTGCTCATCGGGGTTCCCCTGGGCTGTCCTCCCACGGCCAAAGTCAACAGACCTCAAAGGCAGCGTAGGCCTGACGTCTGCGCTCTGTTCCAGGGGTGCTCCCGCCCCGCACACACCCCACGCTTCTGATGCTGGTCTCTGACCAGCCCTGAGCTGGGCCGCGAGTGGCTCTGATGGCCAGGCTGGTGTTGGGAGAGGGAGCTGGGACGAGAGCGTCTAAGCACAGGGCTGAGACCAGAAGGCCAAGCAGGTATTAGGCAGGTCAGACAAAAGGCGGTGGTGGGGGTGGGGGAAGAGATTTCAGGGGCAGCGAGGCCTAGCAAGGCAAAGCCTCACGGAGCTGGGGGAACACGATGCTCACAGGGCCACATTACACTGGGGCAAAGCTGAGGAGTGTGGAGAGGTCAGGAGGCAAGAGCTAGAGTCGGACGACCCCGGACCTGACATCCTCCTGAGACTCCTGCATCAGAGGCCGGGGGCTGCTCCCAACACAGATTCCTCTCGGGAAGGAGCCAGGGGTCTGCCTTTGTAACACGCTCACTGGTAGTGAGCCCCCCAAGGGCCAAAGCCTGAGGTCAGACAGAAGCGAGGCCTAGATGGGGGCAGATCTCAGATGCACGGCCAAGAGGCCAGGCCTTTGTCCTGAGGGCACCAGGGGGCGCTGCAAAGGGCAGTAAAGGGCTGCGGTGTGCGGAATGCCCAGGGGGGCAGGGCAGAGCAGCAAACGGGCTACACGGGGACGGGAAGGAGTGACAGGCTCAGCGCTGACAAGCCGGGGTGGGGGCCAGGGAGGTCCAGAGCTCTGGCCTGGGGACAGGTGTGGCGGCGCCTCTCTGAGACAGGGAACCAGGAGAGGCAGGTCTGGAGAACATGCTTCGGGGCCAGAATGGGACTCGGTGGGTACGAGGGGCCTGGAAGGCACGCAGAGGGTGAGGCTCAGGGGCTGAGGGAGCCTGGAGCTGGGGCTCGGGGCCTGGCCAGGAACAGGACAGCCGTGGCCGTGGGTATCGTGGGGACAGAGGAGACAGCCTGGGGAGGTGAGACGAGTGAGGACAGGCGCTGGGCCCAGAACCCAGCCCTGGGGAACTCCATCCCCGAAGGCCCTCTCCCATCCTCACCCCTACGTGCCCTCAGAAACCACGGGGCGGAGGAGCCCCAGGAGGAGGGGCGAAGGGCAGGGGCCGGGGCAGCAGGCCCACCTCATTGAAGAGCAGCTCGCGCCTCTGCTGCTTGCGCAGGTCCATCTTCTTGACGGCCACCAGCCTGCCCGAGCTGCGCACGGTGGCGATGCACACGACGCCCGTGGAGCCCTCGCCGATCTTGATGAAGTTGTCCAGGTAGGACCGAGGGTCGCCGGGGTCCACCACCAGTTGGAGGGCAGCCCGGAACTGCTCGTGGGACACTCGCTGGGGTTCCCGCTGTGGCGAGCGGGGTCCGGGGGGTCCGGGGGCAGGGGGTGCGGCGAGGGTGCGGGCTGGAGGGGCCAGCTGGGGCTCGGAGGCGTGGGGGCCCAGCACTCCAGGGCTGGGGGCGCCGTGGGCCCGAGCCGGGGGCCGTGAGGCGGAGGACTGGGGGATGGCCAGGCCCCCCACCGATGGCCCATTGGGGGCCACGTTGTGAGGCTCCCCCTGCAACAGAAAAGAGAGGCGGCTGTCAGTGGAGGGGCCAGAGGGACAGGGACCCCGGCTGTGGGACAGACACATGGTGGTCAGGATGCAGATGGACGGTGGGCTGGGCACGGGTTGGAGTCGGTGGGTGGCAACGGGGAAGCTCCAGGCAAGGGGACAGTGGGGCGGTCCTGGGGCAGGGGGAGCAGTTACCTGGGCGCCCCGGGATGGGTGGTCCGTGTCAGCCCGCGGGTACGTGTTAAAGGGCCGGCCAGCTGCCACTTTCGCCCCGCTGGCCAGACCGGCAGGCTGGTGGGGGGTGCCGACGTCGGGCCCAGAGAGGGGGCGCTTGTCCCGGGAGGACTCCTGGGGCCCCCCTGCGCCCTCCCTGGAAGACTTGGGCCTCTTGTCCGGCCCCACCCGCCGCCTGTCTCCACTGCTGCCACCCGCCTCGCTGCGACCGGCGGCCGGGCCTTGACCGCCCGCCTTCTCTGGGCCCCCTCTGGCCGTGGCGGCCTGCTCCACGGGCATCCCGTTTTCCTGGCGGGCACGGGCGGGTGGCGGCGGGCTGTCTCTCCGCAGGGAGTTGGAGCGCGTCACCGACATGTTCTCAAACTCGTCGAGCAGCAGCGTGAGGGCCCCATCCTTGGCGCCTTTGCTGCCCCGCACGATGGTCTGGGGTCCGGGGCAGTGGCGGGGTGGGGGCCGGGCAGGGAGGAGGGGGACACAGGACGTGCATCCGACACACGAGGACAGGACAACACAACACACACAGAGACAAGACAGAGACGGAATGAAGAAATGCCATGGGGTGATGACAGGGCTGGGCAGGGGGTGGTGGGCAGGAGCAGGGAGGCCCCTGCTGCCCCTCCCCCAGCACCTAGCCATGGGTGGCAGGGGGGGAGTGGAAGGAGAACCTGCCCATTGGTCAGGCTGTTGCCCCCCAGCTGGATGCACCCCTGTCTTTTTCTTGTTCTCCAGACTGGGGGGCGGTCCCTGCCCTGTGGGGTGCAGGGGAAGAAGGGCAGAGACCACGCCACCCCATAATCAGCCCTGGAGAGCTGCAAATTACAGGATGCTGGGGCCAGGGCCCAGCTTGGCACTTCCTCCCCTGCAGCCCGCCAGGGCTGTTAACTCCAAACCACGCTCTCTGTTCCTCTGGAGGCTGAGGGTGGGTTAAAGGGAGAGTCAGAAAGGTTTGGGCCCAAAGAGGGCAGGAGTGCCCCAGGAGCAGGGCTGGCAAATGCGAATGCCTGTCCTGAATCCACCCTCACCCGCCATGGCCACCATCCTGATCCAGGTCACAGCCTCCAGGGTTCCCCCAGCCCCCGACTCAGCTCCAGGCACATGGGCCTCCTAACTGCTCCTAAAACACACCGGACACACTCCAACCTCAGGCACTGGCTGTTCACGCTGCCTGGACCGTCTTCCCCCAAGTTTGCCCTGAGCTCCCCTCCCCAACGCACCCCCTTTCAGGTCTTTGCTGGAGGCTTTCGCTGACCACCCATAGTCTGAAACACCAGCCCTAACACTCCCTATCCCCCTCCCCTGCTTTCCTTTTCTCTAGAGCACTTAAAACAAGCTGACATAAAGCATGCGTACAGCTGCCCATGGCCTGCTCCCCCAGTGCAATGATTGTGAGGGAGGCCATGGTTTCCTCCTGTTTTCGTTCTGGCTGCATCTAGCACCTAGAACAGTGGCTGGTATGCAGGAGGTGCTCAAGAAGCATTTGCTAAACCCGTGACTGAGTGAGTGAGTAAGGCAGGCAGGCCGGGAGGAGGCTGAGGGGAGCAGAGCCCAGGCCCCTCAGCCCTGTGCTGTCAATCACTGACAGGCAGGGACATGGGCTGCCAGGCATCCTGAAGCCAGAACCACCTCAAATGTGCAGAAAACACAGATCCCACAAAACCCACCTACAGGCCACCGCACCCCTGTGGGGCCAGCCCCTGCCCCCTGCCTCTACTGGGCTTGGCTGCCAGCCCGGAGGCCTGGATTTGCCCAGGGGCCCAGCAAAGCAAGGGAGACACCTGGTCAGGCTTTGGTGCTGGAATAAGAGGTCGAGAAGTCCCTGGGGGTTGGGGGAGGGCCTGGGAGGACTAGGGAGTTTCCCAGCCGAGGGCAGCAAACACAAGCACCCACGGGGCCCCAGGCAAGCGCCAGCCCGTGTGGCACCTTTGTGCGACTGAAGGTGCCCCTTCCTCCTGGCAGACACAGTCCCACGTAGGGCTCGTGGCTGGCAAGCCGAGCAGGGGCTAGATTTTAGGAAGCGCCCTAGTGCGGTCATAGCCAGCAGACAAGCAGCCACAGGGCCGGGTAGGGGATGGAACTGAGGTGGGCTGGGTGGGGCCTGCAGGCCCAGAAGAGCTGGCACCCCGCCTGCGGTGGCAGCTGCCCCTCCAGTGGCCCCAGACGATCTGTCAGGAGAAGCCAGAAATAGAGATTTGGATGTGAAGTCTCTTGCTTTTTTAGGCAGTGGCAGAGAATTCGAAGTATCCAAAAGCCCCCTGGCTGGGGCACATGAACGCCTCAGTGGGCGGCCAGCTGGAGACCCTGGGGGAGAGCTTCCACCGGCCAGGGGCGGGGCAGGATGAGTCAGCCCGGGGCGGGCCCAGCCCGCCCATCTCCACCCCTCCGAAGAAGTCTGTGCTCAGAGGCCGGCTTCATAGGCTGCGGGGTGCCGCACCCCCCGCCCCTGGACCAGCCTCACCATAGGCCACACCTGACGCTCTGACCACGGAGACAGGAACGGTGTTAAGAACACGGGCCTTTGAAACGGACCTTGATTCAAATCCCAACTCTGCCCTTTTGCTCAGATGGCAGGGAAAAAGCCCAAACCAAAAAACCCCCAATGCTTCATGCAGGCCGTTTCCTCCACTAAAAGCCCTGCCTCTCCACCATTTGCCCGAATGACTCCTCCCCGTCCTTGGCCCTCAGGGCTCAGCTCCGGTGTCCCCGACTCCAAGAAGCTGGCCTGGACCCTGGGGCTGGTCAGGAGCCCCGTCTGGGCTCCCCCAGCCCAGCCCTGAACACTTGGGGCAGTCGCCATGGGGGAACGGGTCTGTCCCTCGCCCTGAGATGGGAGCCCGGTGAAGGCCCGGGACAAGTCTGTGGTGCTGCGGACCGGAGCACAGAGCTCAGGGCGTGAGGCTCCAGGACAGGAGCACGACTTGGGGCTGGTGTGGGGGACTGTGGGAGGGTCACAGTCAGTGTAGGGTTCTCAGCAAGGTAAGGGGGGGTGAGCGTTGAGGTCAAGTGAGGGATCAGTGGGTGGAGGGGTGAGTGAAAGGTGAGGATTGGGGCGTGTCTGTGTGGAGGTCAGCAAGGGAGGGGGAGGTGTTGGCCGCAGGGCCAAGCGTGGGGTTGAGGGCTGGGGTCATGCCGAGGGGGTTGGCGCGGGTCAGGAGAGGCGGTGGTGGGCACCAGCATACCTTGGGTGCCCCGGGCTGGATGGAGGTGATGCAGGCAGGGTCGACGAGGGGCTTGGGCCGGCGAGCTGACTCTTCGATCAGGCTCTGCCACTGGCGGGGCAGCCCGGTGAACTTCTGCTCGTGGCGGTCGAAGCCCGTGTGCACGCGGTGCTCGAAGTTAGACGGTGCCGAGATCTCGACCCGCTTCTTCTTCTTCCCAAACATGGCGCCAGGCTCTCAGCGTGGTGAGGGCGCAGACGTGGGCTCCTGCCCGCAGGCCTGTGGGAGGGGACGGCTCGCCAGAACCTGCTATTTCTCCTTGATCCTCTGGCCCCGCCCTGGTCCTATCCATCCTCCTCTCCCCCCTGGTCTCCCCACTCCCCACCCGCCCCCTCCGCAGTCTGTCCCCCACATGCAGCCCAAGGGACCCCGTGAACACCCGAGTCAGGCCCCTTGCTCAGAGCCCTCCTGTGGCTCCACCTCACTCAGGGGAGAAGCTCAGTCCTCCCGCGGCCCACCCCACACGACCTGCCCCATCACTTCTCTGCTCTCATCTCTCCCTCTCACTCACACTGGCTTCCAAACCTCAGGGACTTGCACCGGCTGTTCCCTCTGTGGGGAACACTCTTCCCCGGTATCCACACACATGGTCCCCGCCCTCCCTTCCTTCAGGTGTCAGAGTCGTTGGTGACTCCTTTCCTGAACACCCCAAGAAAAAGAGCCCCCATTCCCCACTGTCCTTCCATCACATTTCATAGCATGTTTAACTTCTGGAAATTCTGCTGCTCAGTCTTGTGTTTACTAGTTCAGTGTTTACAACCCCCATCACTAGACTTTCAGTGCCCCAGGCCAGGTCTCACCTGCCCAGTTTCCTGGCATCCCACTCCCTTGTCTCGGCCACGCCCAGCACACAGTATGTGCTCAGCGACTGGTCCCTAAAGGCCGGCCGACACTGGCCCTGCTTTGCCAGCCTGCACTCTGGGCTGGAAGCACCACATACCTTTGGTTACCTGTTCAACAAATGGTTACCAAGCCCCTGTCCTATGCGTGACCCCTAGGCAGCCTCACTGCTATATGCCCACTTTACAGATGAGGAGACTGAGGCTCAGAGGAGGGAAGTTCCTCATCAAGATCACAGAGCGGGGAAAGAGCCACTTCGTAACAGATACTAACAGACCAAACAGTCCCTGTCTTTAGGGCCTGTGGTCTCCAGTCCTGTACTCAGAACAGTACCAGCACAGAGTAAATGCTCAATGAAAGCTGATTTAAAAACCAAAGGGGCCGAAGAGGACATGTGTGATGGTGGTGTCCCATAGGGAGACCAGAGAAATGACAGGCAGGGGAGCCAGATGGCCAGAGTGCAAATCTCTCTCTGTCGCCTACTATGTGTGACCTTGGGCAAGTGACTTAACCTGTCTGTGCCTCGGATCAGCCCCCACAGGGCTGCCGGGAGGATTAATGAGTTAGGGAGGATTAATGAGTTAATACGAGCAGAGCTGGGTGCAGGGCTGGGACACGGAGGGAGGGCCCTGTTGGCATTTGCTCTTCTGATGATTAGATGACTCCTAGCCATGTCTGGGGAAGGGGGCCCAGGTGTTGCCCCCCAACCCGTACACGGGCCCTGAGTCCCACAGACCTGGTTTGATGCTGGCTGTGCTAGAAGTGCCCTTGGGCATGAGATGTCTCCTCCTGGGGCTTCGGGTTACTCATCTGTAAAGTGGGAAAAAAACATCATTTGTCCATTATTCGGTCATTCATTCATTCAGCAATAACCCACTCCTTTGTGCCCAGCCTTGTGCTGGTTGGTGACAGGGATACTGCGGTGACTGCGACAGCCTCTGACAGCCCGGAGTGGTCAGCGCTGGGGTCACAGAGCGCCAGACCCAGCCTGGAGGGATGGCAGCCTGGGGATAAGGGAGGTTTTCCAGAAGAGGGCCCGTGTGAACTAAGACCCAAAGAACTAGGGGAAATGCACTGGGTGGGGATTTCTGTCTGGTTCATGGCTGGCTCCCCAGAGCCTGGCACAGTGCCCAACACAGGGTCGGCCCCAAGCTCAGTAAGTCTCGTGACCTAGCGAGGATGCTTGCGTGTGTCTGGAATGCGGCCCCTGCAGCCCCTGGTTCCATTCCCGGCTCCTTTCCGGAGCAGCTCGGTGAGGTAAGGACGAAGAGGCCGCCATCCCCAGGCCAGAGGTAGGGCCATCAGTGGGCAGCGATCCAGGGGAACCGGTTTGGCAGCAGGAGCCGCCCAGTGGGAGGCGGGTGGAGACCCAGCAGCCAACCTGCCTCCATTGGCCTGGGCCTCCCGGCCAGCAGGTGACCAGAGCCAGGGCTCTCCCAGGGGTCCAGTTTCCCTGCCCGCTCTGGGGTGGAAGAGGCCTGACCAGGGTGAGGGGCCCTCTGCCCCAGCCCCTTCTCTACCCCCCAAGCCAGGAGCCCCTTCAGTGTCGCTCCCGCATTCCAGCCCCCAGAACACTGCCTATCCCGCCCACCCAGGCCTCCATTCCTGGCCCACCTGCCAGAGGCCCTGCACTCCGTCCCTCCAGATGTGTAATCTCACCACCTCCTCACTGTCTTCCCAGATTTGCCCCCGTTTGGCCCCGGGCCCAGCCTCACTCCTCACCTTGGCTTCTCTCACTCTGCCAACCCATCCTCCGCCCCCCCAGCCCAGGACCTGCGGGCCCCAGGTCAGCTCCAAGCCCTCTGCACAAAGAGGGTTAGCCACAGGACCCCCTCACTAAACCCAGGAGAGGGAGGAGCTCAGGATCCAGACGGGGTGGGCGGGAGGCAGCCTGGAAGACGGGGCAGCCAACCCAGAGCCCCTGCCGTAAACCCCCAAGCCACCTCTGCACCAGCGCCTCCGGCCCCGCCCCCAGCTGCCTAAGTGACCTGCAGGGGAAGGGGACAGAGGGGCACACCTCCGGATATTTGCCCGGGGCCAGCCCTTCCCTCTGGGCGCTGCACGGAGGGCAGGACAAACAGAGGAACCAACCATGTTTATAATGATCAGGCAGGAGCCCCACCCTGGGGCAGCTCCAAGCACTGCCGGCTCCCCCTTCCCACCAAGTCCCCAAGCTCCTGACTTCATGGGGGCCACAGAGGGAAGGGAGAGGAGCTGCTACATATAGAGGGGCCTGCGCCAGCAGCAGAGGGGGCGGGCAAAGAGTAGGCGCTGGGCTTCCCAGGCAAGCCCAGAATTTAGGAGTCAGACAGCCCAGGGCCAAGAGCCCAGCTCTCTGCCTGTGAAGTGGGGGTGAGCTGACCCGCCATGCGAGCTCACTGCGTGGCCCTGGGCTAGCAGCTCAGCTGCTCTGTGTCTCAGTTTCCTCTTCTGTTAAAAGAGGACGACCATGACAGTACCTGCTTCCTGGAGTTCTTATAAGGAGTCACAGAGAACCCAGGCACTGATGGCCTGGCCCCAAGGCCAAGCGCACACAGCAAGGAAGCGCGCGGTAAATGTCGGTCACCATCACAGCAGCAGCCAACACTTAGGGAGCACCTACCGTGCAGGCGCCTCTCCTAAGCACTTGACCCGGAGTCCCTCATTTAATCTGCATGCCAGACCCCAGACAAAGGGGCCATTTTGGGCTTTGTGTTACAGACAAGGAAGACGCGGCACAGAGAGGGCACCCCACTTGCCCAGGTCACACAGCTTGGGGAGCAGAGTGGACACAAGACTCCAGCCCTGTCTAACACAGAGCCCGGGCCCCGCCAGCTCTCGGAGTCACGGCAGGTGCGTCCTTGGAGACTCGTGTGTGCCCGGGCCTGCTTGGTGTTCTGTGTCTAATCACATTCCATCCTTACCACTAACCTGTGAGACAGGCACGCTCATCATCCCCAGTTCACGGGTGGGGAGACTGAGGCTCAGAGAGGGGAAATCCTTTGTCCAGGGCACCTAGAATTTGAACTCAGGCAGTCGGGGACCAAAGTCCAGGCCTGGATCCACTACAGAGTCAACATCCTTAAACTCCTCCCCGTGGCCCACGAGGTCCTGAGAGATCTGCCCATCAGCTCTCCTCCCACATGGCCCCTCGCTCACTATGCCCCAGCCACTCTGGCCTCTTCACTGTTCTTCAAACGTCAGACATGCCCCCACCTCAGGGCCTTTGCACTGGCAGCTTACAGCAACCCCCCACCCCCCGTACTGGAACTCTTTTCTCAATGATCTCCATATGGCTCCCTCCCTCCTTCCCTCCACCCACATCTGCACACAAATATCCTTGTTCCTGTCCTACCACCCCCTACGCCCCTTTCCTTGCTTTATTTTTCCTCACTGCACTCACCATATACTGTGTGTGTATGTGTTTGCGTGTGTGAGATTCTTCAGTGTCTGCTTCTTCCACCAGAATGTCAGCTCCACCAGGGCAGGGCCTGTCCTCTGTCTTGCTCCTCACTGTACCCCAATGCCTACAACACTGCGTGGCAGGCACTCAAGGAACACTTGGTGAACGAACACATTCACCTGTACCCGCTATGCTACACCTCTGCTCAGACACCTCAGACTCTGCCCAGGCAGTACCTGTGAAACTCTGGCAGAGAAATCCCTGGAACTCAGAGGCAGAGGGTGCAGCAGTGACCCCAGCGACACGGAACAAAGGAGGACAATGTGCAGCCTGCAGCCACCAGCCGGGGCATAGATGCCTCTGAAACCCAGCGTTTGATCCCTCAAATGCAGGCACATTTCCATTCTACTCTAAAATGTTTATTTCAATCCAAAAAAAACTCTTTTGAATTATTTCACACGTGGGACGGGCAGTTTCCGACCTGTCCTAGCAAAAGCTTCACATTTTCCAGTCACCCCCTATGCTCACGTGTTCTACCACCTGACCTTTCAGGAGACAAAATTGGCACCACTCTCCCCACCAAGGAAATCGGCGCACGTGGAAGAGCCAGACCTGCTAGTGTGCTAACACGGTCAAGGGAGTGTGTGCGCGTGTGCACGTATATGTGTGCGCGCGCGTGTAGAGAACTCCCTCCCTTCTGCCCTCCACCTGCTCCGGCAGCCCTTAGTAAAGCTGCTCCCTCATCACCCCGGCAGTGGAGGGCGCTGACTCAGCCAGGGCCCCAGGGCGCAGGGGCAGAGCAGAGGATGCGGCAGGGGTCACGGCCACCCCTTCCTAGTCACCAAAATGAAACTAAAGCAGGAAGGGGACAATGCAGAAGGGCTCACTGGCCCCCGCCTGCACTCAGCGCTTCCACCTCTGGTTTCTGCCCACCCTTCTGCCATGATCTTCACCCACCAGCTCCAGAAGCCCCCTCCCTGCCTCAGTTTACCGCCTACCTCCCTGGGCGGTGCTCTGATGATGGAGGGGGCGTCTGTCTTAACGTGGCGGCCCACGGCAGGCTCTCACTGCCCCCCGAAACCCCACACCATTCCTCCTTCACACTTTTGCTCAGCTCTTGCTGCCCACCTGCGTGTCCCCCCACCACCCCCCATTCTCCTCCTGCCCTGAGCCTAGTTCCACCAAGGAACCCTCTGGCACTTTGTCCCCAGACCCTGCCTCACGCTTTGGGACTGACACGTGCTCAAGCCCCCTCCTTGGCAAACACCTACTCTACCCACAAATGATCCATCACACTCAGACCCCCACCCCTCTATCCAATCATCAATGTCTACCGAGGACTGATCTCTGCCAGGCCCGGGGCAGGGTTGACAGCAGAGGCCAGGAGCATCAGGAATATCCCTGCCCTTGCAGAGCTCACATCCTAGGGGCAAGGAGACAGTCAATAAATGAGATAAATCAGAAAAATAGCTAGTAAGTCAGGTGGTAAGTGCTGAGGAGAAAAATACAGCAGGGATCAGGAGAGTGCGGAGGGTGAGGGGAGGTGGGAATTTTCAGTGAAGTGGCCACAGGGAGGGCCTTGCTGAGGAGGTGACACTTGAGCAGGGACCCAAGTGGAGAGAGGAGAGGGAGCCCTGTGGGTAGCTGCAGGAGGAGCACCCAGGCAGTGGGAATAGCCAGTGCAAATGTCCTGAGGCAGGAGCATGCTTGATGTGGTCAAAGAGGAGAGGCCGAGTGGCTGGGGCAGGTGAGCGAGGTGAGAGAGGAGGGCAGATTGTGTAGGTGCTTGTGGGCCATGGTAGGACTCTGGCTTTTCTTTTGTAATTTTTTTTTCATGTGGACCATTTTTAAAGTCTTTATTGAATTTGTTACAATATTCCTTCTGTTTTATGTTTTGGTTTTTTGGCTGTGAGCCATGTGAGATCTTAGCTCCCCAACCAGGGATCGACCAGGGATCAAACCTGCACCCTCTGCATTGGAAGGTGAAGTCTTAACCACTGGATCACCTTGGAAGTCCCCAGGACTCCAGCTTTCACCCGAGTGAGACAGAGCAACAGGAAGGCTCTGAGCAGGGGAGGGATGTGGACAGACTCAGGTGTTCACAGGCTCCCCGGTGGCTGCATGTGCGGGCAGGGCAGGAGCAGGGACACCTGGGAGGAGGAGGATGCAACAGTCCAGCAGGAGAAGAGGGTGGATGGGACCATGTGGAGCCTGTGGAGGCGGAAGGAACAGGCAGGTTCTGGGCACCCTGGAGAGGCTGAGACGGCAGGACTGACACCACCTTTTGCAACAGCTGGAGCGTAAGCTCCACAGGGGCAGGGGCTTGGTCTGGTCTTGCCCATCGCCATATCCCGCAGAGCTGGCATCCTGGCATCCAGTCCATTCTCTCCCAGACCTTAGCATCACCTAACATGTTATATGGTTATGATTGTGTCTGCCGTCTCCCTGCTAAGTCGGGGGCTCGGCGTAGGCAGGAGCAATGCTCTGGTTGGTTACAGGCTGGATCCCAGGTCTCCCCTCAGTGGCTGCTGGGTGGATGGAGGGGACACACGTGTTTCAGCGCTGACTCTGGCCTATGCCTGCACCAGGCATGCGGACCAGGCCACAGTGAACCCTCCCAGTGGTGCTTGGGTGTGTGGGTAGAGAGTCCTCTTCCCTCCTGTTTCCCAAACTCGGAAACTGAGCCCCAGAGAGGGGAAGTCACTGCCCAGGGCTGCCCAGCGCCAGGGCACAAAAGCGTTGACTGTGACCCACGGAGAAGGCCTGTCACTGCCCCCTTAAGCCTCCTGCTTCCCAGCAGCCCTGGCTCCAGCCAAAGCTTCTACTCCAGACAAAGGACCTCAGAGGTTTATGGGACAGGAACATGAATAGAGACAACTCTACTTCCGATGACCAAAACCAAGATCAGAAAGGCTGCTGCAGTTAGCAGGGAATCTGAAGAAATGTTAAACAAAACTCTGAAGGGCTTCGCACCTGGATGAAACTCCCCACTGTGACTTAGCAAGGCCCTGCCCAGTTGGGCCCTGCCACCAAGGGACCCCATCTCCTCCCTGCACTTCACCCCAGCCACGCTGGCCTCCTCCTTTTCAGTCTTGGACACATCAAGCTTGCTCTAGCCTCAGGGCCTTTGCACCCATTGTTCGCCCTGTCCAGAGCTGCATGGCTCCCCTTTCTTTTATTTATTTATTTATTTTTAAATTTTTTTGTGGTACGCAGGCCTCTCACTGTTTTGGCCTCTCCCGTTGCAGAGCACAGGCTCCGGACGCGCAGGCTCAGCGGCCATGGCTCACGGGCCCAGCCGCTCCGCGGCATGTGGGATCCTCCCAGACCAGGACACGAACCTGTGTCCCCTGCATCGGCAGGCGGACTCTCAACCACTGCGCCACCAGGGAAGCCCACCGTTTCTTGATCTTCAGGTCTCAGTGCAAAGAAAACCTCCTCTGAGAGGCCTCCGCTGACCTGACAAAATTTGCACCCCTGCTTTATAACTTCTCCGTGGCATTTATTATCAGCTGTCATTCTATACCTGTTGACTGTTGGTCCCCCCGTTCTTCCCCTCCCCCCAGCAAAGTATGGGCTCCCCAGGAACAGGGGCCTGTGTGTGTCTCATTCTTGTCATACCCCTGGCAGCTGGAGCAGGGCCTGGCACACAGCAGGTACCTGGTAAGTATCTGTGCAACGAATGAGTGATGCCATTGCCAGAGTGATGAGGCTGGACCCTGAGGAGGGGCAGGGAAGGGTGGTGGGGCAGAGGGCAGCCAGGAGTCCCCAAGGCCTGTCCACACTGCCTGGAAATCTGACCTTGATTCCTGTGAAGGAACTGAGCCTCGTTAGAGACTGAATCCGGCTATTTAGTGAATAACCTGGTGTGTGTTCCAAACACAAGGAGCGCCCGGCTGTGAGCCCACTTCCCCAGGCCCTCCCCACCACATGGCCTAGGCTGGGAATTGGAGGAAGTGGTGGCACATTTTGGCCAGAAGCAAGAAGAACTTCATACAGGGGGTGTGCCGCCAGAGATCCGCGTTCCCCACAATGGGTGAACGCCATAAAAAGACACAGATCGAGGGCCACCCTAGCCTTGGGGAGCAGGGCCTGCAGTCGGCCATGTGGGAAGTGAGCAGCAGCCTGCCCTCCGTGTTCTGGCCACATAAGTGCCACCCTCCCCTCAGCAGGCCTCTGCACGGAGTGTGTGGACAAGGACTCAGAAGGCAGCCGATGAGTAAGAGCGGACGGCCCAGGCTCACGCCCGCTCCACCACTGCCAAGCTGTGTGCCCGTAAGCAAGTGACTCTGGGCCTCCGTGTCCTCGTCTGCAAACTGGGGCTAATGATGGTCCCTATCTCCTGGGAGTGTTTGGACGATCGAACCAGATGACCCATGCAAAGCGCTTAGAACAGTGCCTGCCACCAAGTGGGTCCTCACTTCTACAGGCTAGCTGCTGTTACTATTACTGGCACTGCTGTTGTTGCTGTTGCTGAACGAATAAAGGACAGAGGATGCTGAGCACAGTCTCCCAGAGCAAATGTGCCGGTCTGACTATCTCTGTTTAAGACTGTCCTTCTCCAGGCCTGGGATGGGGGAGCATAATGGGCCCCCATTATGCTCTGATGACCCCTGCCCTCCCAAAGGACATGGCCCGGGGCCCTCTCAGCCACGCTGTGTCCCCAGCCCTGCCCAGCACAGGCTGAGGCACAGCTCAGAGAGTGTGGCTGAATGCAGAGATGGTGCTTCCTTTACCTCGAGGTGCTCTAAGCCCGCAGGGAGGCCTCCAGGCGGCTCCTGTGGCAGCCCCAGGCTCAGGTGCCCCCCTCCCCGCCTGGCCAGGCTCAATAGGGCACAGACACAAAGGGCACCGCTGGTGTCCCTCACCCTCCAGAGGTGCCCAGGGTGGGGACTGATGCCACAACAATCCTGAGAGTGTGGGCGAGCCCCCAGGGACTGGGGAAATCAGATTCAACTTCATTCATTCCGCCCCTGAGGTGGGGCAGGAAGGAGGGAGGGGACAACAGGCAGAAACGAGGCTCCAGTGGCCTCCCAGGCCCCTCTAACCTAAGTTCTTTCCCGCCATACACACACACACACACACACACACACACACACACACACACACACACACACACACACACACCCGAGACACAGAAGCAAATGAAGTCACGCCAACGTGCACAGCTGTCCTCAGAGACTGACACAGACATGCGACACAGACGTCCAGCCACACAACCACAGACACACAAGAACACACATACTGGTTGCACGGAAAAGTCCCCAGGCAGCCTGAGATGGAGCAGCTGCTTGCCCCACACTACCCGGGCACCCTGCTGGCGGCTGTACAGGGGCCTGGGTGCAGGAAGGAACATCCCACCCCGAGCCTCAGCTCCCGCCTCAGGAACACAGGCCCAGCAAGTGGGTTGGAGGCAACTGTGAGGTGTCAATGGGAGAAAGTGGGGAAAGCAGTCTTAAGAGGGGCCTGGCTCAGAGGAAGTTCTCAGAACGGAAGGGCCGCAACACTGGGGACCCGCAGCTGGGACCCCAAGAAGTCAAGGACCCGGGAGCCCCTCCACAAACAATGTAAAAACGCGTACACCCCAGAGATGGAGGGACTCTGGAGAGACCCAGAGACACATACAAGGATCCTGGGGGAACCAAATGACACAACGATACGGACTATAGCCACCCCCTAGAAACACAGCCACATGCTGGCACACACATAATCCCACAAATGCTCCGTTATGGCTGGACTCACTAGGAAGGCAGACCCCAAGACCCTCCACACACCTAGGAACGCTCCTGAGACAGAGTTAAACCATGAGATCCGCACACAGACCCAGGCATGCCCACAGCCAGCTCCAGGGTCACCAGTGGCCCAGGGAGGCACAGCCCCTTGGAAACACCTCCATGCAGACCAGACCCCAGGGATGCGCTCCCAAGAGACGCTCAGGGGGACCTGCACCGAGGTGTGGGCGAAGCCCCAGCAGATAGACACCTGCCACAGCCAACACAGACGGACACACACACGGCCACCCCGCCCCTGGCCCCAAGAAAGGTGTGGCCCCTGGCGCACGTGCTTACGCTGGCTCAGGTGGCCGTGTGTCCCGACTGCCACTGCCCTTCCGCACACCAGGCAGCCCTCCCCCTCCTCCACTCCTCCCCAAGGCCTGGGCCAACTCACCTCCACCATCCTCTTCCCTCTGTCCTGGGCCACCCGCAGTGGGGCAGGCCAGCAGACAGAGGCTTCCAGCTGAAAGATCAGGGAGCTGGGATCAAGGGGTTCCCTTGGCCCACGGAGGAGAGCTGGCTGGGCTCTGCGACCTGGCCTCCCTGGCAGCGGCTGGTGGCTGGTGACTCGGCCCTGCCCTGGCAGGAGTTGAGCTTGGCTGTGGCTCCAGCCCATGGGAGGGGGAGGGGAAGGGTGGAGGGTGGAGGGAGGGACGGAGGGAGGCGGGGCTGAGCCTGGAAAGCCTGGGTCACGGGGCCCACAACTGTCCCAGCGGAGGGAGGGGCTGGGCAGGGACACAGGAGCAGGGGACCCAAACACAGCCCCTGCTTCGGCAGGGTCAGTCTCCCACCACACACGCACAACCCCATCTCACTCCCTATGCCAGGCCAGGTGCCAGGGGCCAGGGAAGCAGTGGCTCAGCTTGGGGCTGAGTGCCCGAGAGTGGCTGGTGGGGCAGCCAGGTGTGAAACACTGGCTGGGGCTGTGGTGCAGGACACACCACAGTGCAGGACGGGGATGAGGGGCCTCTTTGACGGGGAGGGTGGCTGGAGATCCGGGGCCTGCTGTGTCCCCCTCTCCCCGCACACCCAGGCTGGGATGCCAGCAAGAGCGCCAGAGGGTGCAACGAAGGGGGCCCCTGCTGCTCTGTCCCACTCACCCATGAGGATGAACCCGAGACTTGCGGCCTCACCAGGGGAGATCACGGTGAACAGCCGCCACCCCCATGCCACGGCCATACCTAGGTGTGAGAGTGGGGCTGGATGGCGGGAGTGTGGAGGGGGAAAGGTGGGGACGGCTGGGACTCCCACGTCACTATGCTGGCTGTCTTGCCAGGATGTAACTAACCCTTCTGAAAATAAGTGGCCCAACTTTCCAGAGAACTTCCTCTGGGCCAGGTCCTGCTCTCAGCATCGACACACATTAAGTCATTTTAGCTCACCACTGCCCTAAATGGGCAGGTACTTTATCAGGCCCATTTTACAACAGAGGAAACTGAAGCCTGGAGAGGCTGAGTGACTTGCCCAAGTGGGCCATCTGTCCCAGCGCCTGTGTCCTAGACCAGCCGCTCTGAGCAGGAGGCTAGGGGGCCCAGAACCCCTATCGCAGAACAGGAGAAAAGGATGCTCAGAGAAAGGGAATCTAGAAGGGGTTGTGTGGGCCCCGCCCCACCTCTGCCTCACACCTTCTCCCCCCTTCAGATCTCACTTTCTCTGAGAAGGCTTCCTTGGCCCGGGGCACAGCTCCTGGCACGAAATCTGTTTCTTTCTGTCTCCCCTGTGGAGGGCAGGGGCCAGGGCTGCCCAATTCACCCCTTTACTGCGGCCCCTTCCGCAGGAAGCCTTCCCTGACACCCCGGCTCCATCCCCGCGCTGAGCCTCAGGCTGTCACTGTCCCTGACCTGTCTGTCTCCCCCACTGGTCACACATTTGCCCCACTCCTGGCACATACCAGGCAAGCCTGTCGGAGGCCCTGGCAATTCAGCAGTGAACAAACCAGACAAAACTCCCTGCCCTGGGGGCGGACGGAAGAGTAGCACTGCTCCTTGACTTGGGCGAGGGGCGGGTGGTCGTGTGGTCATGTGAGCTGTGGCAGTGACCGGATTCAAGCAGGGTCCCGGGCCCTGGGCAGGTACTCCGCTGACGGGGAGCCCAGGGAGAATAGTGAGTGAGCAGGTAGCCGGGCAGCAGGTGGATGGGGCGCCTGGGTCCTTCCCACTCCCCTGCCCCGGCCCCCTACCACAGCTGCTGCCCCAGGCTCACTCCCGCAGGGCTTTATCACGGGGACCAGGAGGACTGACTGGCTCCAAGGGCCTGGAAATCCCATCTACCCGCTTCTGTCTACCACCTGCTCACTAAGCCAGGGGCTTCCAGCCACGCCTGGGGCCATGGCAGGGCAGGTCTGGCCCCTCCCGCTCCCCCACCACGCCCCAGATCCCAGGCCACCCCCTCCCCCGTCAGGGTGGAGCATCTGTCAGGCAGCCACCCAGAGAAGAGCCAAATGGGGCGGGCTCCCCAAACCGGACCGGCTGGTTTGGGCTCTGGTGAGGGAGGTGGTCAGGACCGGGCAGTTCTGACCAGCCAGGGAAACTAGGTCCCAAGGGAAGGGACAGGGGAAGGGGGGAGGAAGGAGGGAGCACCCCTCCTCCAGGAGGAAGTCTCACTGGAAACAAGGGATCCTCCTGGGGACAGGCCTCAGGGGCAAGGAGAGGTCGGTTCAAGAGCCTCTCACACCGGAACAGATCTTCATTACCAAACTTTATAAACACACCCCAAGCTACAGACTAAACCATAGAGACTGGACCCCCATAAAATCCATCGTTCGGATTCTCAACTATGATTCTCAACTATAAACATACTGCCACATTTAGGTTTCATCTATCCCCTCTCTTTCCTTTCCTTCTCTCGGTCTCAGTCTCTGTCCCTTTATAATATGGAACATAGTTCAAAAGCCAATGGCACCAAAGGGTAAACAGTGACAGGACGATGTCCTCCTGCCCTGCCCCACCCCAGCTCAGCCCTGGAGACACCTCTACCGGAGTTTCTTTTTGAGAGAGCTTACGCACACATGTGTGCGCACACGCGCATGCACAGAGATGCTTACACACTTTTTAAAAAGCTGGAAATGGCAGCGCACCCCACATACGATTCTGCACCTTGCTTTTGCCAAAAGCATTGTTTGGCCCCTCTGCGCCGCTGACACCAGGAGGAGTTTGGCAGTGTCCAGTCTAGGTGAAGACACACTGGGGACCTGGCAAGTGCTCTCCCACGTCTGCTCCCAGGGGCACACGTGAGAAGGTTCATACAGCACAGTTGGAATCGGCGAGGGACTGGAAACAACACAGATGCTTGTCTGCAGGAGACGGATGATGAACTGAGATCTACTAGCTCCACAGAATAGTACACGGCAGTGAGAATGAATGACCCACCGCTACATGTGGATGGACATCAAAAACAATATTAAACAGAAGAAGCAAAACAAAAACCGATACATCCTAGGAGTTTGTTCAGAAATAGTTTAAAACCAGACAAAATGAAATATGCTCTTTAGGGATGCATACAGAGGTAGCAAAACCAAAGAGAAAAAAAGCAAGGCAGCGACTGCCTCAAAAATCAGGGGAGAAGCTGCCTTCGGGGGGCAAGAGAGCTTGGGACGGGCTTCTGGGGGGCTGGCACCATCTGTGTCTTCAACTGGAGGCGGGGGTTACGTGGGTCTTCCCTTTAAAGTAACTGGCCATACTATACATTTATGCCTTAGGTAGGCTAATAATTTAAAATTAGGATTTAAAAATATATATATATATGTCTAGTGATCTTTCTATGCTTCCATCTCTGCAAAGCACAGCCTTGTTGCTTTAGCAGCTGTGTGGAAGGGCCACGATGTCTTGAGCCAGTCCCCATGGGGCCAGGTCAGTGGTTTCCAGGCATTTGCTCTTACAAACGGTGCAGCAACGATAACCGTGTGCAGATGTCATTTCACAGGTGTGCTAGCATGTCTGTGGGCCAGATGTCTACAAGTGGGATTACCGGGCAAAGCTCAGCACTGCCAAGTTGCCCGTTCTCAGCCCCTCCCTCGGCCTCATGCCCAGGGTGTTGTCAAATTCTCCCAGATTCCCCAGTCAGACAGGTGAAGTCTGGCCCCTCTCGGCCTAGTTTTCATTTGCGTTTCTGTACTTACTAATTGTGCATCCTTTCATGTTTATAAAAGCACCACAATTCCTTTTCTGCTAAGTTTCTCTTCAAAGCCTTTGCCTCCTGCACGCCGCGCGGCGTGGCCAAAAAAAAAAAGTTTGATTTTGGAACTTTCTCGGTCTGTGCTTCCAGTGCAGGGGGCGCGGGTCTGATCCCTGGTCGGGGAATTAAGATTGCACATGCCATGTGGCATGGTCAAAAAAAAAAAAAAAGCCTTTGCCTATTTTTCTGCAAGGGTCAGGGAGACCTCTGTAAACCCACCCCAGCTATCCCCACATCTCCAGCCTCATCTCCCCCCCCCCACCACCAACCATGGGCTACTTGCCACATTCATGGAGTTTGTCAATAGAAATCCAATGTGCGTCCACCAAGTCCAGTCCTGGCTGGTGTGACGGGTGCAGCATGGTCCCAGCCCGCTGGGGCCTGCAGTCCAGCATCACCTGATGAAGTGTGAAATTCCAGCGGAGACGGGTGGCTGGAGGGCTGAGAGCGCAGGGGAGCCAGGCTGGAGCAGGGCAGGAGCCAGGCCACGGGGTGGGGGGGACGGGGGGGCGGGGAAGCAGAGGCAGGCACTGAGGACGGGCTGGTATTTGGGAGATGTAACTCTGGCTGCCTTGTTTGTGGAGGAAGGGATCGAGGGGGCCTGAGCGGGTGTGTGCACAAGTGACAAGACGGAAGCAGTGCGCCGGGAGACTGATGAAAGCAGCCAGGATGGCTGGACACAGAGAGAGGGGCACAGACCAGAGCTATGTCTGCCCCCCAGAAAGCAAAGCTTGTTGATGAGAGATACGGGGGCTGAGGGCAAGGCAGGTGTCAAGGGTGACTTTGAAAGTAGGTAAGCCCTGGTGCCATCTTCCACAAAAGGGAGTGCGAGAAGGGCTCCAAAAATGCCAGGCCCAGGCCCTGGAAGAACTCAATTGTGAAAAAAGTGAATAAAATGGGAAGATGCACTTTCCCCAGTAGTTTCCCCGCTAGTTTAAGACCAGCTGTACAGACACAGTCATCAAGACAGTGGGGATAAAGAGAGAGCCCGGTGAAGGGAATACAGAACCCAGAGACAGACCCTTACAAATACACCCAACTGTTCTTTAAAACACTGATTTTTTTCCCTGTGGTAAAATATACATAATATTTATCTTTTAACCATTTGTAAAGTGTACACTTCAGTGGCATTAAATACATTCACAATGTTGTGTAACCACCTTCAAGGCCTATGCCTCAAACTTTTTCATTATCCCCCAAAAAGATCCTGCACCCATTAAACAATAGCTCCCCACTCCCTCCTTCCCCCCAGCCTCTGGTAACCTCTATTCTACTTTCTTTCTCTATGAATCTGCCTACGCTAGGTGGAATACGTAAGTGGAATCTCACAATATTTCTCCTATGTCTGGCTTATTTCACTAAGCATGTTTCCAAGGTCCACCCACCTTGTAGCATAAATTAAAACTCCACTCCTTTTTATGGCTGAATAATATTCCCTTGTGTGTATGCACCAAATTTTGTTTATCCATTCATCTGTTGATAGACACTTGGATCGTTTCCACTTTTTAGGTATTGTTAATAATGCATCTACGAACATTAAAGTATACAAATATCTGTTCAAGTCTCTGCTTTCAATTCTTTTGGATATGTACCTAGCAGTCGAATTGCTGGGTCATATGGTAGTTCTATATTTAATCTTTTGAGAAACCACCAAACTGTTTCCCACGGCAGCTGTACCATTTTACATCCCCACCAGCAATCCATAAGGGCTCCAATTTCTCTGCATCCTCACCAATACATGTTATTTTCCTTTTTTCTTTTGATAATAGCCATCCTGGTAGGTGTGAAGTGGTATCTCACTGTGGTAACTTATTTTTGACAAAGAAGCATAAGCAATTCAACGGAGGAAAGACAGCATTTTCAACAAATGGTACAGGAACCATCAGACATCCCTATGCTAAAACATGAACCTTCATCTAAACCTCACACTTGTACAAACCTTCATTCATAATGGATCACAGGCTTAACCATAAAATGTAAAACTAAAACGTTTAAAAAACAAACAAATCGTCAGGATCTAGGGCTAAGCAGAGTTCTTAGACTTGAAACCAAAAGCGTGAGCCATAAAAGGACAAATTAATAAAGTAGACCTCATCAAAATTAAAAACTTCTGCTCTGCAAAAGTCCATGTGAAGAGGATAAAAAGCCACAGATTGGGAGAAAATATTTGCAAGCCACATATCTGACAAGCGATTAATATCTAGAAGTGATAAACAACTCTCAATACTCAACAGTAAAAAAACAAACAATCCAACTAGAAAATGGGCAGGAGACATGAGACATTTCGCCAAAGAGGATACACAGATGGCAGATAAGCTCATGAAAGGATGTTCAACATCATTAGCCATTAGAGAAATGCAAATTAAAGCCACAATGAGTTATCATTACATGCCTATTAGAACAGCCAAAATAAAAAATAGTGATAACACCAAATGCTGGTGAGGACACAGAAAAACTGATCATACGCTGCTGGTGGGAATGTAGAATGGAACAGTCATTCTGGAAAACAGTTTGGCAGTTTCTTTAAACATACATCTACCTTACTTTCCAGCAGTTGCACTTATGGGTATTTGTCCCAGAAAAACAGAAATTTACATTCACACAAAAACCTGTATGAGACTGTTTATGGCAGCTTTATTTCTAACAGCCCCAAACTGGAAACAACCCAGATGTCCCTCAATGGGTGGATGGTTCAATAAACTATGACACATCCACTGCTGAGCAAGAAAAAGGAATGAACTACTGACACAGGCGACAACCTGGATGAGTCTCCAGGGAGCTACGCTGAGTGAAAAAAAGCCAACATCGCAAGGTGCCGCACAGTATGATCCCATTTACATAACATTGAAATGACAGAATTATAAAAATGGGGAACAGATAGATGAGTACTTGCCAGGAGTTAGGGACAGGCCAGGGAGGGGATGTGGCTATAAAAAGGCATCGGGGGGATCCTTGTGATGGAATGTTCTATATCTTGACTGTATCTGTGTCAATATCCTGGTTGTGGTCTTGTACTAACCATAATTTTGCAAGATGTTACTATTGGGGGAACTGGGTAAAGGGTACAGGAGCTCTCTCTGTGTTATTTCTTACACGTCCAAGTTAATCTACAATGATCTCACAATGAAAAGCTTAATTAAAAATATTAATAATTTACTGAAAATGCCAGACCCTTTCCCACCTTAGAAGATGCTAGTCATTCTCCTTGGAACGCACAGCTTTCCACACACTAACTCCTACTCTTCTTACAGCCCTCAGCTCAGATGTCTCCTCCTCCAGGAAGCCTTCCCTGACTTCCTAGGGTGGAGCCAGGGCTTGCTTCAAGTTGTCGGGGCTTCCTCCACCAAAGCCATGACACTTGGGCCTGTGTTTTCCTCAGGGTCACTCTGGGCTGTCACTGCTTGGTGCTGTGTCTGTCTCCCATCACTGGACATGAGGGCAGGGCCTTGGGCAGACAGGTCACCATCCTGTCCCAGGCATCAGCCAGCACAGGGCTGGACTCAGAGGAGGCACACAGCAAAAGAGTGGGGGACAATAATGACAATAATACTCTCAGCTAACACTTGTTAAGAGGTTTCTATGTGCTAGCTCTCTTTTGAGTGCTTTACGTGGATAAAATAACCTTTATAACAATCTCATTTTACAAATGGGGAAATTGAGGCCGAGGGGGGCTGGAGGGGAGCCACGAGCCCAAGGTCACCCAGCTAGTAGGTGGCAGAGCTGGGTAGCAAACCCAGGCCTTCAGATCCAGAGCCTTTGATAGTCATCTCCGCCCCACAGGGCTTCTCCATGAAAGGCTGGATGAGACTGGCTAACAGGGGAAGCAGAGGGGCAGAGGAGGCAGGGGAAGAGAAGAGACCGTCCCTGCACCCACATGGAGCGGGGGGGGGTCTCACCCTTCTCCAGGGAAGCCCCGTCCGTGGAACTGACAGACCTGGGATGGTACCAGAACCCCCTTCACACCTTATAGGTGTCAGGGAAGGCCCCTTACAGGTCAAGGGCATAGCTGAATCCCAATTGTCAACCTTGGAAGCTGACAGTGCCCTCTCCGGACAAGGACTACCCACCTTCATCTGAGGCAGAGGTGTCACACCCAGCTGCAGCAGGGGGTGGCAAGCCGAGAGGAGCCCCAGCGCGCCCTCCTGCGGCTCCACCGGGGCAGGGCTGCTTTCATCTGGCTATGGGGAGAGGTTTCCATCTGACCCATGCTGGGGAGCATTCCCACCGGCATGCGACTTCACTTATCCACCCTATTGAGAGCAAGCTGCAGCTGAGTGCTGGCGGTCTGGAACCATTTACATACAGTTTTAAAACATGCAGAATAATATGGGATACTATTTATGGAAGCAACGAGGAAGCACAGTGAGTACCTGCGGGAGGGGACCCAGGGGACTTTAACCACGGCAAGCGTTTTTTCTCTCTTAGTTGGGCAACAGGCCCAAGGGAGTCCATCAGGTGATTCTCTGATCTCTTGAGGGCAACTGTAATCTTTCATGATTCACAAACGAACAGGCAACAATTACAAGGAAAAAAAGAGGGCTGAATTTATTTGATAAACCTGGAAAGAGCACACGAAAGAGGGGGCTTCTAGGGTGCTGGCAACGCTTGTCTTCTTGATCTGGGTGGTCGTTAGAAGGGTGTGTGCTTTATAATTATTCACTAGACTGAACAGGGAGGTCTTAAGCAGTTTTCTGTACATGTGTCATATTTTACACTCTGGTGCAGGAAACGCCAGGGGTAGCAATTCTGACAGCTGGAAGCTTCCTCCATACCTGCAGGTGTCCACAGACAGTCTCTTTCACTCTCTGTCCATCTCTCTCTCTCTCTCTCACAGTCACACTCTCCCAAGGCTGTAACTGCTGCCGTGATCAGAGCAGTAGCCCTCCTTGGCCCCTTGCAGCTCTTGGCCTGTTTCCTGCAAAGGAGACAAAGGCCTGGAAACAGCCAGACTCAGCCTCAGCCCCAACACCCAGGTCTCTCCACATGCCCAGCACTCTGGTGTCCTGCGTGGATCACACTCCCCGTGGAGCCTGGCCACGGGGAAGTATCTATCCACGGTGTCCCTACCCTGGGGTGCCACAGCCGGTCACCCAGAGTGGAAGGAGTTAGTTAAGATTTGGTAGAGTCCCTATGGTGGGGACAGCCCTAGCTGGCTCACCTGTGCCCTGCACTGGAGACAGAGGACACCAGCGAGGCCAGCTACAGAGCCTTACGTGCACGCACCACACTAGTGCAAGACAAGGCAGTGAGCAGAGTGCTGTGAATGCCTCCATGTTACAGAGGAGGAAAGTGAGGCTCAGAGAGAGGAGGTGCTGGCCCAAGGTCACACAGCATGTATTAAGAGCCAGGATTCCATGGCAGGTCTGACCCAGGCCAGAGTCCACTCACTTAACCACGCTCAGGTCCCGTACTCAACAATTCTTTATTATGCACTCAGTATGTGCCAGGCATTGTTTTAAGCACTGGGGATACGGCAGTGAGTAAGATAGTCCCTCCTTCCCAGAGATGACATCCTAGTGAGTGGCGGAGTTAAGACAACACACAAGTAAACAAAAAAGTCCGTAACAAGCGGGAGAGGGGACAGTGGGGGGAGGGGTGTCTCCGAGGGGGAGACCTTTGAGCAACAGCAGGGGAAGTGAGGGCGCCACATGAGGGTCTAGGGAAGAGCTTTCAGGGTAGAAGGAACCACAACTGCAAAGGCCCGAGGACTGAAGCCTGCCTGGCACATTCTAGAATGCCCGAGGAGGCTGGCCAAGGAGGCTGGCATGGCAGGAACGGAGGGAGGGTGGAAGGGGAGAGTGGCCCCGCTGAGGTCAAAGAGAGTCTACACTAAATGCAGAAGAACAGCAGCTCCTGGCGCCCAGGCCTCTGGACCACAGCCCTCCAAGGGAGGTGTGGTCCCCCTACCAGCATCATGTTACCGAGGCGGAAGCAGGTGGGGGATGGGAAAGCTTCCCAGGGTGGCCCTGCTGGCCAAAGGCAGAGCCGGGGCAGGAGTCCCTAAAACTTAACCACCTAAAACTTAACCACCAGGCCAGGCTGAAGGATGGCGGTGGGGCTGGGGGTCAGGGATGGCTCTCAGCTGGGGGCCTCTGGTGCCAGCAAAGCAGGAGCCCAAAGCTGTGCACTTATGACGATGGTTCACTGGAAGCCAGGGGCTCACACACAGCCCTTTGCTCCCAGGCCCCGGTTGTTCTGAAAGTCAGGCCTTTGGGTTCCTCCTGCTGCGCTCTGCTGTAGCTGGGTACCAGCCTTACTAGGAGTGACTCAAGAACTTTTTTTTCAATCCACTCACTTAAAAAAAAAAAACAAAACTTAATTTATTTTAAAATAGTCACTCAGACACAAATGTTGGCCTGATGTTCCTACAGAGCACCACCTATTAAATAAGGGAACCTGAATTCAATAGCACCTCTAGGCCTAAGGCATAATATACAGGAAGTACAGGGGACAGAAGAACATGTGAATGACACCACAAGGATGCATCAGTGAGATCCAGAGTGTGGAAACTTCCAGAGGAGAGAGGACCCGGATTTTTGATGGATCAATGACCCAATAAGCAAGCACAGGAAAGAGCCGACAGGGGAAACCCTATAGACTACAGAAGACTTAAGGGGCCTGTCAACCAAACGCAAAGCAGACCTTGTCTGGATGCCAAGTCAAACAAACCCATTGAAAAAGGATGATAAGACAACTGGGGAAATGTGAGGATATTAAGGAAGTATTGGTTCTTTTTCTCCTGTGACAATGGTATTGTGTGTGTGTGTGTGTGTGTTTCAAAGATTCCTTATCTCTCATAGGCAAAAAAAATCTGAGATATTTATGGCTGAAGTCTATGATGTTTGAGAACTGCTTCAAAAGAATCAGGGAGGTGGGGATGGAGTACAGATGAAAAAGCCTGGTGGTGACTGATAACTGCTGAAGCTGGGGACGGGGACGGGGACGGGGACGTGGGGAAGGCACCAGACCATTCTTTAGAGCATGTGTGGACACTTCCATTATACAAAGGTTTTAAATGTTTTGCAAAAGGAAATGTGACCTAGTCATAACAGTGAAGAACTATGGATAGCTCACCTCGTGAACCTTAATTACTAAATCCAAACACATATCCTGTCTCTAATAACTGTAACAGTAATCACGGCAACAGTAACCAGAATGACATAATGATGACAGCCCTGTGCTGAGTGTTACACACACGCTGACTCACTTAATTCTCCCAGCTACCCTGGGAGGCAACAAGAATCCTTCTCCTCTGGCTCCAAATGGGAACCAGTGCAGATACCCAGGGCTCAGGGCCTGGCCTCAGGTCACAGAGGAAGCTCTGCTGGAGGTGGGTGAGGCCAACGGGGGAGCTGCATGCCCAGCCCTTGCTGGGATGGGGTCGGGGAGAGGAGGCCAGGGAGCCCTTGGGGAGTGGGGACACACAGGGGCATTGGACTCTTGGTCCCCCTCCTTCCCATCAAACAACAACGGCTCCTGCAATGCAATATTCACATCTTAGCACAAACCTTTCCTGAAATTAAACCATAAGCCACCCCACGGGAGCCTGAAATGGTAACCAGCAGCAGATGACAACACCAGATCTGGGGCCCACTGGGTTTGTTAGGCTCCACCGCCCTGGATGGTCCTCCCCGCAAGGTTGCAAAGCCAGCCCCAGTTCTCCCCGCCCCTGTCCATCAGTGGGATGGGTGTCCTGCCTCCCATCCTCTCCCACGCCAGGTGCCAGGAGCAGCAAGGGAGGCTGGAGTGTGGTGACATCAGCATCCTTCCCGTCCTTGTCCTGGGCCTGTAGAAACCATCTCCCCTCTGTGGCTTCAGCAGGATCCTGGCTAAACAGGGAAGCTAAGGAAGCCTCTTCAGGGGAGGAGGGAAGCAGAAATTAAGGGAAAGAGGGAGAGAGACAGGAGGCAGAGACACAGGTAGAGAAAGACAGGAGCGGGGCGGGGACAGAGATAGCTGCTCAGACAGGGGCCTGGAGGGCCCAGGGATGGGAAGACAGGACAGCGACAGAGGCTGTACCACCAGGCACAGACGCCTTCTTTGGGCCTCAGCTCCCTTGTCAGTATCATGGGAATAATAATCATATCTTCCTTTAGTGTGTTTATGGAGGTGACATGACTTAATCACGCCATGTCAGAAACCCAGGAAAGTGCCCAAACCCAGGAAATCGCAAAAGCTAATATATGTTTCCCATAATTCTGTAAGCCAGTGGCTCTCATCTCGGTTCAGAATTGTACTAGAGTCACCCAGCGAGCTTTGAAATAAACCTCACAAAACCCAATGCTCAGGCCTCACAGCCAGAGATTCGGATTCAAATGGTCTGACCTTGGACCCCCGCATGGATGCCTGCACCAGGTAACCCTAATGTGTGGCCAGGGGTGAGCATGGGATTAGGGGTGGGGGGCCTGGACACACAGTCCCAGGCCTGCATCCTCGAGGGGTGGTGTAAAGTGAGACAGACTGATGGGGGTGTAGGCCTGAGGGGCTGAAAGGGAAAGGGTGGGGCAGGGTGAGCGCCCAGGAGGCCCCCCTCTCTGCCTGCCCACCCTCCCCCACCTTAGCCACGGGAGTCTGGGGCCTGCTGAAGAATGCAAGGAATGAAGCCAGGCCTGGCACGGCCATCTCCAGGTCCCCGCCCCCTTCACAAACTCCCAAGAGCCCTTCCCTGGTCAGGTCACTGGCCAGATTGCCAACCACCTCCCCCGGGAAGGCCTCAGCAATCACTCAGTCCTCCGGGCCTGAAGCCCGCACCCAGCCCTCTCCTCGGAGCGCCCATCCTGAACCCCTTCTCCTCTTGGGTCCTCCGCAACCCCAATGCTGGACCACAGGGCGCAGCCCAGGCACGAAGCACTTATCAGTGGTGGAGGGAGTGATGCTGACAGCCAGCCTGCGGCTGGCAGAGTTTATCACCTGCTCTGGAGGCAGGAGTGGCCTGAGAAGGCTTCCCAGAGGTGGTGACCTTTAGGCCAGGACCCAAAGAATAAATGAGGTGAGAGCACTAAAAAAAGGTCAGCGAGGCTGAAGTGCAGCCGGCAAGGGAGTGGGGCAGGGCCTTGCTGACCAGAGGCGGGACTGGGTCCCTCACCACCCCAGCAGTGGGAACCATAGGATTTTAAGCAGGGCAGGGACCCACTCTGACCTCACCGGCATCTGTTGCCCTCCACCCCGTTCTCTCCCAGGGATGGAGAACCGCAGCTGGCCTCCTGGGGGTGCCGGGGTATCCCCAGATCCTGCCATGGCCACGGGGTAAGGGCTGGGCCCTGGCTCCTTCCCGCCACGCTGTAAGGAGACACCAGCAGTGCTGCTTCCTGCATCCCTGAGCCTGTTTCCCGATAATTAAACCGTAAGCTGATTAGTCAAGGAAAACCTTTAATTAGCCCTTGAAATCATTCAGGAAAATTACAACCTCCTCTCTGGCACCCTGCCTGCCCTCTGCCAGGGCCCAGGGGCGGTGCCAGGGAGAAAGCAGGGAATGGGGGAGTTGGGCTCCTGCCTCTGCTGTGAGAGGCTCACCCAGCAAAGCCAAGCCCAGTGAACAAGGCGCCTCGTGCGAGAGGAGGCCACAGGCTCCCCCTGCCACATCACAAAGTGCCTTGGAATAAATCCAGCAAGCGGTGGGCAAGGCCCAGGCTGGAAAAGTGTGATACTTTGCTGAAAGACATCAGAGAAGACATAAATAAATGGAGAGACAGACCGCGTTCATGGACCGGGAGACTCAGTGTCACGTCTGTGTGTGTGGCAAGATGCTTGTCTCATATCTAAATGGAATTTTGAAAAGTCAAATGGCTGAGACACTCCGGAAGAAGGACATGTGGAAGGGCTTGCTCTCCACACCATCGAGACTTACTATCAACTACAGAAATTAGGACAGTGGGGTACTGACACAGGAATAGGCAAACCAAGCATGAGAAAGGAAGAAAGTACCCAGAAACAGGCCCACTTATACAGAGAGATAATTTATGACACAGGTGGCAGGGGAGAAACGCTGGTTTGTAATAAATGGTACGTGGATGACTGGGGATCCAGATGGAAAATGTGAAACTGGGTGCCTATCTCACACCACACACACACACACACACACACACACGTATACACACTCCAATTCTAGCACAAAGGAAGACTAAATGTGAGAAGTAGAACTATAAAGGAAATGGGTGATAACTGACTGCATTACAATTAAAGGCTTCTGTTCATCAAAAGACACAATAAAAAAAAGTGAATGGACTTCCCTGGTGGTCCAGTGGTTAAGAATCTGCCTTCCAATGCAGGGGACGCAGGTTCGATCCCTGGTCAGGGAACTAAGATTCCACATGCCGCGGGACAACTAAGCCCACACGTCACAACTACGAGCCCGTGGCTGCAACGAGAGCCCATGCGCCACAACTAGAGAGAAGCCTGAGTGCTGCAATGAAGAGCCCGTGTGCTGCAAGTAAGACCTGATGCAGCCAAATGTATAAGTAAATAAATATATATTTTTTTAAAGTGAAAAGACAGGCCATGGACTGAGAGAAGGCAGGAGTACCATCTAGGAAACACATGTTCTTGACCAGAATCTAGAATTTAACTCACAGAAATTCAAAATAGTGGTTAAAAAAAAAGTACAGACAGCCAGAGGAAAAAGAGGCAAGTGACTCGAATGGGCCCTTCATAGGAGGGGCGGCTCCAGATATTTGAGAAGCATGTGAAAAGCTGCTCCAACACCCCGAGGAGATACCACCACATCAGGTTAGCACCAGCCGGCAGGATGGACCCAGCACTCACCGGTGGTGCTACCCTCACCTCCCTCATCTCTGAAATGGGTCGAATCCTTCCAGGAAGGACTGAGTAGAAACAGTGTGGGAGTTGTGTGTGGGCACTGGGCCGGGCATGTGCAAACCCGCAATTAGTTCTCCCTATTAATCAGCCTCAGGAATAAGGACTCCCCAGGCTCAAGGTCTTTTCAGGCCTTCTCCTGCCTCTGAGTTGGGAGGTCGGGGGTGTGGCCAGAAGGCTGAGTCCAAGAGATAGGCTCCATCTGGGTAGCAGCTGGGTCTGTTTATCTACCAGTGTCCCCGGAGGCCACGAAGGGCCAGGCGCTCCATAGTATTTTTTGGCAAAAAGGGTAATAAACCAATCACATTCATATTTCTATGCCAGGCACTAGGATAAGTATGTTAGGAGCAGAACTTTACACACGCCCCAGGACACGCAGAGGAGCCTCAGTTCTAGAGGAAGAAGCTGAGACATGAAGAGGCCCGACTGGCTGCCAAGATTCGAATCCAGAGCAGTGGGAGAATGCCGGTCTTCCTTCCACTCCTGCAAGGCGCCTTGCGCTCTCCGGCCTGGGACCTCTGCACAGGCAGCTCCCTCAGCCCCAACCGCTTGTCACCCTCCTCCTCCCTGAGTTCATCCTTCAAGCAGCAATTCCTCCTTAGGAAAGCCTGCCCTGTAATTCTCACGCTGGGGGCAGGGCGGGTGGGTGGGGGAAGGACACCCCACCCCCCCACATCACACACTCTGGCAATGACACTCTCCCTTATTATGGCTTGTTCATTCATTCGGCCCACCAGTGTTTACTGAGCGATTACTACAAGTCAAGCCCTGAGATACAACAGGGATGCAAGAATACTGCCCCCCACCGCCATGAAGCTAAGTTATTCAGGGCGGGGCGGGGGGCGGACTGAGACGACACTAACCCACAGGCCCACAGTCATAACGGATCAGTAGTGACGGTGAGCGGAGCAGGAGAACCAAGCAGGGGAAGGTGGGGAGAGAGACGGGAGTCCGGGAGATCTGCCTGGATGCAGGGATGCGAGGTGCTGCAAACACAAGGGAGCAGCATGAACAGAGGGCCTGAGGCAGGACCAGCCTGGAATGTCCCCGGAATAGGGCGGCAGGAGAGGAGTGAAGGCGAGCAGGAAACCTGGGCCAGGATCTTGTGGGGCCTTGGAGGCATTTCCCAAAAGAGATGAAGCCACGGGAGGGCGCCCAGCAGGGCAGGGGGACAGACTGTGGGGGCGGCAGGGGAGTGAGGAGGCTGCCACCATGGTCCAGGCAGGCGTGGAGGGCGGCTGGAACCAGGCGGTGACAGCAAGGAGTGGGAGGCGCCAGGTTCTAATCTGAAGGCAGAACAGCTGCTTTCCTGACATCGTGGACGTGGAGGACGAGGACAGAGGAGCCAGGGTGACGCCAGATTCCCGGCCCCAGCGAGAGGACGGGTGGGTGCCCATGAGCGAGGCAGGTTTGCTGGGAGAAGATGGGGCTTGGGAGTTTGGTCTATTTTACCTGTCTCCGTGTCACTCTTTGGTCAAGGTCTGGGTCACCTGCCAGACTGAGCCCAGCGAGGGAGCCTGCTGTGTTCACCTCCGGGTCCCGGAGCCCGGCGCCCCAGCACACGGCTTACCAAGGAGTAAGCACTTGACTCCCATAGGTGGGATGGGTAAGAGCTGGCATGGATAGGAACCCGGGGAAGAGAAAAGGACAAGAGGACTCATCTCAGCAATAGGAAGCACACATGTTACTTCTGTAGGAGAAGAGAATATAAAATGTTCCAAGGCCGGTTACAAAGTCTGAGAGACCCAGTGCAGGGGAGGATGAGCAGCCGCTGCTGGGAGGGCGCGGTTACGGCCACTCTGGACCGCTGCATGGCGGCTCTGCTAAGGGGGTGAGACTCGACCCTCTGAGCTGAGCACCGCAGCCAGGACGTGATCCCTGAAGTGCATGCACACAGGTCCCAGCAGATGCGTTCAAAGAGTACAGTCACCCCCGCACAGCAGGGGCGGAGAAGTAAGTTATGGTTAGAAGGCTGCTCAGCAACGAGGGCGAACGATCCACTCACACCCACAACCACGTGGCTGTGCCTCACAGAGCAAGGATGAGGGAGGGCAGACTCAGACGAGGATGTGCTGCGGGAGTCCTTTTATGTGAAGCCCCCAGGCAGGCGAGGTGGCAGGCTGTAACTCAGGATGCACACTGGGGAAAACCTCTGGAAAAGCGGGGGCCTGGTGACCCCCAAGGTCAGGGAGGTGGCCTCTACCGGGGTTGTGGTCAAGAGGGCATGGGAGGCTCCTGGGGTGCTGTGTTTGCAGTCTTCGCCTAGGTGTGGTGAAATGCTGCTCACCTTATAATTACCTGTTAAACTGACATGGGCACTGATGCACTTTTCTATAGGCATGTTACCCTTCACTACTGTGGAAGGTTTAAAGAGGCAGAATTATCAAGGTACCTAAATACACAAATAATCTGGGGCCAGATTTGGAGGGAGGGAGACGGGAGCTGGGAAGTGGCTGTAGGCAGCAGAGGCGGGGTCCCTAGGGAGAAAGAAAGCGAGAGAAAGAGAGCGAGTGCTTGCGCACAGGACTTCGGGGTTGTCCTCACCTGGGGGTAGGTAGGAGCCCAGCCCTCCCGCAATGCCCTACTTCCTCCCCATTCCCAGCACTCGAGTGGAGGGCTGGCAGGAGGGGCGGGGGAGGGGGAGGAGGCCCAGGCGGCTTCCCCATGTGTGGGAGTGGCTGAACGCCGCCAGGGGAAGCGAGCCCGAAACTGCCACACAATGCCGCTTTATCAGAGTTTCCAGGGCCGGGCTGGGGCGCCGGGGTGGGAGCAGAGGGCCCAGGAGGGAGGCTCTCTGTGTGGGGCCCCTGCCCGGGCGTCCCCACCTGCCAAGGTGTGCCCTCCAGAGCTCGGCTAGGAAGGGAGGAGCCTTCGAATCCCTCTGCTCAGTTAGCTGGCTCTGACACCAGGCTGGTCTCCCAGGTTCTCCATCTCCTCCCCTTAAAAGCCGGATAATAAGAACATCTACAACTAGGACTTCCCTGGTGGTCCAGTGGGTAAGACTCTGGGCTTCCACTGCAGGGGGCCTGGGAACTCAGATCCCACATGCCGCTAACAAAAAACAACCACCAAAAATACAAGAATGTCTACATCTTGGGGTTGCTAGGAGGATGTGATAAGTTCAGTCACTCAAAGCACACAAAACAGTGCCTGCTAATACTAATAATATAGAGTAATACTATGAGTACTAATACTGGCAGCTATCCGTCTTTGAACACTTACTATGCATTTTGTGTGATGAGTATGCATTTATATCCTCAAAACAACCCTACAAAGGAGGTATCATTATCATCCCCATTTTATAGATGAGGACGTGGAGGCACAGAGAGGTGAACTGACTTGTCCGGGATCACACAGCTATGAGTGGCAAAGTTGGCTCCAGAGTCTATGCCCTCAAGCTCCACTGCATCCGACAGGTTAAGAGCTCCAGACTGCAGCCACTGCGGCAGGCCTGGATTTGAGCCCCAAATCTGCCACTCACTCGCTGTGGGGTTTCCAGCCTATGCCTCAGTTTCCTCTTTTTAGGGAAAGCAAAAATATCACAAATAGACAGGAAAGGAAGTCCAGATGGCTTTCAACAAACACAAAGGTGCTCCCCTTTACTCATATTAAAATCAGGGGACCCCCCTGGTGGTCCAGTGATTAAGACTCTGTGCTTCCACGGCAGGGAACTGAGGTCCCACATGCCGTGTGGTATGGCCAAAATTAAAATAAAATAAATAACAAGAATAATTTTTTAAAAATCAGGACCACAATAAGGACCACTTGGCACCTGCCTGACTGGCAGAGGTCCAAGTATCAGGTAACACCCATCCACATGGTGAGAACGTGAGGAGACCCTGGCGCCACCAGACACTGGGAGTGGGGTGCAAACAGGAGCATGCTCTCAGGGAGACGGACACTGCCAGCAGAGCTACCGGGGCACACATCTCAGACCCCTGAGCACCTCCAGAGGTGTGCCCATAGCTCACACGCGTGTGGGGGGACACCATGCCATGGAACCTCACACAGCCACAGAAAGCACGAGGAAGCCCTCTACATCCTGACACAGAACTTAAGAGTGAAAAATGCAAGGGGCAGGACAGAATACAAACATGGGAAGTCGGTTCCATGTGAGCAAAAACAAAAGCGGGGGAGAACATGTGCACGAACAAACACCCAAGAAAGAAAAGAAACCGGGAACAATGCTGTCTCTGGGAAGGGGGCCGACCACTGGGGAGGGAAAGAGACCTTATCGCTGTATATACCCTTCTGCGCTGAGCATGGTTTCTCAACTGCAAATAGGTAATACATGCAGACAGGGCAAAAATGGGCCTTCTTAAAATTAAAATGCAGGAAAAGAGAAATGAGGTTAATAACACCTCCTCCTCAGGGCTCCGGGCCGAGCCACGGCGGGATGCTCATAAAGCACACGTCTGGCGCCTGGCACTCAGGGACCTGGCGGCCAGCACAGTATCACGAGGGGCTGGGAGCAGGTGAAGAGGAGGCTGCAGCCCAGAGGGGGACACGTACCATGAGCTTACTATGTACCAGGTAATGTGCTAAGCACTTGTCAGCACGGTCTCCTCCAATCCTCCCGATAGCCCATTTAACAGGTGAGGAAGGTAAGGCCCGGGGACGCTCTGGCTCTTCCAGTAGGGGGTCGGGCTGAGAGACGTGTGAGTGGAATGTGTGGCCCTGGCAGGGAAGGTGCCATTGGGCAGGACCAGAGGGCCCCGTGAGACAGGCTGCAGTGAGTGGTGGCTTCTGACACATCTGCCGTAGCTGGCTCCCCTGGGACCTGGGAAAGCTCTCCTTCTGACCCTCCCTGCCCTCCTCCACCAGCGTTCCTGTAGGCCAAGGCAGCTGGCAGACAATAAGTCCCAGCCCCGGATGGGTGGCTGGGCCGGGAAGGGTCCCATTTCCCTGGCTGTGACTTGGAAGGAGACTGCTTCCTGCTGGCAGCATCTGTGGCCGCCCGGCTTGGGTGATGGGAGAAACAGCTGCTGGGGACACCCCGACCGGCGTCTGGCCAGGAAGTCTGGCTCACTGTGAGCCAGCAGGACAAGGAGGGGTGAGGCAGTAGACAAGAAAGGGAAGGGGGCTGTGGGAGGTCCTGAGGGAAGTAGGGACCCAGTGCCCAGAAACCACCCAGGCTGAACAGGCCCCTGAAGAGTTTCTATCTAAACAGGAGCCTGGAAGAACAGGAAGTAGGCTTGTCTTACCAAGACCACTTCCAAAACACTGCAGGGCAACTGCAACAAGCAGTGACGCTGGAGCCCGAAGGCCTGGAGTTCAAGTCCTGCCTCTGCCACTTGCCTGCTGTGTGACCCTTGGCAGGTCACATATCTCTGTGGGTCTCAATTCTCTCATCTCTAAAAGGGGGTTGATAACAGTACCTACCTCGTAGGTTGTTGTGAAGATCAAATGAGTCCATATGGGTAAAGGACTCACAATCTTGGCCAGCACACGGGACCCTCCTCCAACACCGCCACCCTCATGCTACCCACTCTCTTCTGCTTGGACTATCCCAGCAGCCTCCCCTCAGGTCTCCGGGCCCCCACCCTCCCTGATCTGTTCCCCACATGGCAGCCTGAGCAATCTTTATGAAAGGCAAAGCAGATGTTGCTTGAAGCCCTCCGATGACTCCCATTACACACAGAATGAAGTCCACACTCCTCACCCCAGCCTGTCACCCCCTGCTGTATCTGCCACACTTCCCCACCTCCTTGACCTCACTGTCGGCTCTGCCACACTGGCTTCCTTGGTGGGACCTGAACATCCCAAGCTCCTTTGGACCTCAGGGCCTTTGCACTTTCCATACCCACTACTTGTTCTGTTCTTTCCAACTCTTCCCGGGCCTGGCTCCCTCTCGTCAGTCAGATGTCTCCTTCTCCAGAAAGCCCTTGTGCTGGCTCCCCAGGCCGGGTCAGACGCCTCCTCCAGATTCCTACAGTCCCTGTGCATCCCCCCATCCCAGCCCTAACCATTCTGCTTGTGCATCCCTATCCCAGCCCAACCACTGTGGGCCATCACTGTCTGGGGACAGGTCTATCTCCGTCACTGTCCTGTAACCCATGAGGGCAGGGCTTGGACTGTGTCGGTCACCACGGGACCAACGATCTGACACACACGAGTGTAGCAAGGCTTTGCCCATCCCTTTCCAAGCTGCACCTTCTTCCTCTTTGCCTCCCTCCTGAGGAGGTTTAAGTCAGTACCATTTCCCTTCCCAAATGTCAGCCCTGGGAGATGACCCCCAAGGAGAGTTGGGTCAAAGTTTCAGTCACTGTCCTGGATACCCTAGAGGGCGAAGGTCAAAGCCCAGCCTGCCTTCTCCTCTGGGTGTGAGGGCTCAGCAGGTGTCAGGCCCCAGCTAAGCCTGTCACATGAACCATCCCCCTGTTTCCAACCAGCCTGGGGTGAGGGGGGCAGGCAGGTGGCATAAAACCTACCACCTCATGGCTGAGTAAATTGTTTCAGCAAGGGCCGCAGACTTGCCCGAAGCAGGACACGGAGGCAAGGGAACCCGCAAGCACTGCTGGGAAGCACACTGGTACAAATGCTTAGGGGAGCAACTTGGAAGGTCCAGCATTTCCACTGCGAGACATATGCCTAAGAGAGACTCTGGCCATGGTACACAAGGAAACGTGTCTAGAATGTTCATTGCAGTGTTGTTTGTTACAGTCCCAGTGGGAACCACCTAAACGGCCACCGAAAGGTGAATGGGTAACTCCTGTGTGTCACCAATACAAAAAGAAACAGAAAGGGAAAACGAATGACCTGCTCTAGACCGACACACAGCCACATGGAGAAAAAGCCAAACAAGCGCACAGCAGAAGCAGGCTGTTTACTGTGGCACCCTTTACATGGTCTGTAAAACTACGACAGTGGGCAACCCGGGCTGGCCATCAGAGCCACATGCCGATGCTGGCCCCACCCCAGACCAAGGGAATCCAAGCCAGAATTTCTAGGGTGGGCCTGGGCAGCAGTATTTTTGAAAGCTCTCCAGGTGACTGCAATACGTAGCCAGGGTTGAGAGCTATTACTCTATTGTTTGTGACTCCATCGGAGGGCAGGAACAGTAGGAAAACCTGCAGAGGAAGGCTGGACACCAAATCCAGCCCAGTGGCTACTGCTGGGGGGGAGGACGGGCGGGGAGGGCGGGGCATAGAAGAGGGGCCTTTAACTGTATCCACTGTGTGCTCTGTCCCAGGCTGGACACTGGAAGCATGGGTGTTTTGCTACATTGAAAGCTCTACTTTTTTTCCCTAGTCTAAAATGTATCACAGCAACAAAACTGGCAAATAAGAAATCACTTGCCCAAGGTACATGGCTGGTAAGTGATGGGGCAGGAACCCAAATGTGGGTGTCTAGTGCCAAAGCCCTATCATTCCCCCATTATCTGAGCCAAGCCCTGAGATGCTGAGCGAGCTGCCGCCGTGAGGGCCCGAGGCTGGCTGGCCTCATGGGCCTGCCTGGCCCTGTACCCACCCAGTGACCCTGCCAGAGCCAGGTGGGGGAGGGGTAGCTGTCAGAGTAAGCCAGGAGGCAGGTGGAGAGAGGCCCTCCTCAGGTAGCAGTAGCAGCAGCGGCCTCAAGACCAGTGTTTGCACAACACCTACTGTGTGCTAGGCCTTCGGCCAAGCACTTTATGCTCTGCATCCTCACAGCAGTTCTATGAACTAGTCACTATCATTATGCCCATTTTTTAGAGGAGGAAACTGAGGCCCAGAAAAGTTAAGCGACTTGCCCACGGTCACACAGCCTGTGAGTGATGAATGTCAGCCAGGCATCCTGGCTCCAGCGTCCTTTCTCTGAATCACTCCCCAGTACTGCCTCGGAGCTCCACACACACAGGGCAGCTACTCATCGGCCCCTGCTCCACTGCCCACCCTCCTCCAAGGCCAGGAACCCTAGGGGTCTCACACAGGCTACATGCTGCCGACAAGCCCCCAACTCTGCATCCCTAACCTCCACTCACGCCTTTTCTTCTGCCTGACACTCCCTTTCCCATTCCTCCTACTTATCCTTCAGAGCTTGCCCAGGGGACTTTCCAAGGGACAGAGTACCAGGCCCAGGGTCTGGTCCTCTGACCATGTCCCCGCAGGCCACGTCACTGCTGGTAGAGATGTAGCCATGAATCACTGGCTACGGGTCTGGTTCCAGTCCACTCCCACCAAGGGACACTGAGGGCCCTCAGGGGCCAGGGGCTCTGTGTGTCTTGTCCACTGCTGCAGACCCAGCACCCAGCACCACGCCCAACATTCAACCACCACAAACCGAGCACCCTCCGTGGACCAGGCAGTGCTTCAAGTGGGGATTCAGGGAAAGAACAACATGGAGAAATTCCTGCCCGTGAGGGGCCCACATTCTAGTGGGAGGCAGACAATAAGCGGCGTGTTGATAAATAAGTTAAAGACTGAGTGAAGGGCTGGGAGAGAACAATAGTGAGATAAAGAGTGTGTGTGGAGGGCGGCTGGGAGTTCCCTGGTGGCCTAGTGGTTAGGATTCAGCACTTTCACTGTAGAGGTCTGGGTTCGATCCCTGGTCCGGGAACCATCCCACATGCCACACAGCACGGCTGAAATACCACAAAACAGTGTCTGGGGGCAGGGTGGTCCCGGTCAGGCCATGAGTGAGTGGCTCGTGAGTGAGAGGGTGCAGAGTGGGGAAGGAATTCCAAGCAGAGGGAACACGAAGGTCAAAGACCTGGAGGCAGGCATAAGCCTACAGAGTTGAAGAACAGCAAACAAGCCAGTGTGCTTGGACCTCAGGGAGGGATGCGGGAGAGCAGGAGGAAAACAGGTGGCAGTGACTGAGAATCGTGAGGAGAGGTTGGGGTTTTAAGGACAGAGAGCACCCAACTTTGTACAGGGTTGCACCTAACAACACCCTCCCCGGACAGGAGCCTGCCAGACTCACTTGGACTCTGGGCCACACACAAACACCCCATCCCATTGCCCAGGGGACCCTCTCCTCCCAGATCACACCCTTCCACGGAGGCCAAACAGACAATCTGTTCCTGCCCAGGGAGCGGCCCAGCCTTGCCCAGCCCCCTGCTTTCACGAACAGACATCTGGCAATCTACAGGGGCAGGAGCTCTGGAATCGTTCAGATCCAGCCTAGAATCTGCCTCCGTCACTTAGCAGAAGCTCTTTGAGCCTCACTTTTTGTGGCTGTAAAGTGGGTGTATCTAGATTGTAGTACAATAAGACCAGGCATTGAGCACAGTGTTAACCAACATTATGAGTATTTGAGAGGCAGCAGAGCATAGAACTCTGGGCCCAGAACTCCAGAGTTCCAATCTCAGCTGCAAAACTTACTCATGAGGTGGCCCTGGGCAAATCACTTAGCCTCTTCATAATGGCACCAAGCCCATTATGTTGTGGTAAGGATTAAATACATGGAAAGCATTTAGAACAGGGCCTGACACAGTGCTTTATGAGTGTTTGGAATTCTTTTCATTATCTGCGGGAGGGTGGCTTCCTTCTCCCCCAGAAAGCACCTTTGATTTCTTTCTTGAATGTCCTACACCTCTTCTCCAGCAATATGTCCCACTTGGGTTTTAACTTTTGACCCTTGGGAACATCATCCGTTGGGCCATCAGATTCTGATTTTTGCTCGCTTTGATCACGCCCTGCCTTTGATCTCATAAAGATGCCCCCCACCTAAATCTCCTACATTTGCTCCGCTGGCTGCTGCCTAACTCCAACCCGCCGCCCCCACGGTTGTGACCTCTGACCCTCGTAGGCACATCCTCCCATCAAATTATTAATTTGACCCCCCTTTTTTGACATTCACCCCGTGCCCCTCCAACGAACTCCCACTTCAATTTTCGAATTTTGCGCCCGCTTCGCCACGCCCCCTTCGTTAGTTTGACCTCTGACCTCCTATACACCTCCCTCCCTCCCGCTCAGCGTAGACCCACGAGCCCCCGGACGCGACCCTTCCCATCTCAAGTGAACTTTGACCCCAGCGGCCCCGCCCCCTACTCGGCTAAACGCTCTACAACCGCCCGGCGCACCCCAATCCCCTGGCCAGACCGGTTATCTTACCGGCTCGGCACCGCAGTCGCTCGCGGCCTAGCTGCTCGGTCCGGAACTCGGCGCCCTCACGCCGCCCTCAGCTTTCTTGCGCCGCCGCCACCACGGCCACTGCCGCCGCCATGTTGAATCCCCAACGAACATCCGGGGCTTTCCCCCCTCGCCGTCCACCAGTCCCCATAGCAACGGGGCTGACTGGGCCGGGGGCAGGGCCCGCTCGGGGGCGGAGCTGGGCTCCGGGCAGCGCCGCTCCAGCCTCTGATTGGTGCAGATAGTCCAATCGGAGACCTTCGGGCGGAAAATGCCAAGCAGGGATTGGAAAATTTGGAAAGGGTGCGGAGAGGCTGGCTCCCAGCCCACTTGGATTCTTAAAGGGGAAAATGGTTATCCTCTGGTAACAGAGCTTCCCACCTTCCCTCAAAAGGAGTTAGGGGGTGGAAGGCAGTAATGGTAATAATGGCCAGAAACAGTTCGTAAGCATTTACTATGTGTCAGACACCCCACCAAGTGAAATTTCTCTCTGAATACTCACAACATACCCATTTTACAGATAAAACTGAGGTTTAGAGGGGCAAACGAGCTGGTTCGGGATCACAGGAAGTAAATAATGAGTTTTGGACGACGTCTGTCATTCTGTCTGAGGCCGGGAACTTGGCCCGGAATCAAGGCACAGTTTGATTTAATCTTTTTATAAGGTTTTTTGTTTGTTTTTGTTTCGTTGCTTGTTTGTTTTTAGTATTTATTTGTAAAAAATTTTTTGGGAAAAAAAACCCCCGTAATCTAAACTCGGACATCTTTTTCTGTGACTGCACTCATTGAGCTCCAGCCAGTTTGCTCTTCTTAAAAAAAAAAAAAAAAATCAGGTGCTCTCCCACTTCAAGGTCATTGCATTGCCTTTTCCTCCTGTCTGGAATAGACTCTTCCCCCAGGTATCGTCATGGCTACCTCTCTGCTGTCCTTCAGGGTTTTACTCAAATGTCATCTTATCAGTGGGACTGTTCCTGCCCACCCTGACTAATGCATCAAACATCCCTCTCACATGCTACTAAACCCCTTACCTTGTCTGCTTTTTCTTATTTTCTGTAGCTCAAATCACCTTCTAACATACTAGATGATTAGATAATCATAGTTACTATTTTTTGGCTCTCTCCCCTGCTGTCGTGTCAGCACCATGAGAGCATTGATTTTTGTCTGTTTTGTTCACTGTACTTGCCCATTTGTTGAATGGATGGTTGGATGAGTTGTAAATCCACCTCCTCAGAGGTACTTTTAAATATTTAGTGCATCTCCCTTGCCCCAGCACAGTGTCTAGCACATAGTAGGCATTTAATTAATATCTGCAGAAGCAATGAATGAGTGATTGCATAATGTCTTTTTTTCTGTGCATTTACCTACCTTTTATTTATTTTTAAAATAAATTTATTTATTTTATTTATTTTTAATTTTGGCTGTGTTGTGTCTTCGTTACTGTGCGCAGGCTTTCTCTAGTTGCAGCGAGTGGGGGATACTCTTTGTTGTGGTGCACGGGCTTCTCATTGCCGTGGCTTCTCTTGTTGTGGAGCATGGGCTCTAGGCATGTGGGCTTCAGTAATTGTGGCTTGCAGGCTCTAGAGCACAGGCTCAGCAGTTGTGGCACCTGGGCCTAGCTGCTCTGCGGCATGTGGTATCTTCCTGGACCAGTGCTCGAACCTGTGTCCCCTGCATTGGCAGGTGGATTCTTAAGCACTGTGCCATCAGGGAAGCCCCCTACCAACCTTTTAAAACAGAATTGGAAACACATTTATAAAGAATTTTGTATCTTTTTAAAACAAGATTATAAATATCACCAGTATCTTTCCAGGTCATTAAATACTCTTCAAGAACATTTGTTTTAATGGCTGCATAAGATGCCATTCTATCAATGAACGCTAATTTGTCTGAACCACTCTTTCTTGTTGAACATCTAAACTGTGATAAATATTTTGCTATTATAAATAATTTATCCCACCCCAAAAATCCAAGCAGTTAAATATGTGTGCAAATCTTTAATTATTTCCTTTGAAAAAATTACCACAGATGGAACTGCTGGGTCAAAGGAAATGTACATCTTTAAGATTTAATAATAGTAACAGTTCCCATGCTTCAAACATTTCTGTGCACTATACATGGTGCTAAGTTGCATAATTTAATCAGCAGGGGCTGTGATTATCCCTGCTTCACAGAGGAGGAAACAGGCTTAGAGAAGTAACTTCATTTGCTGGAGACCACACACTGGGCTCTTCCCTAGCTTTGATGCCCAAGTAAGGCTCTCGCCAACTGCCCTCTGCTGCCTCCCCACGGCCTGGGACACACATTGCCAAGTTGTGCTGCAGGGATCCAATTCACACACCCGCCAGTGTTCAGAGGGAATATGCCCTTTAAAGTACCCTTGCCAGCATTAAACATTCTTGTTCTTGTGCTCTTTTGAAGTCTTTATGCCTTACTGAGTCTCCGTTGTTGTTTTTTTTTTTTTCTGAGTCTCCGTTTTGAAAAATAAACAAGTCTTGGGACTTCCCTGGCGGTCCAGGGCTTAGGACTCAGCTCTTCCACTGCAGGGGACACAGGTTCGATCCCTGGTCCCTGGGCGGGGAACTAAGACCCTGCAACCCCACCTCACCACCACCCCCCCAAATAACAAGCAAGTCTAGTAGCTGAGAGGATGGCACTTTACTCAAGTCACAGTGATGGGAGGATGGCTGGGTACAGCCTTTGTCTCTCTCTTTTATTTTTAATTTTTATTTTATATTGGACTATAGTTGATTTACAGTGTTGTGTTAGTTTCAGGTGTACAGAAAAGTGATTCACTTACACATATACATATATCTAGTCTTTGCCTCTTTAATACCCTGCACACATGGCAGGGCATCAGGCTCTAGAACCCTTGTTTGGGGAAGCCCTCCTGTAACTTAGTTGGGGATCTCAGTCAGAGATCAGAGCCCTGGAACAAGCCCAGTGGCAGATCTGCTCCAAGGGTTTCCTCAGGATGGGCAATCAGGCCCTTCTACTTCAGGGCCCTGGGAGAGGAAATTGGGCCCAAAGAGCCTCCTATAGCAGGCTTCCTAGAGGGGTTGGTGAGGAGGTGACCCCCAATAGATGGAAACAGGTGAGGAGAGTGAGGAGGATTTGGCCTCATATAAATGATAAATTTCGGGCTTCCCTGGTGGCACAGTGGTTGGGAGTCTGCCTGCCAATGCAGGGGACACGGGTTCAAGCCCTGGTCTGGGAAGATCCCACATGCTGCAGAGCAGCTAAGCCTGTGCGCCACAACTGCTGAGCCTGTGCTCCGCATCCCATGAGCCAAAACTCCTGAAGCCCGGGCGCCTAGAGCCCGTGCTCTGCAACAAGAGAAGCCACTGCAGTGCAAAGCCTGCGCACCGCAACGAAGAGGAGCCCCCGCTCGCCTCAACTAGAGAAAAGCCCGCGTGCAGCAACGAAGACCCAACACAGCCAAAAATAAATAAATTTTTTAAAAAAATGATAGGGCTTCCCTGGTGGCGCAGTGGTTGAGAATCCGCCTGCCGATGCAGGAGACACGGGTTCGTGCCCTGGTCCGGGAAGATCCCACGTGCCGCGGAGCAACTAAGCCCGTGAGCCATGACCGCTGGGCCTGCGCGTCCGGAGCCTGTGCTCCGCAACGGGAGAGGCCACAGCAGTGAGAGGCCCGCATACCGCAAAAAATAAATAAATAAATAAATAAATAAATAAATAAATAAATAAATAAAATAAAAAAAATAAAAAAAATTAAAAATGATAAATTTCAATACATCATGGAAAAAGATCAGTGGCAATATACAGATGGCAAGCAAAGCTTCCGGTCCTTTATATGTAAAGAGCATTTACAAATTTGTGGTCCAGTGGTTAAGACTCCACACTCCCAAGGCAGGGGGCCCAGGTTCAATCCCTGGCCAGGGAACTAGATCCCACATGCCACAGATAAGCGTTCACATGCCACAACTAGGAGCCAGTGAACTGCAACTAAGGAGCTCTCGAGCCACAACTAAGGAGCCCATGGGCCACAACTAAGGAGCCGGTGAGCCACAACTAAGGAAACTGCCTGCTGCAACTAAGGAACCCGACTGCTGCAACTAAGACCTGGCACAACCAAGTAAATTTTAAAAAAAGAAAAGAAAGAAACTGCAAGGAGCCTTGGGCCTAGTGGAGCCTGGGTGGGAATAAGATGTGAGGAGGCTGAAACTGCATGGAACAATAGAGGAATACATGTGCCATCAGCCTGCAGAGCTAGGGGCTCACAGGCTTTTCTCGGGGGAGCCCTCAGCCCTGGGGCCAGAGCCCAGCCTTTGCCTAGGACTTCTGGAGTCAGATCCTGTCCATCCCCAGCTCAGAGCCCTCCCCTGGTTCGATGTCACTCAGGATAAAGGACAGAGTCCTCCCTGTGACCCACAAGGCCCCACACGATCTGCCCCAGTCACCTCCCTGCCCTCATCCCGACTCTTCATCTCACTCCCTCTACCCTCTGACAGGACAGGTGTGCTTCTATCTCAGGGGCTGTGCATTAGTTGTTCCTCTGCCTGAGCTGCTCCGCTCACATGGCTCCTCCTTCAGATTCCTTCAGATCTAAACATCACCCTCTCAGTGAGGTCTCCCTGACCACCCTCGTGAAAACTGCCACAGCCCCCGACTACTCTCTATCGCCCTTCCTGCTTTTTCTGTGCATTTATCACTATTTACCATTATATGTTTTACTTATTTATTGTGTTTGCTGTCCGACACCCTGGATAGAATGTCGGCTCCACGAGGGCAGACATCTCTGTGTTGTTCACAGCACGGAGAACGGGTCCTGGCACATGACGGGTGCTCAATAAATACTGATTGAATACAGGAAAGGAAGAAGGGAAACAGGGGGAAGGGGAAAAAATTTTTTTTTTTAAATTATTAGTTATTTATTTATTTTTGCTGTGTTGGGTCTTCGTTTCTGTGCGAGGGCTTTTCTCTAGTTGTGGCAAGCGGGGGCCACTCTTCATCGCGGTGCGCGGGCCTCTCACTATCGCGGCCTCTCTTGTTGCGGAGCACAAGCTCCAGACGCGCAGGCTCAGTAGTTGCAGCGCACGGGCCTAGTTGCTCCGCGGCACGTGGGATCTTCCCAGACCAGGGTTCGAACCCTTGTCTCCTGAATTAGCAGGCAGATTCTCAACCACTGCGCCACCAGGGAAGCCCGGAAAAATTTTTAAAGGGAGGAAAATGGCAGCTCCGTGAGCTCCTAAACTTGTCAGCTGCCCCATTTGGAAGTTAGGAGTGTTAACACTTCCCGCCTTCCAGGATAAGTCAGTGCCAGGCTGGGAAACTGAGGCATGGACACTGGTTACCGCTGCTTGGGGCATTGGAGACAGGCCTCTGATTGACACCAAGGGCCGGCCTGGAGGAGAAAGTCACCAACGCCACCTGCTGGACAACGGTGTCATGACAGCCATGCCCACCCTGCTGACTTGGGGCTGGTGATGGCCCTTGCTCGGTGGTCAGGAGAGGAGTCGGCCCAGTGGGGCAACCCCCCAGCAGAAGTTCAGAGTCCATGGAGACACAGCCATAAGCCTCTTTATTCCTGAGGCCCTGTGGACACTCTGCCCAGTCAGTGCTATGCAGGAGGGCGGGGCTGTGCCTCCCAAGACCTGTCTTGCTTCACTTTGCCGGTATAGCTGGTCTCCCAACACAGAAGGTTGGGACCCCAACCTCTCGGGGAGGGGAGAGCTGCTCCAGCTCCCTCGGGGCTGCTTCCACCCCACATGGGACCTAGGAAGGTAGAGGAGTCGAGGACCTCCCTGACCCCCTCCTGGGCCTGGGTACCCCAGCCTAGGTAGCAAGGCCCAGGGTTCCTGATGAGCAAGGCCCAGGGTTCCTGTCTCCATTCCCAGAGGTACATCATCCGGCCAAGCAGGGGTCTCAGCACCCAGACATCGTCCACAATCTTCCCATCATGCAAGGGACAAAAAAAGAAAAGGAGGTAATGAAGGCTGAAAGCCCAGATTCTGGGGCCGAGTGGCCCGAGTTCAAATCTCAGCTCCGCCTCTGATAGTCTGTGTGACCTTGGATGAGCTATTAGACCTCTCTCGGTGTCAGTTTTCCTCAACTGGAAAGTGAGGATGATAGTAATAGTACCTACATCATAGATATCGTGAGAATTAAGTGAGATATTTGGAAAAGGCTGAAAAGGGAACCTGGCACAAGGCAAGGACTGGGTAAGTGTAGGCTATTATTGTTAGAGCACAAACCCTGGAGTCAGACAAAACTCACTTTATATCCCAGCAAAGCCACTCCCTATGTGGCCTTCAGCACATGACCCTACTCTGGGCCTAACTTCCATAGTCCATAAAATGGGGAGAACTGAATAGATAACATACACAAGAGCCTGCCTGTGGTGTATGGGTTACACAGTAAATAGTAGTTATTTATCGTAAAAAGAATATGGTCTTTGGGGTCAGATCTTAGTTCTGCACCCTCTGGCTGTGTGACCCTGGGAAAATTACCTCCCCTTTCTGAGCTGTAAAATGGAAAGAAAATTTGTCACATGGTATTGTTGTGGTGATTAAAGGGACTAAATATAAGGCATCTAGTTCAGAGTCTGGAACACAACAGGTGTTCAATCAATCATAGTTATTAGCACCTTTAAAAAACTACAATGGCAGAAATAAAGGTGAGCCACGATTATTTGGGTCCATCTAACCTTAAGCCATCCCTACCACACACACATCATATTGCTTTCCCTCTACCTGTCTCCCACAACCTACCTTTTTCTTCCCCTGCTTCATGTTGATAAATACTTATAGAATCGACCGTGTTTTAGAAACTCTTCTAAGCACTTCATATATAATAAGTCATTCAACCCTGTGAGGTAGAAACTATTAACATCCCCATTTTTCAGATGGGAAAACTGTGGCTCAAAGTTGCTTGAGGTCATCCAGCTGGTAAATAGCAGAGGCAGGATTTGAACCCAGGATTTTTTCCAGCTCTCACGTCCACTTTTGAAACCGCTTGGCTCCAGAGCATGCTAGGCCTGGTTACTCAGGCAGGTGATTGAGCCACTGCTCACTGATCTGGTCATCAGACACCTGCTGGATGTGGACATGGGTCCCACTGAGGTTGTGTAGCCGTGTGTACCCGTACTCTTTGATGCGCACGGCGCTCCAGGGCCACGGCAAGAAGGTTAAGGGGGTCAGCCTCTCCTCACAACCCTGCCGGAGAGAATCATTTAGACCCAGGGCTGACGCAGGTGGAGTACCCACTGGGGAGCAGAAAAGACCTGCCAGGCCGGGACCCTGCCACCCCTAAGGAAGACAAAGTCAGTTAAGACTTGACCTTGATAATGCTCACAGTTGAGTGTTTTGACCCAACCAGGCTTCCTGGTTCTTTGACTTCTAGAACAGTGCATGGCTGTACAAGACTGTCCACTGAAGCATTTTCTTGAAAAGCCCTGAGCCGGAAGCCAGCCAAATGGCCATCAGTGGGGGTCAGTTAAATAAATTATAGGGTAGCCATCACAAAGTGGGGCGGTATAGAAAAATGGCCAAGACGTATGGTTAAGGGGAAAATGCAGTTCACAGAATAGAAGAAATTGGTGGCTCTCAACCCTCACTGCACAGTAGACCCTCCAGGAAAGCTATTAAAATCATCATTGCCTGGGAGAGACGAAGTGCTTATCCTTGCAGTAGAAAGCCAGGTAATGTGAGCAGAAAGGATGAGAGAGCACCACCCTCAAAAACAAACAAAAAAAATCACCATTTTGCAGCCATCATCATAATAACTGATTGAAGCCAGAACCATCAATGGATGGTCAAAGTAGCGGTGAAAACTTGAGGAATATCAGGATATTTGTGTAGTCTCAAAGTATCTCCAGGAGACACTTGTTAATTTTAAAGGGGAAAATCGTAACTATGGTGGAGAAGATGTGTAAACTGAGACTTAAAGGGGCTAAAGAGATACCACGCACCTCCTCATAGGGTGCACTGAAAAGAACACAATATCGCTTTTGTCTATTCTTACCCAAAATGTGTAACTTCAATCTAATCACCAGCAAACATCAGACAAATCCAAACTGAGGGATAGTCTACAAAACAACTTTGCTATGCTCTTCAAAGTTTTCAAAGTCGTGAAGAATGAAGAAAGAGTGGGGAAATGTTTCTGATTAAAGGAAGGGAGAGAGATAAGACACGGAAGTAGAATGTATGATCTTAGACTAGATTCTGGACCAGAAAAAAAAATTCTTTAATTTAAAGGACATGAATAGGACAACTGGCTAAATTTGAATGAGATTAGATAATGGTATATTATCAATGTTAACTATTTGGATCTGATTACTATACTGTACTGATGTAAGAGAATATCCTCGTTTTCTTAGGAAATACAGATGGAAAGATAAAGGGGCATCATTTCTGCAGCGTACTCTTCGTTGGATCTGAAAATAATAGTAAAATGTATACACACACACACACACACACACACTTAGAGAGACACACAGAGAGACAAAAATAGAGATTGAAACAAGTGCGGTTAAATGTTCACATTTGGGAAATCTTGGTGAAGGGGATATGGAAAGCCTTTGTATTATTTTTGCTACTTTTCTGTAAGTCTAAAATAATTTCAAACTTTAAAATGAAAGAGAAAAGCTAATCTGCACTGATTAAGTTCAGAATAGTGATCACCTACAGCTATGAGGAGCCACCTGTACTGATAACATTCTATTTCCTGCTGCAGGTGGTGGCCGCACAGGGCTGCAATGCCAGGGCCGAGCCCTCGGAGATTCTGGTGTTTGTTCTGGGGTTGGGCCCAGGCATTGGAGTTTTAAAAACCTCCCCAGGTAATTCTAACGTGCACCAAGGCTGAGAACTGCTAGGGTATGAAGCATGATCCAAGCTGTTTTTAAAAAGTGGGTGATGCCGTAACACATCTCTATTAAGACAATGACTCATTTGCATACATGGAAAATATTCTCAAATGCCACCCGAGATGTAACCATTGAGAGTGGGACTAAGAAGGGTGTGGAGAGTTTTACCTCCTGCCCTCTGTTCGTTTGCATTTTTATCATGAGAAGTTCTTACTTTGATCTCACTAATTGGTAAGAAACAGCTTAAAAAATAAGCCCTTGCTTCTTGTGGAGTGACTGATTCCAAGGCTCGGTGGGTGGGGGTAGGCGGACAGAAGATGATCCTGGAGCACGCTGCCGTGCCAGAAAGTAAGAGAGAGCCCACAAAACGACAGGGACACATTGAAAGGACACAGGGCCTGATCTGAAGAGTTCCCAGTGGCCAAAGTTAGAGCAATCTAGGCAATGTGAATAAAGGCAACACCATAAACAGCAGGACTATTGGATTAGAGCCCACGGGAGACGATAATTACCCCTGAGTCCGTACTAGTATAAATCCATAGCTAGCTAACCAAATAAATGGGGCAGAAGGGACAACGCTTTCTCATAGGAGGATGGTAATTAATAAATCGAGGAGGAATGAGGGAAATAGAAGATCCCCAGTAATCACTGTAACAGACAAGACCCACTGATGGGTTCAAAAATTAGCAGGTGAAAGTTGGAGGAGAAACAGGACGTTTGCAGGGTCTAAAAGCATCTCCCCCAAGATGTTTATCAACTCAAAAGGGAAATACAACCACTTTACAGAGGAAGAACCCAGCAGACACTTGCTTAAACCGGTGATTCAGAGAAATCCCTCCAGGAATGAGACACAGTGAGGACATGGACACCCCCCCACCCCCCGTATGACCCGCTGAGAAGGATAAACCATCATTTGTGACTGTGTGGCCCCAGATGCATAACCCGAATCTTGGCAGGAGAAAATATCAGACAAACCCAGATCCAGGGGCATTCTGAAAAAAAAACAACTGGCCTGAATGAAAGACAAGGGAAGGCGGAGGAACCATCACAGTTTGGAGGAGACTAAGGAGACACAATAACTAAATACAGTGTGGGATCCTGAAACAGAAAAAGGTCATTAGTGGGAAAGCTGGTGCAATGCGCATAAAGTCTGGAGCCCAGTTACATTGATAATAATAAGCCCTCTGCCCTGGATCCATCCAGTAGACCTGGGCAAGCACCCCCTGCTTCCGCCACTTATTGATTCTGTGATTCTGAAGGAGTATTTTACTGTCTGAGACTCTGTTTCCACATCTGTGCAATGGGCATGCTATTGATACTACGTACATCTAACCACCTGAGAGATAGCAGCTGTATAAAGGATGAGGCACCCCGGCTGGTACAAGTGCAGCTCTCAATAGATCAGAGGCCAAAGCAGCACCCTCCCCTCCCCCCACCCTGCTCACGGCAGATACAGTGATGATGTGGACGGGGCCTCGAGGGTGTGTGTAGGGCATCTCTCGGCTGCCGTTAAACACCTGGAGAAGGGACAAAGGGGAGGGGCCTGTCATACCCAGCCAGGCCCCGGGGTTCTGACGTTGAGGGGGCGGTCCACTGACACCAGCCACATGGGTCTCAGCGCACCCCAGGCCTCACAAGGTAGTTGTAAATTGGCCACTGGCGTTCATAGGAGCGTTCGTGAGCCCACGGCTGCAGGTCCACCCCTGATACAAAGCAAGACGGGGCTCAGGTCCCTGAATCCAGGAGAGATGGGAGGTGGGGCCTGGGGCTGGGGAGTCCCCTGGGGTCACTCACCGTATTTATAGAAAAGATCCTCCAACTCGTAGAACTTGCCGAAGAGGCCTTTGGGAACCTGGGCCGGATGAGCAAGGAGGTGAGGGGTGACTCGGGCCACCCCCACCCCCGACCTGGATTTCAGCACCTTTTCCCCAGAGAGAGGGTCCTCACCTTGCTTTGATGCCAGGTGCAGTCATCCAAATCAGCACTGGAACAGTACACGGGCTGGTGACCCAGGGTAATGATCCACGGCGGGGCTGCCGGGGTCTTATTGGCTTTCAGCAGAGAAGGGCTCAGTGTGAGGGGCAGGGGTTGCAGGAGGGGGAGGCGAGGCAGGTGCAAGGGGGACATCCACAGGTTACCCGGAGGTCGCTCTCCAGCCAGCGAAACTGTCTCTCTACCAAGTGGCGCCGTAATGGAGAAAGAAATATACCTCAGTGGAGAGGAAATGATATGTGCCAGGCCCAGAACCCAGCTGGAAGGGTCAAAGGGCAGGGGTCAAATTTGGGATCTCTCCTGCATCTCCCATCCTTCAGGGGAGGGAGGCCAGTCCCCCGGCTCCCCCCAGGTTACCTGTATCACAGGCCTTCTCTGTTCCCTGGCATGCTGAAGTGAGCTTTGTAGTTGGAGAAGTTGCTGGATAAAAGGAAGTAAAACGGTGTGGGGAGGGTCTGGGTGCCCCCGCCCACCCCCACCTCCCACTGTCAGGCCAGGCCCGGCTCCCAGCCCAGCCGTCATCTCCTTTCCTCTCACTTCCACAAATGAGCTGCTGCAGTACGAGGAACTAAGGTGAGACACTAGGAAGGACTGTTTTCTTTGGCCAGGACCTTGCCCACCCCAAAGCCCTCAGGCCTCACTAGAGTTCTTCGTGATTCCCAGGACACATCACGTATGGCAGGCTGGCGGCCACAGGTTCAATGAGATTCATGAACTTGTCCCTGACGTGAGCGTTGTCCTGATCCATGTTGTAGGCAAAGTCTCCTGGGGGGTGGAGGAGAGAATGAGGGCCCAGACCTGGCTCTGCTTTCTCCAGATTTGAGAGACCTGGTTGGTCACATGCGGGCTGTGCAAGTCCTGGTCGCCCCCACCGTGAGGCATCCTGGTTCTCCGATCCCTACCTCACACCCACCCGCATGTGCGCTTGGAACCATTTCCTGAGCCTCTGGTCCCTGGGGACCCCTGCAGGACCTTGCCGGTCTCCTGTGCTCTGAGCATACCAGCTGCCATCTCATCCCTTCTCAGAGTAATAACAACGTTAAGTCTGACATAGTCTGGGAACTTCCCTGGTGGTCCAGTGGTTTAAGACTCGGCGCTTCCACTGCAGGGGGCACAAGTTCGATACCTGGTCAGGGAACTAAGATCCCGCATGCTGCTCGGAGGGGCCAAAATAAACAAATAAAAAAATATATAAGGGTGAATTTAAAGAAAAAAAAAGACTGACACAGTCTAGTCAGGTACTGGTTTTGTCCCAGGCACATTTTCAGATGCTTTACATGCTCGATCACCTGAATCTTCAAAACACCCTCTGAGGTGGATGTTATTATCATCCCCGTGTCAGATGGGGAAACTGAGGCCCAGAGGGGTTAAGTGCTCGTTTAAGGCCACAGAGCTGGTTGGTGACGATCCAGGAATCGAACCCTGGGAGCCTGATTCCAGAGTCTACTACGGCTTTGAACTGTATCGGCCCCAATCTCCATCTCCCATCTGGTTCCTGTCCTCTCAAATCACAACAGAAATGATCGTGACAGCAAACACTCATGTAGCACTTTCAACAGGACGGGCAATATCGACTTCTTTAGTCATCACAAGAGCCCCGTGAATTCTAACCTAGTCTTAGCCCTTATAACAATAATACAGAGGAGCAAACCAACGCACATAGCTCGAAGTGTCAAGACCTGATTTTACCTTGGGCGGCCTGGTTGACCACAGCACCGTCTCTGTGGCCAGTCTCATCCCCCATCCTTCAGAGCCACGCTAGCCCCAGCCCAGGTCCCCTCCGCGGTCCTGGCGTTGCCTCCCACCCAAGCTCCCCCTCCCCGACCCCAAACCTCCAGGCACACCCTGGCCCACGCCTCACCCCCACGAAGAACAGCGTCGTACCTGCCCTGCTGGGTGTCCCTGCACAGTCGGGGTAGGGCCCTAGGATTGTCAATCCCTATGTCCCCAAACACAGCCAGACAGGGGCTCCAGTGGGTCCTATTCTTCAGGGCCCCGAAGAGAAACCGACGGCTCCAGCCCTGAGTACTGCCGCAGCGGTAAACTGAGGGGAAAGGAAAAGGTCACAGTCGGCTTGGGAGTGGGGTGGGGGGCGCCCCAGGATGTCTCCTTCACCCCCATCCATCTTCAACTGGTGCAGGGATTGAATGGGTCCGCCCCATGCCCCTTCTGTCCACCTCACCCCAGGTCCTCAGCCTTCCATTTTCACCCCCGGGTCTTATACAACAGGCTTGCAGATACGCAGAAGGGGTGCCAGCCCACCTGAGCCACTTGCCAAGAGCAGCTTCCAGCCCACGTCCCACCCGCCCCTCAACACCTGGGCCCAGGGCCCCTCTCACCATACTGGACCCCGGGCAGCAGCCCCTGCAGTGTGACTCCGCTGGTGTGTGCAGAGCTTCCGCCGGAGAATGCCCCCATCCACAAAGGGGCTGAAGGTGCCCTGAGCCCGGAGGGGCAGGGGCCCCCATAGCTGCAGCCCAAACAGCTGCACTCCTGAGGGGGTTGGGACCCATGTGGTCCAAGTTACAGTCATGCAGCCTGTCTCGCCTGGAGAGAAAGGAAATGGGGGTGGGGCAGTGAGGCCTGGGCTGGGCGGGGGAGGGATGTGCCGAGAGTGAGGGGCAGGAACGAGAGACTGAGGGGCTCTTGAACGTTTAGTAGTTAAGATCACAGGTTCTGGAGTTTTCCAAGTTCAATCCCCGCTCCGCCATTTCCAAGCTGTGCTTTCCTTGGGCAAGTCACTTCACCTCTCTGAGCCTCAGTTTCTTTCTCAGTAAAGTGGAATGATAATAGTATTTTCCCTGTAGGGTTCTGTGAGGCTTAGATGAATAAATAAAAGTAAAGTACTTGAAACAATGCCTAGTACAGTCAGGGTTACATGTGAATGAATATTATTATTAATATCGTTACTGTGTGCAGGCCTGTTCCACATATTTTACATGTGACATAGTTTAGGGGTTGTAAACTCCGATGTCTAGAGGCCAGCTAGGTAATATACATGGGGACAAGGGCCAGCTGTAAGGAGTAAGGCAGCAGGGAGACGTGGAGTATGTGGCAAAGCGTAGAGCCTGCCCTGTCTCAGAGAGGAGCCATCGTTCAGCTCCGGGGATGGCTGCTGTGAATGAAGCAGGCCCGGTACCACTCAGTCAACTTCTAGAGCAAATCTTTATATGGCGGTTTTTATATCCCCAAAGCACGTAAGAGTAGATATACAAACGTTTAAGTGATAGCTCCTAATTCTTAAAAATCAGCAACCAAATCAAGGTTTTAAAAATACCATGTGGGGCTTCCCTGGTGGCGCAGTGGTTGAGAGTCCGCCTGCCGATGCAGGGGACACAGGTTCGTGCCCCGGTCCGGGAAGATCCCACATGCCGCGGAGCGGCTGGGCCCGTGAGCCATGGCGGCTGAGCCTGCGCGTCCGGAGCCTGTGCTCCGCAACGGGAGAGGCCACAACAGTGAGAGGCCTGCGTACCGCCAAAAAAAAAAAAAAAAAAAAAAAAAAAAGATCTAGACATTCAATGAATTTCCAACATTTAATTTGAGTTAGCAGAACTGTCAAGTTTCAAGCTGCCAAAAATCTGGAGAAACTGTTTGCAGGTAGACATACAATAAAACATATCATTCTTAAGGCATCACCTAAAAGCTTTTCTCCCATTTATCTCTATTTTATTACTTGTGAAAATATCATCATGCCGTTAATTATCTTGTTGACAAATTTTATAACATAAATAACACGAGCTTATTAACTTTCAGTAACCCTAGGTACAATAAAAGTATTATACTTAGTGTTGATTACTCTAAAGACATGTCTATATTAATTAAACCATTAATTTAAACTTGTTTTTGTCATTAAAGATTAATTCTAGACCATGTGATCCTTTAAAAATTTGGGTTAGTTTTTGGTAACATTTAGAAATAGTTGATTTGTAAGCACTTGCTTTTAAGTCCGTTCAACAGAGCTCTTTTACAAATTAATTTTGATAACACCGTCTGGAGGTAGGGACATAGCATATTTATAACGTACACACAGACATAGATACATCCAGACAGACACAGAGACCTCATAATTTTCCTGCTTGAACTTAAAAAGCCTCTTTCCCTTTTTTCCCTTCCTTTCAGTTCTAAGTTCTACTAACTGAGCTAAGGCTGTATTCTCAGATGATGTGGGCTGTGTTTACATTTCAAGGATGTAATAAATGTTATAACTTCAAGCTTTCTCCTAGGAATATATTTTTTAACTGGCTCCACCTCACGGCATGGGGAACCTTCGAACCTATGCCCCCAAGCAGTGGGAATGTGGAGTCTTAACCACTGGACCAACAGGGAGGTCCCTCCTAGGAATACTTTTATTCTCTTGGTGTCAGACCTTTGAAAAGGTGTTGTTTTCAAGCTGACTTTCTCTAAAATGTGAAAAGAGCTCCCTCCTGGCCATTTAAGAGTTCAGAGAAGTGCTTTCGAGCATTGGCTTTGTTCCAACTGTACGTGAAACCAGGCGGAGTTCCCGCGAGTGGCTGCCCATCCAGGAGCTGTCTGGCCTTTGAGGCACGGTTTCCCATTATTAATTTGGCGGCCTAATTCAGATATGATCTGAACAACTTTCTGAGGGCGGTTGTGATGGAGCGAATGCGTGCTGCTTCTGTCTAGTTCACCAAGGGAGTTCTATCCTTGAGTTGGTTCGACTTTCTTACGTGTCTCAGTTTCTCCCTCCAGTGGTCTAAAACTGCCAGGGGTGCTCGGGGCACTACATGATCAGCCTTTATTATGCCCCGATGACAAGCAGAATTTACTTAACGATTGTAGTGGGATCCTCTGTGGGACCTGCTACAGGTCACGAGGATTGATCCTCAGACACTTGCCCTAGGTTCCCAGTCACCTCAGACCACCTCGTGGCCAGAAGGAGCAATTGTCCCTTTTCCTTCAGAGCTGTGCAGGCTCAGTCTCTCATTTCACTAGCAAACAGTTTGTTCAGACCATATACACATAATCTTTCCAATTTAAGCCAAATTTTAAAAAAGGACAAGACAACCCAATTCGCTCCAGATTTCCCCCTAGGTCCTTGCCTAGGAAATGTACCGGAACCCCTTCAGGACCCCAAGTCCCAACAAAAAGAGACAGAGTAAAATTCAGGACAGCATTTAAGCAATGATGTCTGGCTATCAGGAGAACTTGGAGAAGCACCTGAGGAATACCAAAGAAGCTGGTGGGGCTCAAAGTTTCAGGGTGGGGGGGCTCCTGGTGTCCTTTGGTGGGTGTCTCCGATATCCTGCAGACTACTCCAAGAAAATGTCTATGAAAATTCAATAAACTCTCAAGTTAAAAAAGGAAAAATAAAGGGAATTTTCTTCAAGCCAAACAGCGTTATAATGCTGGAAGCAGATTCTCAGAAAGCTCTGAGAACTATTCTGCCTGTTAGAAGTCGAAGGTACAGTCATATATATTTTCTAGACAAAGGATTGTACAACAAAATGACATATATTTTACATAAAGTTCGCCAAGGATACCTAGTCCAGGTAAGAATGTACAAAACAAGCAGCAAGTCACCATGACCCCCACAGAGCTGGGAAAGAATTCTATTCTTCAGGAAGGTACATTGCGAACGTCAGAAGAAAGGGGGAAAAATGATCTTTACAATTGAGCAGGCACTGCCATCTTTGAGGAGCTCTGGTTGATTGCATAATGCAGGCACACGTTGCATTAGGGAGGGACAGAGGAGGCCCCAAAAAGCACACGGAGAGAATTTTATTTTTAATTTTCTCTCATCCTGCCTCAAAATATACATTTTATTTCATCACACCACAATCTCACTAACACAGATTTATTGTGATTGTTACTGGTTTCTTCTTGGGGTTTTATTGTTTGTTTGTTTAACCATATGGCTTATCACAGGACACTAAGTACAGTTCTCTGGGCTATACAGTAGGACTTTGTTGTTTACCCATTCCAGATAAAATAGTTTGCATTTGCTCATCCCAAACTCCCAATCCTTCCCTCCCCCAACCCCCTCCCCCTTGGCAACCACAAGTCTGTTCTCTATGTCTGTGAGTCTGTTTCTGTTTCATAGATAAGTTCATTTGTGTCATATTTTAGATTCCATATATAACTGATATCCTATGGTATTTATCTTTCTCTTTCTGATTTACTTCACTTAGTATGATAATCTCTAGGTCCATCCATGTTGCTGTAAATGGCATTATTTCACTTTTTTATGGCTGAGTAGTATTCCACTGTATATACGTACCACATCTTTTTCCTTTATCTGTCCATCTGTGGACCGACATTTAGGTTGGTTCCATGTCTTGCCTGTTGTAAATAGTGCTGCAATGAACATTGGGGTGTATATATCTTTTGGAATTATAGTTTTCTCTGGATATATGCCCAGGAGTGGGATTGCAGGATCATATGGCCATTCTGTTTTTAGTTTTTGAGGAAGCTTCATAATGTTTTCCATATTGGCTCCACCAATTTACATTTTGCAGCATGGCCAAAAAAAAAAAAAAAAAAAAAAAAAGTACTGCTATGGGCAGCAGCAGGGTGTGGTTTCTAAGATTTGCTTCAAATTGCCTGGGGGAGAGAGAAAGTGGGTGGGAGTAGATGAAACCAGCTTGGTCAGGAGTTAACTGCTGGAGCTCGTTACACTCTTCCACTTTGGGATATGTTGGAAAACCTCAATAGTAATAATTTTATTGACAGTGTATGTATCGAAAAGAAAGTTGGCCCATGTAATAGTCAAACCATCTCTCAGAATTCAGGATCTCCCCACCCAGATTGCTTATGGCCCTTTTCCGCTTGCCTGCTCTGTTTCCCATAGCACTGGTCACCTATACTACACACTACACAATTTCCGTGTCACATACACTGCTCATCATGGCCCATGTGAATTACAGTCTGATTTAATGTTTAGTCCATAATAAAACTCTTTGAACCTTTTCTACAATCGTGAAGAGGATGTTGGGGGTTGCAGATTTTATTTTTAATGATTTCCCCAACAGCATATAACTTGCTTATTCTGTCTCCCGTTTACCATGTCTCTCCCTCTTTTTTTTTTTTTTTTTTTTTTTTTTGCGGTACGCGGGCCTCTCACTGCTGTGGCCTCTCCCGTTGCGGAGCACAGGCTCCGGACGCACAGGCTCAGCGGCCATGGCTCACGGGCTTACTTGCTCCGCGGCATGTGGGATCTTCCCGGACCAGGGCACGAACCCGTGTCTCCTGCATCGGCAGGCGGATTCTCAACCACTGCGCCACCAGGGAAGCCCTGTCTCTCCCTCTTGAAGGTAAGTTCCATGTGGGCAAGAAACCATGTCTGGTTTTACTTGCTGATATTGAAAAATTATATGTGTAGCACACATTTTATTTTTACTGGGTAGAGTTGGTATACAGGTTAGAAGCAAGGATTCTAGATGCAGCCTGGTTAGGTTCAGCTCTGTCACCTACTAGCTGTTTGCTTTGGGCAGGTCACTTGGCCTCAGTTTTCTCACCTGGGAAGTAGGGACACAGCAATATCTCCCTCCGGGGGTTGCTACCCTGACTGGTAGTAAGAGGCTCCATGAAGTTCGGCTGGGGTTATTACTGGTTACAGCACTCATTTAAGGAGTCAGATGGAAATGCATTTGGCTCCTGCTGAAGCCTGCTTTCTCCTGTGCAATGATCTCTGAGTTAGTGATGCTGGATCCTTAAATGTGATAGGAATTTTTACAGGAACTAAGGAATATTGTTGCAGCAAAAATAGAAATGAAGTTTTCCCTCCCCTGAGAACAAGGAAAATAAAGGGAACAGTGAACAGGCTAGAGAAGAAACAAAACCTGGCCTGGAAGAGTTAATCACTCCTTGTTTTACTTTAACTGTCACTAATTTGTAGTAACTAGATTTGTACTTTACAAAGCGATCCTCACTCCCTGACACTACGTAATTTACATTCGGCACCTATCACCCCTAACGCTGTGTGAGTTACATCCCGTGCCCCTCACTCCCTAACCTTATTATGTCAGGGCACTTATATTCTATACGCCCCTTGTAACAAATCACCTCTTATAGTTTCTGCATTTCAGAGACAAGGTCAGCAGCCGATAAACCGAAGGCAAACGGACGCAATTATCAGGCTGCCGGACCCCAATTACCGCGCGGCCTGACGCCAGCTCTGACTGTTTTGAAATAATGCAAAGGAAAGGAAGAATGCAAGACCTTCACTACTTTGATCCTTATCATACATCCCAGACTTCGAGCCCCACATATAAAATCTTTCCCGATTCCCAAGGATTCCCACAGTTCTTGAGACGCTAGCCTGCTGTGTCTTCCCTTCTGCCTGGCCGAAAAATAAAGCTATCCCTGTTTTCCTCTAAAATCCCTGTCTCCGTATTTCTGTTCGGCCTCGGTGCACAGGCAAGCCGATATTTCGGCAACAATATGAGGCCTCCCGTCCGGAGGCCTGACTGAATAACAGGAGTTGTTCAGCACCAAGGGCCTTACAGCCTGGTTAGGGACACACCACGGGGCCACTGGGGCGGACGAAGAGCGAGAGACTCTGGATCCTGGCGTTCCTACCCCCTCCCTCTTCTTCGGATTCTGTTTGGTAGTTTCTTCGCGATTTGAATACAGACCAAAGGAGAGGGTGTCTGGAGATTACTGCAGGCGGGGACGGGAGGTGCTGGCCTGTAAATCGCGGCGAAGCAGAGGGAGGAGGGTGCAGGTCAGTGAGAAGGGAGTGGCGCGCAGAGACCAGCAGTTAGAGAGAGGATGGGGCTGCAGGGTGGTGCTGGCTCTTAAGAAGGGAGGGGCGGGGCTTCCCTGGTGGCGCAGTGGTTGAGAGTCCGCCTGCCGATGCAGGAGACACGGGTTCGTGCCCTGGTCCGGGAAGATCCCACATGCCGCGGAGCAACTAAGTCTGTGAGCCATGGCCGCTAGGCCTGCGCGTCCGGAGCCTGTGCTCCGCAACGGGAGAGGCCACAACAGTGAGAGGCCCGCATACCGCAAAAAAAAAAAAAAAAAAAAAGAAGGGAGGGGCGGGTGAATTAAAAGTGGGTGGGGGGAGAGATAAGGGCAAGTGAAGCAAGGTGATGGCCCACCCAGGAGGCGCGCTGGCTGAGATGCAGGGTAGGACTCAGGGGTCCGCGCGGCCCCAGAGCCGGTTGGCTGTCCAGGGCTGTGTTTGGGGCGCATGGTGGAGAGGGGAGGGGAGGGGAGGGGAGGGGAGGGGAGGGGAGGGGAGGGGAGGGGAGGCCGTCAAGGACGGGTTGGGAGTCTGGGGCCTTGAGGACAAGACCGGGGGTGGTGAAGATGGGGAGGCGACCGACGGGGTTTGGGGGGTGACAGTCTTGGGGTGTGGCTGGCGGGGGCGGGGCTGTCACGGCTGCAGGTCCCTGACATTTTGACACTGGCCCTCCCACAGTGGCAGCCGAGCCTTGTGAGGAGACCATGGGTGCCTCGGCTTCCAAGAACTGGCTAGTCGGTGTTTCCGCGCTGGAGCCGGAACCCGAGGAGCCGCTGGGTCTGGGCCAGCTGCCCACGGAGCTGCTGGAGATGGTGCTGAGCCACGTGCCCCCTCACGTGCTGCTCGGGCGCTGCCGCCGGGTGTGCCGGCGCTGGCGCGACCTGGTGGACTGCCAGGCCCTGTGGCTGAGCATCCTGGCCCGGAAACGCGCCGCCCTGTGGCCCGTCCTCCGCACCTGCCTGCCCGCCGCCGCCGACGACCCCAGGCCCTGCGTCCTGGGCCGCTTCTGCGAGCTCTGACCCATAGGACGCAACCTCCTCCGGAACCCCAGGAGCGAAGGGGGGGAGCCCAGGAAAGGGGTCCTCATGGGAGCCTGTGGGAGGGTCTGGAGTTGCATGGCCTCATGGGAAACCCATGGGTTCTCTCCGTGGGCTTGCGGGCTGGCCAGGAACTTGGTCTCAAACCTTTTTTATTGAACAGAAGTCCTCCAGAAATCGATGGTTGTGCAAGGTTGTGGTGTCCTGCCTATGGAGGAAAACTGGGAGGCCATGCCTAGGGCCCCTTTGCAGATCTGCTTCCAGTGTGCCTACAGGTGAATGTTCCTCTTCCCCAAGGGCCAGGGCTGTGGTGAGTACTTGCCTGTTCTCTTGACCTTTCTCCCTCTTTTCTAGGTGGTGTTTGAAAAAGAAGCAAGTGTTGGACCTGGAGAAGGAGGGATTTTGGCCAGAACTCCTGGATAGCGGAAAGATTGAGATTTCTGTCTCTGACTGGTGAGTGTGATGATAAAACAACCCTTTTGCTGAGCGCTGATGTTGGCATGGGTGACCTCATTTAAGCCTCCTAGCAACCCCTTAGGATAAAGCAGGTAGGGAAATGACTTCACCACCGTCAGAGCTTTAGTACCCAGCAGAGTACACTCCCTGAACCCTCTCCTAACCTGCAAAGGGAACTGGATTGGAAGATGTCAGGATGGATCCTATACAGAGGACTTGGGTCCACCTCTGTGAACGAGATGCCCCTTGGTTTAGGAGGAGGCAAGATAGGAGAGTTTGGCCAAGAGGTCAGATTCTGGAGCCAGAACTTCCCAAGTTCAAACCCTGGCTTCCCAGCTTTGAGGCCTTGGGCAAATCACAGTGTCCCTTTGTTTCCCTATCTTTGTAAGATTGGATTATATGTCAGGTACCTAGCCAGTGCTTTGAAGTGTGAGCTGTTTCAGCACCCTTCATGATCCTCGATCCTGTGGGAAAGTGTTTTGAAACATCAAATTGAGAAGTTCAGAAAGGGGAGGTGACTTCCCCTGGCGGCACATCTAGGCCTTGGCAGGACCTGGCATGAGGTTCATACTTGTCAGACTCCAGAGCTTGTGCTCTGTAGTGATGGTCTTGAAACTGGGGTCCATGAAGACTTTCCAAGGGATGCCTGACCCGGCTAATTTTAAATTCTCTAGTCTTTTATATTGCCTGTTCTCAGATTAATCAGCTACAGATCACATCCATGGTGGAAGTATCACTGGTTATTCTTTCCAATTGCTATCTCATAATGCTCTAGTTTTACAGAAAAAGAAAGCCCCTCACTGTGTTGTGTGGTTCCCAGAGGGAAAAACTACTTGAGAGACAGGCAAAGTGACCATTTGAAATTTTGGCCTTACCAAATTAACCTTTTTTTAAAAAATGGTACATTCTCTGCCCAATCTGATAATGAGGCGTGAGGAATTTGGAAACCCAGGTGCTTGTTTATTTATTTATTTATTTATCTATTTATTTATTTATTAGATATTTATTTATTTGGCTGTGCCAGGGCTTAGTTGCAGCACACAGGATCTTCGTTGCTGCGTGCAGGATATTTAGCTGCGGCACCAGGGTCTAGTTCCCTCACCAGGGATTGAACCCAGGCCCCCTGCATTGGGAGTGTAGAGTCTTAACCACTGGACCACCAGGGAAGTCCCTATTTTTTAAAAAAAATTTTTTGGCCACTCCACGCCAAAACATAAACATCCTAGTTCCTTGACCAGGTATGGAACCCGTGCCCTCTGCAGTGGAACCGTGGAGTCCTAACCACTGGACCGCCAGGGAAGTCTCCCAAATTTACTTTGCATCGAGGCACCATAAACTGCCGCCTCTGCAAATCCATCTCATTAGAAGATGTATTTACAATCAACTTCTGTTTTTAACTTAATCCTTTAGCAAACTATTGTAGCCGGCTTGTGTGGCTTTCGGCAATGGTGTACCAGTTGATTGTAATAATCAGTGACTCCCCAGTTTTGCCATACATCACCCAGAAATATCTATAACTCCCAATGCCTGGATCACACTCCATACCAATTAAATAGGAGTGTCTAAAATGAGAGCGCCAGGCATCAACATCTGTGAGAAGTTTAGAGCCAACTACTAAGTTAATGACCACCACAATGTCAAGACCACCTTCCAACTGCCAGGTTGGGAGATTCCCAAAGCCACCCTCAGGCTCCGTAATTGACTAGAAAGACATAGAACTGAATGGCCACGCTTATACAATTAGTTTATTACAGGGAAATGATACAGATTAAAATTAGCCAAGGGGAAGATCACAGGGCAGCATCCAGGGGACACCAGACTTCCACTGCCCTCTCTCCCCCTGTGGAGTCATGACACCGGACTGTCCTGGCCTCCAATGGCGACAGTACGCATGGAATATTGCCAACCAGGGAAGCTCACCTGAGTTTATAGGGGCTTTATCATATGTTTCACCTCAGCCTCCGGGTCAACTGATTGCATGAGGCATCGTAAATCACATTGTTGGTCACATAGGGAGTGTAGAGTGGCTTGCCCCCATTATAGACTATCTATGTGGACGTGGCCAGCCCCTGCCAAATCATATTTGCAGGCTGTCCAGTATGACCCAAGGTCCCCAGGAAAACAAGGTTAGTCCTGTCACACATAACATTCCAAGGGTCCAGAGATTTCATCCCAGAAGCAGAGAGCAAAGACCATACATTTGGACAAGCCTATGGGAGGAGGTACCTTGAAGTGCACGGCTCTAGGTCATTATTTCTGAAACGAATGGGCACGCAGACAAGCTGGGGAGCTTGTGTTTAGTGCAGATGGATTCATTGGGTATACGCAGGGTCCAAGCTGCCAAGTGACCCTGACGGTGCTTGTCCTGGGGACCACATTTTAGATTTGCATACATGCACAGGCCACTCGGGTGAAGCAGGCAGACATCCAAAGAGATGGAGTGGCAAGTCCAGCCTTCAAGCTCTCCCTTCTCCCATAGGTGGACCGGCCGACAAGGCACTGACAATATATATCATCTAATTATCCAACTTCTAGATGCCGACCAGTCCGTCCTGGATCATTTCTCTTCTGTGCCTATGCCCATTCGGCAGTGGAGAAACAGCGTCTCCTTTGAGGATTTAGTGGCTTCATACGAACAGCAGTCATTTTCTCACCTCTCATGGTTTCTTTTTTTTTTTTTTTTTTTTGTGGTATTCGGGCCTCTCACTGTTGTGGCCTCTCCCATTGCGGAGCACAGGCTCCGGACGCACAGGCTCAGCGGCCATGGCTCACGGGCCCAGCCGCTCTGCGGCATGTGGGATCTTCCCGGATCAGGGCACGAACCCGTGTCCCCTGCATCGGCAGGCGGATTCTCAACCACTGCGCCACCAGGGAAGCCCTCTCATGGTTTCTATGAGTAGGGCTCTGCTGGGAATTTCTGGCTCTGGTGGAGACATTGTCACAGCCATCTATGGAAAATACCACCTGCCTGAGGACCTCAACTCAGCTTTTGAGAGGAAGCCTGTGTCATAGTGAGACTTACCTCTTTTCCTCCCTACAGGCCAGCCACGTGTTCTCCAACCTCAAGAAGGGCGTTCGCTTTGTGTCTTTTGAATGCTTCATCTGGGACTTGGAGTTCAGGAATGAGCAGTATGGAGGCTCTGTGATGAATTCCAGTGTCACCGTGCAGGTCTGTCTGTCCTAGTCGAAGGCTGTCCTTGAAAACTACCTGACCGTGCCTCCCAGGAGCTGGGCCCGTTGGCGGGACCATCTCAGTAATCAATGGTTTGTAGCTCCCTGGCTTCCTGGGATCTCCTGGATCCGGTCGAAGTTCCTACTGGGCCCTGTCTTCAGATTCTGGAAGCTACTATAAGAAAGTTCCTCCATCAGATTTACTGGCTGCTGCTGCTCTACGGCAGCCCCTGTTTTACTGAGTGGATACACAGTGATAAGCACAGGGAAATGCTGGATGGTGAGAGGGCTTCTCACCCTCCACCCACACCAGGCCCTGTTTCAGCTCCAGTGCCCTCTACTCTTGTCTCCTAGAAGCTCATTCCTATGGCTGAGAAAATTCCAGCCCCACGGGTGGTGAACTTAACCCTATGGCGTTTCAAGACTGGGACCAGGGGCTTCCCTGGAGGCGCAGTGGTTGGGAGTCCGCCTGCCGATGCAGGGGACACGGGTTCGTGCCCCAGTCCGGGAAGATCCCACGTGCCGCGGAGCGGCTGGGCCCGTGAGCCATGGCCGCTGAGCCTGCGCGTCCGGAGCCTGTGCTCCGCAACGGGAGAGGCCACAGCAGTGAGAGGCCCATGTACCTCAAAAAAAAAAAAAAAGACTGGGACCAGGACTCAGAGATGAAAGTCAAACTACCTCAAAAAAATGTGTGGAGACAGAGGTTTCTGCCCACCCTGTGAACCATGAAGCGGTCCCCTGAGTCCAGCCTTACCCTGAATTGTAAGGTGTATAAAATTATTTTGTTATTTTGAAATTCTTTTCAAACATGGAAAGAATATAAATCAGGAATTTATCTGCCAATCACAGGTAATAAAGGTATTATTTTGCCAATAGTGTCTCATGTCTTTTTTTTTTTTTTTTTTTTTTTTTTTTTTTTTTTTTCCTTTTGTGGTACGTGGGCCTCTCACTGCTGTGGCCTCTCCCGTTGCGGAGCACAGGCTCCGGATGCACAGGCCCAGCGGCCATGGCTCACGGGCCCAGCCACTCCGCGACATGTGGGATCTTCCCGGACCGGGGCACGAACCCGTGTCCCCTGCATTGGCAGGCGGACTCTCAACCACTGCGCCACCAGGGAAGCCCTCTCATGTCTTTTTAATAAAAATACAATGTTACAGCCTTGGTGTCTACTTGGTTCACAGTAAGGATTTGTCCCAGTCGAGGAGGGAAAATTGTACAGAAGACAACACCTACAGAAGGTGTTCTCCATTCGAGAGCATGCAAGTGTTAGCACCCTGTATCCCAAGCCGTAAGGAAATCATGGAGTCAAAGATTATCAGTCAGGGTTAAAAGCATCAGGCAGGTGGTGGATGTGGGTACAGTGTCACAGCGACACCACATTTGGGACGTTCCAGTCATGATAAGGGTGAGAGAGATCCATGCAATAGCGGGATCCGGCTGTCCTCACCCCAGTCCAGGGGTCGTGGCTAACCTCACTGCTGCAGGATCCCTAAGGAGTTCCAGTCTCCGGATGTAGTGCAGATGAAGCTGCCACTGCCTTTGACGTCTCCACCCCGAACTGCCCCACCCACCTGCACTATAAGCATGGGGCACACCCACTGGGGACAGTGCTGTGCCAGTATCATCAGAAGGGGAGTGTGACAGGTTGAAACAGACCGAAGAATCACGACCACATGTAGTGTGTGGTCCTGGAGTAGAGAATGGTTCAGACAATTTAGCTCTGGAGGATATTTTTAGGTCAACTGGAGGAATTTGGATATGAGGAATATGAGACAGGCATTTACAGGAAGGGAAACGTGGAGACAATTGGCTCAAAAAAGAAGCAACCATATAATTTAATTTGGATGAATATATACTTCTGTTTATATTGTACATATGTGCATATATGTAGATATGTATATATATGGCACATTTAAATTATATACATATATATGTATATATATCCTTATATTTGTATTCTGGATTGCATTCTGGATATATATATATATATATATATATATATTCAGACAAATAAGAATATAAGCTAAATTTCTACAGGGTTACTGCAATGGTGCTTAGCATATAGTGGTGAAGATTTTTGTACCTATTGATTTTGCTTACCTGAATTTCTCATTTCCTATGTGTGTGTAGAAATACTATGTTATAGACAAATGTAAAAGCATCCTCCAATGCAATTTCCTCTCCTCCCCAGTTGAAAAAAAAAAAAAAATGGGAGGAAGCCCAGTGCTGTCTTTCCAGGCTGCTGGACCACTTTGAATTCAAACCGTGCGTCTACCTCTGATGTCTATCCCTCCAACTGGTCACATCTGACAGATCTGAGTAGGAGACAGCAGGAGGGGACCCCGGTCACAAATACGTCCAGGTGTTGTCCATGCTAACGAGGTGGATGAACCAGCTTCATGGCAAAACAAACTGTTTGGAACTGACTGCCTCAGGCATTTCCCCTGAAAGCTGCCACTGAGCTGAACCATTTGGACCGGTCTGGAAACCCTGGGGTGGAAGGACCCAGGGCAGGTGGCCACACTGGGGGCTCTGTTAACCCATTCTGCCTGACCAATGCGTGTCCTCCTTGGGGTGCCCTAACAATTACAAATTCTTTGCTTCTAAGGGCACCACGTGTGCCCTCTGGGTTGTTCTTCTCGTGTGTGCGGTGCCCTGACATGCCTCAGCCCTGGAAGGCTTTGAGGTCAGCTTCACCTTCTTGGCCAGAGTGTGCTGTGCCTGAGTTGATGCCTCGGGCCAGGAAAGAAAAGTTCAAACAGAAACTTGAAGGCTAGAAACTTGAGGAAGCCCCCTGATTTTCGGAGACAGACCTTTATGGTTAGTGGGATTTGCTTTACCCGGCTAAATCCAGGACTCCGGGGACTTCCCCGGTGGTCCAGTGGTTAAGAATCCACCTTGCAATGGGGGGGATGCAGGTTGGATCCCTGGCCGGGGAAATAAGATCCCATGTGCCGGGGGGCAACTGAGCCCGTGCGCCGCAACTACTGAGCCCGCACGCTCTTGGAGCCTTCGAGCCACAACTAGAAAGAAGCCAGTGCACCACAACTGCAACTAAGACCCGACACGGTCAAATAAATAAATAATAAATCCAGGACTCTGGAGGGCATAACTGAGGCCAATACTGCAGGTTAACCTCACCCTGTGAGGCTCTACTGATAAGAATTTTGCTGTGAAGACGCCCTGGCCGAGGGTCAATAGAGTGGACTGCAGGACAGAATTATCACAGCAGGCCAGCGACCCCATCTTTAGAAGAGCCTGCTTACGAGGCTGGCTGGCGTCTAGGAGCTTGGTCGAGGTGTTCCCATCATTCTCGAATTGATAAGGATGGCTCACTGAGCTGGAATTGCAAACATGTGCTTTATGCTGAGCACTTTCGTTCTTTCTTGGAGTCTGGAATTTTGGTATATGTCAGCAGATGGCGCCTATGTGAGCAGCCCCCAATAACAACATTGGATGCTTCAACATTACATTTCTTACATGTATCCATATGGATCTGTGTAGCTCTAATCCATTAAAAATTGTTTTTACATGGTTCCTTCAGGAGTTGTTTCCCTGAGACTCTTTATTTTATTGTGATAAAATAAACATAGCATGAACCATTTTTAAGCATACAATTCTGTGGCATTAGGTATATTCACAGTGTTGTATAACCACCACTGTCCATTCCAGAACTTTAAAAAATCATCTCAAATAGATATTTTGTGCCCATTAAACAATAATTCCCCATTCTTCCTCCCCACCCCGAGCCCCTGGTAACCTCTATCCTACTTTCTGTCTCTATAAAATTGCCTATTCCAGGCACCTCATAAAAGTGGAATCTTACAATATTTGTCCTTCTATGTCTGGTCTAATTCATTCAGCTTAACTACTCTATGACATAGCATCTGTCTCCTTGTTGAGGTCGTCTTTTTAATGAAGTCTCATAATTTACTCCAAAATGAACTTGAACATCTTTTCTTGGCATTTGGGCTAATGCGCCTTACTTTTCTGTTGTATAAGAGAATGGAATCTTTTTAAAGAATTATATTTTCTAATTGGTCATTGCTATTATTAGAGGAGTCTTAAGGATATTTTTGTATGTTGATCTTTAATCCAGCAGACTGGCTGAAATTTCGTTTTTGTTCTTTACAGGGAATTTTTCTAATTAACTTGGATATTTTTAAGGTTTCCAGTGGTTTCCTTATATCACGCTGATGCTTCCCTTTTATCTCTAGTTGGTCACAAAGGTTTTGTTATAAATGAGTGTTGAACTCCATCTAATGTTTCATCTCCCTTAGTTTGATAATGTGGTGTGTCACATTAGTAGATTAAAAAAAAATTTTTGATGTGAAATTGTCATAGGTAGGAAAGTGGACTGGTTGCTATGAAAATACCACCCAAATCCCCTCTTCAGGATGGAGGAATTCTTTCCACCAGCTGTCAGGGGTGTTGGCAGCTGACGGCTTAGAGCTGAGCGTGTTTCTGGGCAATGCCCTCAGCTGAAGAGAACCATCTCGCTCAAGCTTATGTCCCTTTCCTAGGGGCAGCCCATATTCCATGTCTGGTCAATGAGGGGACAAAAGCCTGGCTCCAGGGACTTCCCTGGTGGCCCAGTGGGTAAGATTCCGCACTCCCAATGCAGGGGGCCCGGGTTCGATCCCTGGTCGGGGAACTGGATCCCACGTGCCGCAACTAAACATGCCACAACGAAGATCCTGTGCAGCCAAAATAAATTTAAAAAAAAAAAAAAAAGGCCTGGCTCCATGCCTCAATTAGGGACAACCCAGAAGGCCATCCCACTCCAGTTTCCCTGTAGGATGGACTGAGGCCCTGCTGCAACCATGTCAACTTCTCCCTGTGCCTTTCCTGCCTCCTCGCTTCCTTATAAATGTTGCCCTAGAGAGCTCGTCCCAGAAACCAGCTGTTTGGGCTGCAAATCTCTACCTCAAAGTCTGTTTCCTAGGAAACTCTATGTGTCAAAAAAGTGGATGTTATGTGTGTTTATTTATTTATTTATTTATTTATCTATGGCTGTGTTGGGTCTTCGTTGTTGCACGCAGGCTTTCTCTAGTTGAGGCAAGCAGGGGCGACTCTTCGTAGCTGTGCACGTGCTTCTCATTGCGGTGGCTTCTCTCGTTGCGGAGCACCGGCTCTAGGCGCGCGGGCTTCAGTAGTGGCTCGAGGGCTCCAGAGCGCAGGCTCAGTAGTTGTGGCGCACAGGCTTAGTTGCTCTGTGTCATGTGGGATCATCCTGGACCAGGGCTCGAACCCGTGTCCACTGCATTGGCGGGTGGAATTCTTAACCACTGTGCCACCAGGGAAGTCCCATGTGTGTTTATTTTTAAACAAAAATAAAATAAATATTTATGTGTCCACCAACTAAGTTCTGGAATAGAACATTGACAGTGCCTTAGAGGCTCCTTGTGGGTCCTTCCCTGTCTTTCCCCTTCCAGCTTACTCAGAGATCATCAACATCTTGATTTTTGGTAATAATCGCTTGGTGTGTGTGTGTGTGTGTGTGTGTGTGTGTGTGTGTGTGTGTGTGTGTGTGTGAGTGTGTGTGTTTAGTGTTTTGTATCTATATATTTCATATATATATATATATATTTTTGCTTTTGAATTATACAGCATGTATTCTGTGACCTGCTTCTTTCATTCAGCATCGAAGTGAGATTCACCCATTTTGATGAAATAGCTATCGCTTGTTAATTTTGTTCATTATGTGAATGAACTATAATATGTGCATCTGTTCCACTCTTGACGGACATGCGTGTTGTCTCCAGTTTGGGGACTATTATTACTCACTGCTGCAACGAACATTCTCGTACATGCCTCTGGGGTCATGGGCACAAGTGTCTCTAGGGCAGGTTTTCTCAACCTCAGCACTACTGCCATTTTGGCCTGGATAATCCTTGGCCGTAAGGGGCTGTCCTGGGGTTCGTAGGACACTTAGCAGCATCCTTATTTTAATATTTAAACAATCATTAAAAATTTCAATCCGGGACTTCCCTGGTGGTCCAGTGGTTAAGAATCCACCTACCAATGCAGGGGGCATGGGTTCGAGCCCTGGTCTGGGAACTAAGATCCCACATGCTATGGGGCAACTAAGCCCACGCGCTCTGGAGCGCTTCAAAATACATGCAAAATCAGCCCCATCTCTGCTGCCACCTGGCTCTGGTCCCAGGCAGTATTACCTCTCACCTCAGTTATGATTCATCTAGTTTGGAGACAGCAGGACCCAGGAAGGCGCTCCGCACATAGTAGGTGCTGCATGCAGTAGGTGCTCATGTCTAGGCTGACTGATTTGCCTCCCCACCTCCTCTCGGCTGGGCTGTGAATTCACTTGGCCAGTGTCCTGCCATCCTTCCACTGTCCCCCTCCAGCAGCCCCCCAAGAGCCTGATCTCTGATCTTCCTCCATGTCGACCCCTTGCATCCCCTCCTCCAGGCCATGGGGCCTCTGGGGTTTTTAAGAATTTGAACCTAGGGAATTCCCTGGCGGTCCAGTGGTTAGGACTCGGCGTTTTCACTGCCGTGGCCCCGGTTCAATCCCTGGTCAGGGAACTAAGATCCCGCAAGTCACATGGCGCCGCCAAAACAAAAACAAAAGCAAAAACAATTTGAGCTCAGCTGCTCCCCCCACACTCATGGTGGTTAATTCCAGGCTGCTTGTGCCCTTGCCGCACTCCCATTCCATTGACATAATAGTGAGAGTTGATCCATCCCAGGGACAATCTCCAAATCTCTGATCTCCAATCCCTGTGGGACCTTCTAAGACATCCCTGTTCATCTCCGGATCACAGCCCTGACTTCAGCCTGGCCAGGAGCAGAGCCAGGCAAAGGGATGCTACACGATGCCTTTAACACCCTGGGCATAACTCTCTCCAGGGGTTATGGCCAGGCCCAGCAGTGAGACTTAGGAAAGGATGCAGAATAGAGCTGGGCAGTCAGCAGACCAGCTGATGCCAATCCAGATGTGAACAGCCCCGCTAGTGCCGCAGATTTCCTCTGATTTCTCTGGCTGTGAAATGGTGGCATGAGACCCATGTTTTGCTCAGTAGGCTAATGATTCCTAGGACATGCTCCTCTGGGCACACTGAAAACAAAAATATAAGGAAAGGGTGACATTATACTGAAATCTGAGATGATTTACCACTTTTTTAGCATACGTCACCGCCTTTTTGCTCATTTCCATTGTGCCATGACAGTCGCTGCTTGACGGTGTAGGGACAAGAAAACTCCCCCACCTGACATGGAGGAGGAGCTGATGATGGAAGCTCACCATCTACTCAAGAATGAGGAAGAAGTCTTCTCCCCGTCTCCACTTTTCCTTTGATTATAAAACTGTAGCCCACTAAGTTCTCCAGGCGTGGCACTCCCTTGCCCACCGGCTTGTAGGCCTCACAAGCGTCCTATACTAATAGTGTAAACTCTTTTCTCACCTGTCACTCTGCCCTCTCCCTGAAGTCTCTCTGCCGGGAGACAGAGGAACCTACGCTCTACTAAGTACAGAGACGTGTTCTATGGGTTTCGGAGTGCCCGCGATGAGTGAGCGCTGGGGTAACTGGGGCTGGTGACGATTTCCTAGGTTGTGGGAGGCCTGGAGCTCAGAAGACTGGCTCTGGGGAAGCTAAGGTCAGTCCTTGAGGTATAGGGCAATCCGAAGAAACTGTAGAGGGCCAAGGGCAGAGGTCAAGAGAGAAATGGGTCTTGGCCCCGGGGCTGGGTCTCCTCGCCGCCGGCCTCGCGGCCGCTGGGCCCTCCTCCCGGAGCCTACAGCCTCCCAGACCCCGCCCCTCCCTCGCTCCGGCTTCGCGCAGCCGCCCGCGCGAGAGGACCGACTGCCCTGAGCGCGGGCCCCGGGGCTCCCTGGGCGGGGCCGTTCCCGCGGAGGCCCCCGACTGCCTCTCAGAGCAGGGTGGGGAAGGGGATCCTAGCCCGCCGCCGCCTCCGAGCAGGCCGCCAGCTGAGCGCCGGGACAGGTAGGGACCCAGGTCGGGACCGGTGTCCCGTCCCCACTCGCGGCTGAGGCGCCCCGGGAAGGATTTCCGCCCCAGGCCGTGCCCGGAGGGGCGTGTCCCGAGGGTCCTGCGCCCTAGTGCCCCTTCCCGGCCTGCCCCAGCCAGCTTCTGCCCCTTTAGGTCCAGAGTTACACAGTCGCACGTTTGAAAGCCCCAGATCGTTCGGAAAGGGCTTTGCTAAAAGCAGCCCTCTAAAGCCCTCGCCTCTCCGCTCGGCTGCTGGCCCGCGGAGGCCACCATTAAATAAATCCCCCCCCCCCCCGAAACGTACCCGACCAACACGTGTTCGCAGCAGCTGGTGAAAGGCCAGACCACTTTTTACCAATTCTGTTTTTTGTTTCCTCTGACTGACGGAAAAATCTGTGAATCAGAAGATCTTAGAGCGCCGTTTCTCGATTTAGCAACTTGGGCACAGTATGTTTTTAGCTGCGGCCGCTCCACCCAATTTAAATTTTGTTCTAAGTTAACTTCGCAATGTTCAGTAATATTTGTTAACGCTCCGTATCTTGAGCCTTCAACTTTAGACAGCAGCTGTTTACCCCCTATTTTGAATATTACCAATATTCAAATTTACAATATTACCAAACTACTTTTAAAATAAATAATAACAATTTTTTAAATGTCCCAGTAACACAAGAACAAAAGACAAACAGGACACAGCTTTGCTATCAAAGCTTTATCAATCGTTTAAACAGCGCGCCCTCCCCCGAAGCCAATTTTAAAACTTTGTAATTAAATTACTTTTCAGAAATGGCAAAAGTAACTTGTGATCCGTGGTGCACGGTTTTAAACCTTTCTCTGCTTTTTATTACTCCGGTAGTTACTTCCAAATTTTTAAAGCAAATTCTTCCATTGTTATTTCTTAGTTTATCAACTTTGAGACAATGTCTGTTAATCCTTTGCTAAAAACAGATGGAGACAGCTTTCATCATCTCCACGGTTTCCCTCCTTCCTGTATAATTATGACATTCCTTTTAGTTTCTCTATTGGCACTTTTGTAACATGAAATAATTTTTGTAAACTTTTGTTTTCTTGTTCCATTAAATATATCTATATATAACTATATATATATTTGTTATATGTATATGTATATAATCTGTTGACTCCCATTTTTGTATGGCCTGGCTGAGGAATCTACTTTAAAATATATATATATTTTAAAATTTATTTGTTTGGTTGCACTGGGTCTTAGTTGTGGCTCGTGAGCTCCTTAGTTGTGGCATGTGAACTCTTAGTTGAGGCATGCATGTGGGATCTAGTTCCCTGACCAGGGATTGAACCCGGCCCCCTGCATTGGGAGCGTGGAGTCTTAACCACTGTGCCACCAGGGAAGTCCCTAAGATTTTTTTTTTTTTTTTTTTTGCAGTATGCGGGCCACAGGCTCCTGACGCGCAGGCTCAGCGGCCATGGCTCATGGGCCCAGCCGCCCCTCAGCATGTGGGATCTTCCCGGACTGGGGCACGAACCCGTGTCCCCTGCATTGGCAGGCGGACTCTCAACCACTGTGCCACCAGGGAAGCCCCCTGAGATATTTTTAACAAAGTTTTTATACTTATTTAAATGCTAATTTTTCAATCCAGTCAAGTTATACATATGGTTCACAAATCAAATAGAAAAGAGTCTGCCTTATTTTTTTCCTATGATAAAAGAAATATAATCTCTTTAAGAAAAATGGAAAAGGCAGGGGCAGTGTTTTAGATTGAAAGGGATTAGAGAGACATGAGCACCCCAGCAGTGTGTGAGCCCCATCTTTGTTAGGAAGATACAGCTCCAGAAGACCTTGGGACAATGGGAAAAAGTGTTCATGGAGTGAAGATTAGACGGTAGAATGGATTTCTCTTAGTGGGTTAAGTGTTAGTATAGACTTATAGAGGGTCCTTATTCTTTCTTAGAAGATGCATGTTTAATAGTTCATCAAAAGAGACGCTGTAAATCAACTATACTCCAATAAAAAATAATTAAAAAAACAAACAAAACCCCCTGTGGATCCCTGCAGTTACCCAAAATCATCTTGCCTTGGCAACAGTAGCTGGTCCTCTGTAGTCACAACAAACCAAGATAGAAAATGTAAAATGCAATTCAAATAAAATGCCACGTGGTTCAAGACCATCAAAAAAAAAAAAAACTGGAACACATTGAGATATTCGTTTTAACAATTTTTTTTTACTTTTCTGTATGGTGACATTTTTATGGTAAAATTTGACATAAATAAAGTAAGACAGTATAGAAACTCAGAGATGAAGACGTGCACAGTGGCACAAGCCCTGGAGTCCTCCAGCCCGAGGTTCAAATCCCCGACCTGCCACCTTGCTTGTCAGGCGACCTTGGGTCAGTTGCTTCCCTCCTCCAAGCCTCAGTTTCCCCAGCTGAAAAATAGCGCCTGCCTCATGGGGTTGTTGTTGAGCCTTCTGTGAGATTTTGTAAAGCACTTTCCACATGCCTAGAGCAGTTAGTGTGCAGTTAACATTAGCTGTTAGTATTTTGTGAAGCATTTTTCTTAACTACCATGGTCTGCTCACCTGGGAATAACTATTCATAACATCATCACAGCTCTTGGGCCCTTCCTTCTACTCCTTATTTTTTCCGGAGATAGATTTTGAACTTGCCATTTTCTTCTTTTTTTAATTAAATTTATTTACTTTTGCCTGCGTTGGGTCTTCACTGCTGCACATGGGCTTTCTCTAGTTGTGGCGAGTGGGCGCTACTCTTCATTGTGGTGTGCGGGCTTCTTATTGCAGTGGCTTCTCTTGTTTCAGAGCACGGGCTCTAGGCGCGTGGGCTTCGGTAGTTGTAGCTCGCGGGCTCTAGAGCTCAGGCTCAGCAGTTGTGGCGCACGGGCTTATTTGCTCTGCGGCATGTGGGATCTTCCCAGACCGGGGCTCGAATCCGTGTCCCCTGCATTGGTAGGCGGATTCTTAACCACTGCGCCACCAGGGAAGTCCCAAACTTGCCGTTTTCTTTTGCCTTTTAAAAATTCACTGAATGGCTCTGACCTTGCCATTGGTGCAGTTTCGTGTCCTGCTGTGTTTCGTTACTCCCTAAGCACGGATCCCCTTAGCCCACATTCCTCCAGTCATGGTTTCAATGGCTGCGTGATTCTGACATAAGGAGGTGCAGCCACAGACTCCAGTCCCATAGATGGACTTAAGTGCTAATCATAGTCACAACATTCACAATGGCAGCTAACACTTGTAGAGGGCCAGGCCTTGATCTCACTGAATTTCCCCATCACCATGAGAAATGAGAGTTACTACAAGTCCACAGTGTCTTAGCCAAAACTTTTGAGGCCCAATGCACTTGGGAAATGAATATGAGGCAAACCATAAGGAACCATCCTGTACATTCGGTAAGATTCCTAGTGGGGCTGGCGAGTAATCAAACACACTGATATTTCTTCAGTGAAATGCAAATTCATATCATAAATAAAACCTTCCATCAGTTGCAGGCAGCTCTGCCACCAAATGGGTCTGTGAAAGACTTGGTTTGCAGAGCTTTTGGATTTAGGGATTGTGGACAGGAGATGTGGACCTGCACATTTCACCTTTTCCAGAGGGGAAATCTACGCTTAGAGATGGAAAGCTATATGCCCAAATTCACGAAGAAGTTTGAATCAGGGCTGGGGCTAACCCGGGGCTGACTGGATGTGGAGCTGGCAACATTTCACCTCTCCCCAGTGCCACCTCCTCTGCAGGCTGTCACCAGCAGTTCCCCCAAACAGTGTCCCCGGCTAGCCCTGTGATGCCCCAGAAATGTCAGTGCTGCCTCCAGGGAATGAGATGATGCACGTAGTGAATTTCTCAGGATGCCTTACACAAAGAGAGCGTCGACAAATGTGAACTATTATTTGCACTAAGATGCAGTGTGACTGTTTCCTTCTTTGACTTAAATAATCATGGGGTTCACTGATAGCACTAGTAGTTGTTAAATGGCGAAACAGAACACTCATACGGAAAAGTACATAAAATATACATGTACAGTTAACAAATAATTATAAAGTATATAACCAGCACCCAGGTCAACAGGGAGAACATTACCAGCCCCCAGGTGCCCCTCTGGTTAGTAGCCCTCTCCGTCCCCGCAGAGGGAACCAGCGTCCCGACTTTTACAATGCTCGTCTCCCTGCTTGGTTTTTTTTAATATGGTGTTAGTATCTTTTAATATGTGTGTGCATCCATAAGTAGTATTGATTAGTTTAGCTCGTTTGTAAACTTTCTAAGAGTAGAACCACTGGTGTGAGTATATAATTTATCATCTAAACCAGGGAATTTTGGAAGTGATAGGGGTCACTATCAACAATGACCCTAATTCCCCGGGGACACTAGGTGTGGACAGGACTGCCCCAGGCCACCCAGCTGTCTGGCTGTCCTGGCACTCGCACTCTGGGTGACTTGTCGTGTCTGGCAACTTCACCCAGAATTATGCTTTCGAGGTCCATTTGTGTTGTTGTGTTTACTTGCCGTTAACTCTTTTTTATCGCTACTTAGTATCCCATTCTGCGACTGCCTTAATTTGTTTATACACCCTACAGCGGGTGGGCACCTGAGTCGTTTCCAGGCTGGAGCCCTTAGGGGCAATGCTGTCGTGAATATCCTAGTATGCGTTTCCCGGCTCTGGGGTCGAATTGCTGGGTCATGGAGAAGGCAAATTTCTAACTTCCGTAAAAAAATGCCTTGGGACTTCCCTGGTGGCGCAGTGGTTAAGAATCCGCCTGCCAACACAGGGGACACAGTCCGAGCCCTGGTCTGGGAAGATCCCACATGCCGTGGAGCAACTAAGCCCATGAGCCACGACTACTGAGCCTGCAGTCTACAGCCCGCACACCCGTGCTCCGCAGCGAGAGAAGCCACTGCAATGAGAAGCCCGAGCACTGCAACAAAGAGTAGCCCTCGGGCTTCCCTGGTGGCGCAGTGGTTGAGAATCCGCCTGCCGATGCAGGAGACACGGGTTCGTGCCCCGGTCCGGGAAGATCCCACATGCCGCGGAGCGACTAAGCCCGTGAGCCATGGCCGCTGAGCCTGCGCGTCCGGAGCCTGTGCTCCGCAACGGGAGAGGCCACAACAAGAGTAGCCCTCGCTCACCGCAACTAGAGAAAGCCCACGTGCAGCAACAAAGAGCCAACACGGCCAAAAATAATAAATAAATAAAATAAATGTATTTTTTTAAAAAGGTGAGTCAGACCATGGATCTCACCTGCTTGTAACCCTTCCGTGGCTACATCTCAGAGCAAAAGCCAACATCCTATCATGCAGCTATAAGAAGGAATGAAGTACAGATTCACACTTCAACATGGGTAAGCCCTGGAAACTGTGCTAAGTGAAAGAGGCCATACACAAAAGGCCACATATTGTATGATTGCATTTATATGAAATTTCCAGAATAAGCAAAGCCATAGAGACAGAAAGCAGACAGATTAGTGGTTGCCAGAGGATAGGGGGAGGGAGGAATTGGAAGTGACAACTAATGGATTCAAGGTTTTTTTCCTGGGGTGATGAAAATGTTCCAGAATTAGATAGTGGTGATGATTGCATAACATTATGAATACACACACACACACACACACACACACCACTGAATTGTAGTTTTAAAGGGTACATTTTATGTTAGGTGAATTTTAGCTCAATTTAAAAAATTAAAGAAGATTAAAAAGCCAGAAGCCAGGGACTTCCCTGGCAGTCCAGTGGTTAAGACTCCACGCTTCCACTGCAGGGGGCATGGGTTCAATCCCTGGTCAGGGGAACCAAGATCCCACATGCCAAGTGGTGTGGCCAAAAAAAAAAAGCCAGAAGCCAAAGTCCTTCTGTGGCCTGTCTCAAAGGCTCCACAGGATCTGCCCGCTACCTCCGTGACCCCATCTCTTACTTCTCCCCTCACTCTGCTCCAGGCACACTGCCACCTCAGGGCCTTTGCACTGACTGTTCCTGTCTGGAACACTCCAGATCCCCACTTGACTCCCCCGCCCCATCAGGTCTCTGTCATCTCAGTGGGGCCCTTGCTTTACAATCCCACTCTCCTGCAGTATTTCCTCCGCCCTTTCCCCCATCTGTCTTCAGCGTCACAGTCTAGACTCTCAGCTTCGCCAGGATACGATCTTTTGGCTGCTTTCTTCACAGCTATATCCCCAGCACCTGGAGTAGGGCCAGGTACCTACTTGGTGTTAGGGAATATCTGTTGAGGTTGTGGAGGAAGAGAAGTCCATGAAGCCTCACTCCGTCACTCTCCTTCCCTGCCACAGGTCTCCCACGTCTTTACCAACTTTGGCAAGGGCATCCGCTACGTGTCTTTTGAGCAGTATGGAAGAGACACACGTTCCTGGGTGGGGCGCTATGGCGCCCTTGTGACCCACTCCAGCGTGAGGGTCAGGATCCGCCTGTCCTAGCTAAGCGGCCTGATCCAGCCTTCCGGGACAGACTGCCATCTGCCAGACACCGTCATCAGTCAAGGTCGGCTCTGCAGCCAGGAGCCGGAGGATGCCCGGGGACAGTGGGGGTCCCGTGTAGCCTGTTCCCGGAATGTTTCCGGTGAACCCCACTTGCTGCTGCTTCAGCGTGGTGGCCCCCATGCGATTCGAGAAACCAGGGATCCAACCAGGTTGGTCACTTTGCTTCCCCAGCTTCCCAGGGGGAGTGTCAAAGAGTAACTAAGAGACCTGTACTTGCAAATTTTTTTCTCACATGTGTGGAGATCAGTTGACAGACTGAGTGAAAAAACAAAGGCCAAACCAGGATTTCAAATAGAGGAAAGCTGCTGACAATCTTGGACAAGGACTCTTACCAGCATGTTTTGGGAGCAAGGTGATTGCCGGCAGGGAGCAGAGATCCTTGAGGGGACCGACAGCAGCCTCAAAGGGAACTCTTCCTGTTGTTTTAGGGAGTCTCTGGGATTCGGCAGTGGGGTCCGTGCAACCTCCTCCAGCACCACGCCCATCAGCACCTCCCTTCTGGGCCAGACTGGCGCCATTTCTTTCAGAATTTCTGAGGCCAGTTCTGCGCTGACCCACAAACTGTATCCTCCACCCCACCTCCTGCCCCTGCCTCAGGGGCAGCTCGCCTCCTGTCAGGCGACAGCCTGCTTTTCTCCACACTTGAGCCCACTTGGAGATGGACCCCAGGAGCAAGGCGTGCTGTGAAGGAAAGCTCTCCTTTCCCCAACTGAGCGCAGCCAACAAGCTCGCTCAATAATATGGGTGCCTGGGGCTTCCCTGGTGGCGCAGTGGTTGAGAATCCGCCTGCCGATGCAGGAGACACGGGTTCGTGCCCTGGTCCGGGAAGATCCCACATGCCGCGGAGCAACTAAGCCCGTGAGCCTTGGCTGCTGGGCCTGCGCGTCCGGAGCCTGTGCTCCACAACGGGAGAGGCCACAGCAGTGAGAGGCCCGCGTACCGCAAAAAAAAAAAAAAAAAAAAAAAAAAAAAAAAAAGGGTGCTAAGCACGAGGTGATGGGGGATTTTTGTCTGTAATCGATGCACTTGTTTGCCCCCAGCTCCGATCCTAAAAGGCCTTATGGGGTGTTTCCAATCGTGAGAACTTCAGGTGTGCTAAGTGCCGTGCAAGAAACAGAGGTGGGCTTCAAGGACCCAGAGACGGGCTACAAGGGCTCACCCAACAGCTCCTGTGCCTGATCTCAGCTGTTCTCCCAGCAGCTCTCACGGAGGCAGTCATCACTGCCATTTAGTCCAGAGAGAAACGGGCTCAGAGTTTAGAAGGCCTGCCCAGCGTTTTCTGGCCAGGAAACAGGGGAAGCCGGACTTACACCAGACATTGGGCTCCAAAGCCTGACGATAGAAGCTCAGCTCCCAAATTTTAAAACCTAACATGGCCAAGCACATGATCGGGTGAGGTCAGCATCACTCTCGGTGCCATTTTCCAAGGGAGGAAACTGAAGCCAGAGGGGGAAGCAAATATACCCAGAGTCACAGAACAAGGAAGAGGTGGAGGCAGGATTTGAACCCAGGTGTGTGTGAGTCTGAGAATAACAGAAGAGCAGCACACACCATTAATCCTTGCAACACCTCTTCGTGGCCAGCATTACAATTACGGCCACTTTTCAGATGAGGAAGCTTGACAGCAGGGCTCTCGTGCCCAGGCCCTCAGCCTGCACGAAGGGAAACTGGGCCTCATTGCTGCCCCCTAACTCCAAAGCTTAAAACAGAGTGGCCATCGCATGTGTTATACACATAAAGCACCCAGTTTAATCTTCACCAAACCCAACAAAAGCGATCTTGCAGGTGGAGCTATTTTTTTCTGCAGGAGGAACCTGAGGCCAGAGGTGTTGTGGGTGCCCAAAACCACACAGAGGGCAAATACCATGCAAATACCACAAGGGGGTGGGGGGGGGGGCATGTCTCTGTGTTTATTGCAACCCCATCCCAGTAGACGGCACTACAGTGTCTTGCCCCATCAGAAGAGGTCCCTGGCGCCAACATGGAAACCAAGGATGTTGGGAGAGGGGCGCCTTTTTTCTGATTCACACCCAGGACCACTATGGGTTAAGGGTGGTCCTGATGGAAAAGGCGGCCAGGCTTTGAACCACGACCAGCTACTTCTAGAGTTGCACTAGGTTCCGAAGGAGACTGCAGGGGCCCCGAGGAGAAGGTTCTTGTTCTGCAGTGAACACCCACCCGCCGTGTCCCGGGGGAGGTGGGGAGGGAGTCACTTCTTCTTCTGCACGTGGCCACAGTCGTACTTGCCCCGCACGATGGTGAGCTTGACGCCGGGCAGGTCCTGCGTGCGGCCGCCCTGCACGAGCACGACGTGGTGCTCCTGCAGGCTGTGGCCCTCTCCGGGGATGAAGCAGACGGCCTCCCGACCGGTGCTGAGCCGCACGCGGCAGCATTTGCGGTTGGCCGAGTTGGGCTTCTTGGGCTTGCGGATGAACGTGCGCAGGACCACGCCCTTCAGCTGTGGCCGGCCCTCCATGGGGCCCACTTTCGTAGGCGGATGCTTCGGAGGCCCCCGGCGGTGCATCTGGTTCAGGGTGGCCATGGGACGCGTGGCCCAAGGCCGCGGAGCCAGGGCTAGGCCTGGAGAGACACAACCGGGAGGGCCGAGGGGGGGGGGGGGCGGCGGTTATTATCTCAGCAAACAGATAATAGCATCAGCCACTCCGCTCTGGTGAGTTCTCGGCACCGTTCCAAGCACTTTGTCAGGCTGCATTTGTTTACGGCTAGGGGTACTCACGGCTGAGAGTAATATAACGTTTATGGAATAACCACCACGTATCAGGTTCTATTTTAAGCATTTTCTATTAATTAACTCATTTTATTCTGCAAAGAAGACATTAATTTTAATGCTGTTTAAACAACAGTAAACGCAAACAGGCTCCCACTGTGTCCTGTGCTGTTCTATGCATCGTACCTATGTTAATTCATGCTGCTCCACAGCGACCCTATGGGGTATCCCTGGGAGGGTATCCCTGGGAGGTGTCACTCCTCCTCCCGTCACACCCACTCCTATCCCAGGGAGCATATCCTGTCAACTGAACCTTCACAACTGATCAGAATCCCTTTTCTCCCTCCCCCATGGCATCCACCCTGGTCCTGTCCACCCCTGTCTCCCACTGGACTCTTCTGTCCTCCTTCCTCCTCCTCCCAGGTCTCCCAACTCCGACTGTCTGCTCCCCAGTCGAAGCCACAGGGACCCTATGGACACGAAGGTCAGATCACGTCCCTCCCCTGCTCAGAGCCCTCTTGTGGCTCCATCTCAGTGAGGGTAAGAGCCAAATTCCCCCCCGGGGGCTCATGAGGCCCCACCACGAGGCCCCACATGGTCTGCGAGCTATTTCTCTGACCTCATCTCCTCACTTGCCTCCTCGTTATCCCTGCTCCAGCCTCAGCCCGTGTCCACAGACACATCAACAGAGAGGACGGCAGTATGGCTGCAGTGCAGTGAGAGGAAAGGCAGGTGGGGGGAAAGGGCAGGAATATGGTTCTAAGGTAGATGACAAGATGTGCTCATAGGAAATAGGACATAAAAAGACTCAACTGGATTCTCTTCAACAAACATTCATTGAGCACCTACTGTGTCTTGGCCCCAATCAATAATGGAGACACAGTGGTGACTGAGACAATGCTGGGCCATGTCCTCTTGGAGCTCCCAGGCCAGAGCTGTGAGGTGCATCCTCTCTCTGTGTCACTAGCACGAATGCCCTCTCACACCCAAACGTCACACTCCCCTCCAGATTCAGGGCAGGTCCTGGCCCTACAGTCCATTTCCATGTGTCCTTATGCCTCAAGTTACAGCAGAATCCTCAGAGAGGATGACATTCCTAGAAGTCTCTTCCGACTGGTCTGCCTTTGAGCAAGACTGTTCACCTCTCAGTGCCTCAGTGTCCTCATCTGTATGGTGGGCACCACAGTCAGGTCTCCCTCCTGAGCACTATATGTGAGAGGCTTCCATGAAATATGCATGTCAAGCCAGCCCAGATTCCCCAAGCAGGGCACAGATCTGCCTTGTCCAGTCCTGTGACCCTTGCTGAATAAAGGTCTGCAGATTGACTGAGTGGAGTATTTCTCATAAGAGCGTGGCCCAGGAGACTCATTTGATGTTTGTGAAAGAAATAGGTTCATAAATAAAGTGTCCCTCTCAGTGCCTGGCATGTAGTAGGCTCTTGAAAAACAGCACCTGGGGACTTCCCTGGCGGTCCAGTAGTTGAGACTCCACGCTTCCACTGCAAGGGTGCAAGGGGCACGGGTCTGACCCCTGATCAGGGAACTAAGATCCCACAAGCCGTGTGGCTCAGCCAAAAATAAAAGGAAATGAAAACGTCAGTTGAATGAATGACTTCAAAGTCTTGCTTGGATGTCTCACTCGTGGGAAGTATTTATTTGCTGAAAAAAATAACTGACCCGAACTCCTGATACCCACCAGACGCCTAAATGTTACTTCCTATCTCTTGCCCTTGCAACCCCAGCTCCGCCAAAACCCATCGTGTATCCATCCCTGATTTAAAACTCTGATTCCCTCGGGGCTATGGCAGAGGGACACAAGTCCCAGGGGAAATAACTTTCACGCAGCCTCGTCTCTGCAGTCCAAGCCCCCCACTTACCATGATTTAGGGACGTGCTGAGGCCACGGAGAAGGCCGGAGCAGGACATCCCGCCACCTGCAGAGTCCCTGTGTTAGGGGATAAGAGACTCATTAAACAGTAAGGGAAAGTGGCCGTAGTCGGGGGAGGGTCCACATTCTCTCCATCCCGGTCTCGGAGCCTTCCGGTTAAATCTAAGGAATTTCCTCTCACTGTATAACCACAACCCCTAACGCTGCTAACAGAAAATCCCTCCGCAAATTTAGTCTTGCTCTGAATAGGCTCTCCCAACCGCCCCCGCTCACAAACAGAAGGAAACTAGAAACTGAGGTGAGGCCCGGGAAGTTTGGAGGACCCGAGAACTCTGCCGACCTTACCGACCCTAGCCGGGTCCACAGCCACGCAGAACTCGGCCTCTAGCGCGGTCTGCGGATTATCCCGGCAGGGATTGGCTGGTTCTGCCTCCCCCGTACACTGAAGGGGCGGGGAACAGACGACGATTGGGCAACGACGGTGTCAATCTCGGTCAACTGTTCTCGCTGACCCTTTTTCTTGAGGCATGGGAGGGGCTCACCCCTTCCAGGCTCTGATTGGCTAGTCCCGAGAATAGCTGCTTTGCAATTAGTCTAAACGCGTAGTGGGCGGGACGAAGAGTGCGTGTCTCTTTGTCCCTCTTCCAAGATGGCTGCGTCCACAGTGCGGCGCTTGTGGCGTCTGGTGGCTGCTCGGGGCCTGCGGCTCCGGGGAGGCTGCGTTTGCAACCAGAGCCCAAGGAGAAGTTTCGCTACGGAGAGACGAGACCGGAACCTCCTGTACGAGCACGCGCGTGAGGGCTACAGCGCGCTCCCTCAGCTGGACATGGAGCCGCTGTGCGCATGCCCGGAAGAGGCCGCGCGCGCCCTGGAGCTCCGCAAGGGGGAGCTGCGGTCGGAGGATCTGCCCGCGATCGTGAGTTCGCATGCGCCGGCCGGTGGTTGCGAGGCCGGGCCGCTTTGTCTATTGGCTGTTCGTTTTACGGACGAAATGGGCTTGCTAGAAACTCTCCAGCAGGGGGCGGTCTTATCGCAGGAATTTTAGTTCCTGCCCAAGTTTAGCCAAAGTGTTGTACTTGGTACCTAACTATGTGCCAGTTAGCCAGAGTGCTAAGGCCCTACTGTCTAGATACCCGTGATGCTCCTGTCCTATAAAGCGTGCTGGGTACCCGCTCTGCGTTAGGAACTTACTGTCTGCCAGTGTCCTCTGGGCTTAGACCTCATGTCAGGCTTATCCTAAGGCCACGAAGGAAAATGGGGGACAGGAATATGAATCAGCGGCGGGGGGGGTGTGAATCAGCGGTAAGGGGGGTTGCCTCTTGCCTTTGGAGAGTGAGAGGTAGAATTGTGCACCTACCCCACAGGTAGCAGGCAGTTAAATAGTGTTACTTGGGCTTCCCTGGTGGCGCAGTGGTTGAGAATCCGCCTGCCGATGCAGGAGACACGGGTTCGTGCCCTGGTCCGGGAAGATCCCACATGCCGCGGAGCAACTAAGCCCGTGAGCCATGGCCGCTGAGCCTGCGCGTCCGGAGCCTGTGCTCCGCAACGGGAGAGGCCACAACAGTGAGAGGCCCGCATACCGCAAAAAAAAAAAAAAAAAAAAAAATAGTGTTACTTAATGAATGAATGTGCTTTTTTTTTTTTTTTTTTTTTTTTTTTTTTTTTACAGTATGCGGGCCTCTCGCTGTCGTGGCCTCTCCCTTTGCGGAGCACAGGCTCCGGACGCGCAGGCGCAGCGGCCATGGCTCACGGGCCCAGCAGCTCCGCGGCACGTGGGATCCTCCCGGACCGGGGCACGAACCCGCGTCCCCTGCATCGGCAGGCGGACTCCCAACCACTGTGCCACCAGGGAAGCCCGAATGTGCTTTTGAACAGATATGTAGGGAGTGTCCCTGTTATCTTCCAGGTGTTGAGAATAAGGCAGTGAATATTATTAATAATAACAATAATAAAGCTAGCACTTATATAATACTACATGCTGGGGAACTAGAACCAGGGTCACCATATTTCTAGACCCTGCTGGGGTGCTGAGGATGATGGGGACCCCAAATCCTCTCAGCCCTCTCTTGGACCCCCCCCACCATCCTATTTTAAGTGCTTTATACATATGAGTCTCATTTAAATTTCACAACGACTTTATGAGGTGGGTACCATTATTTCCCCTATTTTATCAGAGGAGAAGTTAAGTAAGGCTCAGAGAAGTTCATTAAAAACGAAAAAATAGGAACTTCCCTGGTGGCGCAGTGGTTAAGAATCCGCCTTCCAATGCAGGGGACATGGGTAAAAGCCCTGGTCTGGGAAGATCTCACATACTGCGGAACAACGAATCGCGTATGCCACAACTACTGAGCCTGTGCTCTAGAGCCGGTGAGCCACAACTACTGAGCCCGTGTGCCAAAACTACTGAAGCCTGCGTGCCTAGAGCCCGAGCACTGCAACAAGGGGAGCCACCGCAATGAGAAGCCCATGCACTGCAAGGAAGAGTAGCCGCAGCTTGCCACAACTTAGAGGAAGCCTGTGCACAGCAAGGAAGACCCAACGCAGCCAAAAATATATTTAAAATTAATTTTTCAAAAAAGAAAAAATATATGGCAGTTCCTCAAAAAATTAAACATACAATTACCATGTATTCCAGCAATTCCACTTCTGGGTATATACCCAAAAAGAACTGAAAGAAGGGACCCATATTTGTATGTCCATGTTTATAGCTGCGTTAATCACAGTAGCCAAAAGGTGGAAGCAACCCAAGGGTCCACTGATGGATAAATGGATAAACAAAATGTGATAAATACATACAGTGCAATAACATTCAGCCTTAAAAAGGAAGGAAATTCTGACACATGCTACAACATGGATGCACTTTAAAGACGTTATGCTAAGTGAAATTTGCCAGTCACAAAAGGGCAAATACTGTGTGATTCCAGTTGTATGAGGCACCTGGAGCAAATTCACAGAGACAGAATGTAGAATGGTGGTTGCCAGGGACAGGAGGAGGGGAGAAAGTTTAATGGGTACAGAGTTTCAGTTTGGGAATGTAAAAAAGTTCCAGAGATGGGTAGTTATGATGATAGCACATCGATATGAATGTACTTAATGCCACTGAACTGTACACTTTAAAAAAATTTTTATTGGAGTAGTTGATTTACAATATTGTGTTAGTTTTTGCTATACAGCGAAGTGAATCAGTTATACATATACATATATCCACTCTTTTTTGGATTTTTTTCCATATAGGTCATTACAGAATATTGAGTGGAGTTCCCTGTGCTATACATTAGGTCCTTATTAGTTATCTATTTTATATAGTGTGTATAGGTCAGTCCCAATCTCCCAATTTATCCCTCCTCCCCGAACTGTACACTTAAAAAATGGTTAAAGGACTTCCCTGGTGGTGCAGTGGTTGGGAATCCGCCTGCCAATGCAGGGGACATGGGTTCCAGCCCTGGTCTGGGAAGATCCCACACGCTGTGGAGCAACTAAGCCCATGCGCCACAACTACTGAGCCTGCACTCTAGAGCCCACATGCCACAACTGCTGAGCCTGCGCTCTAGAGCCCACACGCCACAACTACTGAGCCTGCGCTCTAGAGCCCACGAGCCACAACTACTGAGCCCACGTGCCACAACTACTGAAGCCCATGCGCCTGGAGCCCGTGCTCTACAACAAGAGAAGCCACCGCAATGAGAAGCCCTCGCACTGCAACGAAGAGTAGCCCCCGCTCACCACAACTAGAGCAAGCCCGCATACAACAATGAAGACCCAATGCAGCCAAAAATAAATAAATAAAATAAAAAAATTTTTAAAATACTTTTTAAATTATTAAAATGGCAAGTTTTATGTATATTTTACCTCAATTTACTAAAGAGCTGGTTTAGAGACCCTAAGTTAAATGTATAACCCACAAATGGATCACATTCCAAAGCTTGAAAAACGCTTCCTTAGGGCGTAAGTATGGAGAGGAATATGGCGTGTGGCTTGGCAGGCAGTAGCAAGGCATGCAGTTTGTTCCTAGGGGCACTGGGGGCCTAGGGTGCTCTCAGGCAGGAAAGGATTGTATAAGAACTCTGGCTGGACTGGAGAAGGTGAGCCTGAAGGCCAGGAGGCTGGCACAGGGCTTCTGGTGGGGGATGACGGGATCTGGGGTGGGGCAGGAGTGGGGAGATGAGGAAGGACAGGTCTGACGGGTGTTCATGAGTTAGAAAGGTCAGGACGTGGTACCTGGCTGCGGGGCTGGGGTGGAGGGTGGGCGTCAGTGGGGCCACCCCTGAGGAGGAGGAGCAGATGTGGGGGAGATACTTTTCCCAGAGTCACTCTCGCACACGGTGAGCTGTGAGGTGTCCAGGAGACATCCAGGGGGAGCCACCAAGTGGGTAACAAACCATCCTGTGATCGCTCTCTCTCCCCTTCTGGTTTCCCCTCTCCCTCCCAGGGAGGTAGAACAGTGCTGCTTGCACCATTTTGTCGAAGGGAAAACTGCAACCAGAGAGGACAGAGGGCTTTGCTCGGGGATCTGGGCTCACGGAGGGACTCCACAGCAGTAGGTGTGCCCAAAGAGTGAGAGCTGGAGGGGGCCGGGTCTCTCCCGCCCCTCCTGACCCCCCTGGGCTGGTGAGTGCGGGTGTAGCTGCGGTGGCCACCCCATAGGACAGAGGCTGTTTGGCTCTCACGTGAGAGTCAAGAGGTAACTGCTGCTCGGCTGCACGTGCCCCAGCACCCAGGTCCTTTCATCTTCTTGCTCTGCATCCCTTAGGGGGTTATCCTGTTCACCTCTCCTCAGGGTCCGTCGTCCAGTCCAAAGGGAGTGAGAAAGTCCAATATGGGGGCTTATCTTTTTTTTTTTTTTTTTTTTTTTTTTTTTTTTTTTTTTTTGCGGTATGCGGGCCTCTCACCGCTGTGGCCTCTCCCGTTGCGGAGCACAGGCTCCGGACGCGCAGGCCCAGCGGCCATGGCTCACGGGCCCAGCCGCTCCACGGCATGTGGGATCCTCCCGGACCAGGGCACGAACCCATGTCTCCTGCATCGGCAGGCGGACTCTCAACCACTGCGCCACCAGGGAAGCCCTGGGGGCTTATCTTTAAGGAGGCAACTCAAGAGTGACACCTACCACTTCAACTCATGTCCCTTGGTCAATCTTGGGCCCACAGACACATGTAGCTGCCCAGGAGGCTGGGAGTGTGTCTTAATTCTGGGCAGCTGCGTGCCTGGCTAAACATCAGGGGGTTCAAGTATTGAAGGGAAGGAGGGGAGAATGGCTATCGGGGGACAGTGAGTGGCCTCTACCTCACCCCACTGCTGATCCAGGGGGCCGAGGGGACGAGGCTCCAGCCAGAAGGGGCAGGGGACAGTGGCCGCTTCACATCTTTCCCTCCTGTGTCCACCACCAGATCTCGACATGGCAGGGGCTGAGGCAGCTGCGGGGGCAGATCCGGAGCCTGGAGGAGGAGAAGGGGGCCGTGGCTGAGGCAGTGCGGGCCCTGCTGGTGAGCGCGGGGGTCCTGGGTGGGAGGTGTCAGTAGGATGCCTCTGGCTGCAGGTAACAGGAAACCCAATTTATGGAACGTGAAGGATGTGGACGTTCATTATGTCACACAACAAGCCACCCAGGGCCAGGCATCCCTAGGGCTGATGAATTAGCAGCTCTCCCCAGCATCCCTAACCCAGGTTCCTTCCTTCCCTCTCTACCTGCAACTTCACCGTGTTGATTTGACCTCAGTTGCCCCCTCAGGGTCCCAAGGTGGCTGCCGTAGTACAGAGTCTCCTGGCATGTCTCTGCCAGAGGCAGAAAATAGGACTTCTCTGGCTTGAGTGCCTTTTCCAAGAGCAGGGAGACCTTTCCTGAAGCATCCAGCAGAGTCCCCTCATGTCTCACACGCAGACACCCCACAGCCACACCAGTCAACGGCAAGAGGCAACCTTGGCTGGGCCCACGTTCTCTGAACTGCAGGCTACCCAGGGGAGGGTGAACTGAGTTAGGGGTCTCTGGCTAGAAGGAGGAAGGAGGGCATATGGTCTTGGGTTAGACAGCCAACAGCATCTGCCACAGAGGGCTGAAAAACAATCATCGTAGTAATAGCAGACATGTACATAGCCGTCGCTGCCTGCCAGGCACTGTTCTAGGTGCTTTCCTTACTCTTCATCGTCACAGCTCTGTGAGATAGGAACAGTACAAACCTGGTTCTACAGCTGAGGAAACCAAGACCTCAAGAGGTTAAAATGTGCCTGTCTCACAGCTAGGAAGCAGGAGAGGTGGGATTGGCACCCAGACATTTGGGCAGCTTTTCACCACGCTCCCAACCCTAACTACACCTCCCAGTGACCTGCTGTGTCTTGCCAGGCCCTGGGCTACATGCATCGCAGGCGAGCAGCCAGTGAAAACAACAAAATTGATCACAGTTCATGTTCAGTGAGCACTAGCTCATCTCCTCAGGAAGCCAGGCAACAGCCCTACTAAGGAACTCCTGTTGTCAGCCCATTTCACAGACCAGGATACCAAGGCTCAGAGAAGGGAAGAGATTTGCCTAAGGGCACACAGCTGGTAGGCACCCAACGTTCAGACCCAGATCTGCCTGATTCCCTCTGGTGCTCAGGACCACAGAAGGTTCAGAGTCTCACAGACCCTTGGTCTCAGGCCTCCAAATGCACGCTCACAGACTTTACCATTCCGAGCCTCAGTTTTCTCATCTACAAAACGGGGATCACGTTGATGCGCGAAACTCATGGAGCGGGTTATGAAGAAATACGATCGTATGAGAGTCCTCTGCACATGGCCGGGCATGAGGCAGCGCTCAATAAATAGAGCTGCAGGCATGAGTACTATTATGTTATCTTGCCTCCTCCCAGCTTTACTGACAGAGAAACTGAGGCACAGAGTGGAGGAGGGTCCAGCCAGGCACTGGCAGAGCAAGGAATTCAGATCCCCTGGCCCTGACCTTTCACCCCTCCTCCCCATCCCCACCTTCATCAACCTAATCACCCCCTCCTTCTCTTTTCTACAGGTAAACCAGGACAACAATCAAGGGCAGCAGGTACTACAGGGAGTTGATATCCTGTCCCTGGTGAGGGGTGGGCAGCAAAGATACCATTATTAGTCATGAAGTCTCCATTGTATGTGATAGAAAACATAACTCAAACAGGAGTAAGGAAAATAACAACAACAGGCTCTATTGATTCATGAAACTAAAAAGACTGGCTTCAGGTACAGCTGGATCCAGGTCCTGGCCCATATTTCCTTCTGCTTCCTTCTTATTCCCAGACCAGATTTCTCCCCTTGGGGCAAGGAGAGGCAGGGTCTGGTGCAAAGAAGACCATTTTCCTGACAGCTCCAGACACAGCCCTGGGGCTGATTCTCATGAGTTCATCTTGGGTCATGTGCCTGTCTTTAAGCCAATCACTGTGGTCAAAGCAATGGAATGTTCTAGTGGACCAGGCCAGAGTCATGTCCCTGTGGACATGCCCTGTGGTGGTGAGGGGAGGTTCCTGAAAGGAAATTCAAGATGTTGAGCCAAAACAAGAAGCAGCAAACATCCACCACAGAGGTTGCGCTAGCCGGGATCAAGGTCAGACTGGTTGAGGGACCCCACCTGCTCCTGGGCTGACCCTGCCTGCCCCACTCCCAGGACCCCCAATATCAGAGTCTGCGGGCACGGGGCCGGGAGATCCGGAAGCAGCTCATGCTCCTGTACCCCAAGGAGGCCCAACTCGAGGAGCAGTTCTACCTGCGGGCACTGAGGCTGCCCAACCAGACCCACCCAGACGTGGTGAGCATCGCCCTGGGCAGCGGGGGAGGCCAGGGGTCCACCGAGTGCCACCTTCCCAGTGACACCCACTGTTTCCCTGCAGCCCGTCGGGGACGCAAGCCAGGCCCGAGTGCTCCATGTCGTTGGAGACAAGCCAGGTGGACCACAGCCCAGGCCAGGGGGCCCCAGGCTGGCGGGGGGGCTCCTGGGGTCTTTTTCATTTCTCACCCTGTCTCATATGTGCGTGTGTGTGTGTGTGCGTGTGTGTGTGTGCGTGTGTGTGTGTGTACACGCACACATGTATCTGTCTTTTTTTCCCTCCCCCGTCTCTCTTTTCCTCTCTCTCCTTTTCTCTCCCTCCCTCTGTCCTTCTCTCCTTCCACTCTCTCTCTAATCCTCTTTCTCTCTGTCCCTGTTCCCTGTCTCTCCTCCCCCTCTTACCCCATTGCTTTTCATGCGTATGTAGCTTTCTCCTTCCAACCCCGGGGCCACCTGGAAATAGCTGAGAAACTGGACATCATCCGTCAGAAGTAAGCCCCGCTCCCAGCCCCCAACGCCCAGCCCTCCCAACCCAACAGCTGGCTGCCGGCTCCGCCTCACTGGGCTCAGTGTGGGATGTGGAACTGCCAGGGCCTTGCCCGGCATGAATGTTTGATGCCCGGCCCCCCGCCTGGCAGCTGGGCCTCTACCCGGGGGTGCTTGAGTCCCCCTCTTCCCCCACCAGCCCTGGCCCACGTGCCTCCGCCTGTCTGCCCATCTGTCTCCCAGGCGTCTGTCCCACGTGTCTGGCCACCGCTCCTATTACCTGCGTGGGGCTGGGGCCCTCCTGCAGCACGGCCTGGTCAACTTCACACTCAACAAGCTCATCCACCGGGTATGGGCCTGGATGGGAGGGTTGCCTGGAGGGGGTGGCATTGAAGCTGAGCTCTGAAGGCTCAGGGTGGAGAGGAGGGGGTGACCTCTGCTCCAGTCATTGTTTTCAGAGCTTTACATGTATTATTGACATATTTAATTCTTAGGACAACTTTATGAGGTGAGTGCTATTATTATCCCCTTTAAAGATGGAGGAGGGAGTAACTAGCCAGGGTCTCCCAGCTAGCGTGTGGAGCCGCACCTGTAACCACTGCCCCTCACTGCCTGCTTGCTGTGTACAGGGAGTGTTGGGGAAATACAGCATCCGTTGAAACTGGAGGGGTCGGCAAGGGCTGAATGCTGGGGATGTTGGCCATGGTGAGGGACCCAGCCGTTTCCTGAGGGCACTGGCGAGCCACAGAAGGCTTTCAGCAGGGGAGGGACGTGGTCAGATCTAAGTGGTGTATCCAAGTGAGGAAACCAGGAAGCACCAGCAGAGGGGGCCCCGGTGACAGGGGCCCAGGACCCCGGGCCCAGCTCCAAGGCCGCTGCTCAGGCCTGCCTCGATTTCCTCTGAAGTGAAATGGCCTTTGGAGGGACACAGGGGAGCCATTGGCCCACCCTGCAGCGTCCGTCCTTCAGGCCTGAGCTTGGGGTCTGGTGGGGGTCCTGGCTGTGCTCCTCACCCCTCCCGTCCCCGCTCACAGGGCTTCACCCCCATGACGGTGCCAGACCTTCTGCGAGGAGCTGTGTTTGTGAGTGAGGACTCGCTGTTCCCCACGCCCAGCCGTGTGTCAGGCCCCATTCTGAGGGCTCCAGGTGGAGAGACCAGCCTGTCTCCCCCGAGGAAGCTGCCCTGGGGCTGGGTTGAGAGGGTCAAGCCATAACAGGGAGCTCCGGGTGATTCCAGATGCTTTTAGGGGAGGAGCAGGGGTTGTGACTGCAGAATGGGGGCCACCCAGGTTACCTGTCCCCTGATCTCTGTGGCCTGGCCTCCTCCCCAGGAAGGCTGTGGGATGACACCTAATGCCAAACCATCCCAAATTTACAACATCGACCCCTCCCGCTTTGAAGACCTCAACCTGGCCGGGACGGCAGAGGTCGGACTTGCAGGTGAGTTCCTACCTGGGGGCAAGAGTGGGGTGAGGACACCTCCAGTGTCCTCAGAGCAGGAGGGGATCGAAAGGGGACAGCCAGCAGCCTCCTGGGGGTTGATGGCTGCGCGCCCAGGATACCTCAGTGACCCCAGGGCCTACGTGTACAGTTGTGTAGGTTGTTCACTGCACAGTGGTACGGTGAGGATCCAGCCACGTGTCCTGACTTGAGGTAGCGTCTGCTAGAGGGGACACCTTTTCTAATTCTCACAGAGGTTTCCTGTGGCTGGCTGGCCGGTGGCCTTGGCTGACCCCTTCTGTCCTCCTCTCCTCCCAGGCTACTTCATGGACCACTCCGTGGCCTTCAGGGACCTGCCAATCAGGTGATGCCCAGTTCCTTTAGGCCTTGTCCCCACCAGTGACATTCCCTCGCCTCCCCCTGACCCCACCTACCCTGCTCCCCCAGGATGGTTTGTTCCAGCACCTGCTACCGGGCGGAAACAGACACGGGGAAGGAGCCGCGGGGGCTGTATCGAGTGCATCACTTCACCAAGGTTGGCGCGGCAAGGACTGGCAACAGCTCAGCGCCCCAGCCCATCAAGCCCAACGGCCTAGCGCCTCCTGACTCCTGTGCCCCCCGCCCTGCCCCAGGTGGAGATGTTTGGGGTGACAGGCCCTGGGCTGGAGCAGAGCTCGCGGCTGCTGGAGGAGTTCCTGTCCCTTCAGATGGAGATCTTGACAGAGCTGGGCTTGCACTTCCGGTGCGGGGAGGGGCCGGGGGCTGAGGCGGGTGGCAGAGGGTGGGGGTGAGAGAGGAGGGAGGGAAGGGCTGGCTAGGTGCTCCCCCGTCTTGAAAATCCTCACCGCTTCTTCTCCGTCTGCCCCCTTTTGCCTGTGTTACAATTATATATAGGACGTCCGTCTACCCATCAATCTGTAAAATCCCGTATAGGATCACAGTGGCCGCATAAGCTGCGCAGGGCACTCCAGTGTCGAGACCAGGCCGCCTGCCTCCTGTTGCTCCCCATCCCTAGGGCGCTGCCTCGCCTGCGTGGTCCAAGAGGGCTTTTCACCCTCGGGGGGCGGGAGGGCACACCCCTTCCCTCTAAGGGGGTGACTGGATGTCACAAGCCCCACCTCCTCTCACACCCTGTCAGTCACACGGAGCTTTCAAGAGAAGCTGGGAAGTGTGGACTTTTATCTGGGTGACCCATTACAAAAACGTGAGGGTGCTGCTGTCATAGAAGGAAGAATGGCCGTGGTGAACAGCCCAGAGACTCGGCCGCCTCTTCCCCTTGCCACTGTCATCTCCGTTATCACTTGCATTTCCCTCTTTCGGCTACCTCCTCTTCCATCACTTCCCTTTCCCCCTGCCCCCCCCCTCCTCCACCACCTGTCACCCGCTGGCCTTTGCCATGTCTTTCTCCTGGGCTGCAGGGTCCTGGACATGCCCACCCAGGAGCTGGGCCTGCCCGCCTACCGCAAGTTTGACATCGAGGCCTGGATGCCGGGCCGAGGCGGCTTTGGCGAGGTGAGCTCCCTGCCCGGCGGGGCCACAGGGTGGGAAAGAGGACCCCACCGCCGCCGACGGCCCATCCTCTCAGCCCACCCCACCCCCATGCCCAGGTCACCAGTGCTTCCAACTGCACGGACTTCCAGAGCCGCCGCCTCCACGTCATGGTCCAGACGGAGGCCGGGGAGCTGCAGTTCGCCCACACGGTGAGCCACACACCCTCGCCCACCCTCCCCAGTGCCCCGGCGCCCCGGGCCCACCACCTCAGCCCCTCCGTGGGCCGGCCGGCAGCTGGGTCTGAGCGTGCCCCTCTCCCAGGTGAACGCCACAGCCTGTGCTGTCCCCCGCCTCCTCATTGCCCTCCTGGAGAGCAATCAGCAAAAGGTGAGGAGGCGGCGGGAGGACCTCACGCAGGGAGGCGGAGGCTGCAGGGCTGGCAGGACAGCGGCCTGAGGCCCGCTCTCTCCCCAGGACGGCTCGGTGCTCGTGCCCCCTGTCCTCCAGCCCTACCTCAGCACCGATCGGATCACGACCCCCACCCACGTGCCTCTCCAGTACATCGGCCCCAACCAGCCCCAGAAACCCAGGCTCCCGGGCCAGCCCGCCTCGAGCTGAGGGCTCTTCCTCGTTGGCCAGTAGGGTTGTCGCTGTTTCCTGGAGCTTAGGGGGCCGCTGGGCCCCTGGGACCTGTTGTCCTGAGCCATCCCGACATTTGCCTTCCTCATGTCAGCTCCCCGCCTGGGCCCCTGGACTGCAGGGTCCACCACTCCTATGCCCCTACTTCCTTGGGATCAGTCAGTGACCCTGTCGTCGTTGGAGCTCCCAGCCTGTGCTGGGAAGCAGTGGTTCCTCCAAGGGGACTTGGAGGTTTTAGGGATGGGGAAGGAGAGGGAGAAGAGGCCTCCATCCCTCCTTCCTTCTTCCCGCCCTCAGTGCTTAAGAGAGTCCCCCAATAAATGGTCGGAACGAAGGCCTTTGTGGGTCTGTGAATTAGGGAGGTGGCCTGGCCAACTTGCTAGGGATGCTGGGCTATTGCTCAGAGGTGCTGAATGCTCGGGGGTCTGTGGCTGCAGGGACCATGCCAGAAGTGTCCAGCGTCCCCAGAGCACGGGGAGGGTAGCTTGGGGGCCACTGAGGGAATTGAGAGGATGCCGAGGCCTTTCCCCTGACTCTGGGACAAGTGGCACCGCACGTCCAACCTCCCCCCTCGTTCCCCAGCTCCGGGTGGGGTCCAGGAAGCAGCCCAAACTCAGTGAAGCCAGAACTCGCTCCTCCCCTAAGTGCCCCTGTCTCAGTACCTGGAAGTGCTCTCCCAGCTCCTCAGGCCGCAGCCCTGAGAGTCATCCTCGACTCTTCTCTCCACATCCACATCCACATCCCGTCCTTCAGCAAACCCTGGCAGCTCCTCCTTCAAAATATTTCCAGAACCTGCCTTTGCCCTCTCGTCCCTGGCCCCTCCCTGGGCCTGTCCACTGATATCTCCCATTTGGAGAGTCACGGCGGTCTCTTGGCCGTCTTCCTGCTCCCTGTCCCCCCCACAAAGCCAGAGGCACCCTGTGGACACCTGCGTTGGGTCACATCCCTCCCTGCTCAGAGCCCTCCTGTGGCTCCATCTCACTCAGGGGAAGGGACAAGCTGTCACCATGGTCCACGGGGCCCCACATGACCTGCCCCCCACCTTCCTCTTCAGCCTCTTCCCTGTCGTGCTCTGGCCACCCCCCAACCTGCCTTGCTGTTCTCAGTCTCAGACTTATTCCCAACTCAGGCCTCTGCACTTACTAGACCACTCCCTGGCTACTCTTCCCCTACATCTTGTGTGATTGCTTGCATTTTGTCACTCGGGCCTTAGCCCAGATGTCACCTCCTCCGAGAGGACTTCCCTGACCAGCCTGGCCAAAGTAAAAACCCCAGCACTCAGCATCTACGCCGCTGTGCTGTGATGCACTGCAGCTTCCTTCCTTGAGTATTGTCTGTTTCCCCATTCTCAGATGTCTGCTCCCAGAGGCCAGGGAAGTTTGCCAGTAACCCCATTCATTGTTGTAGCACCAGGGTCTAGAAGAGGACTGGGCATGTAATGGGTGCTCAATAAAAATGACTGGGGTGAAGGAGCTCGGACCTGTGTAGCTCGCAGTGCCAAGCACTGCGCAAGCTAACGTATGTGCCTTCATTTATTTAATCTTCCCCATCAAGCTGTGGAGTAGGTGGTCACCAGCCCTATTTCACAAGTGAGGAACAGGTCTTAGATTAAGCAGTTGTCCCAGGGCCGCACAGCTGGTAGTGGAGGAGCTGGGACTCAGGTGGGGCCCAGATACAGCTCTGAGGAAGTAGATTTATGAGACCCATTTTCCAGAGGAAAAAATGGGCCAAGGAAGGGAAGGAGTTGCCTGAGGTTGGTCTGTAAGTGGCTGCCTCTGGATTCAAACCCAGGTCCCGCCTCCCAGTGGGGCTTGAAGCTCATCAGACCCTGTTTACCTGGGCAGAGAATCCCCCACCCTCCGCGCTGGAGCCCAGGGGCCGGAAACTGGAGGGGAGGGTGCAGGGAGCGGGCCCTCATGAATAATTGAGGGTCTCAGACGGGTCTCCGCCCCGCAGCTGTTGCCCTCCCTCTGGCGGGGAGCGGGTGGTGGTGACGTCACTTCCTCCCGTGGGGGCCACTGGGGGCGCGGGTTATAAGGAGCTGCCTCCCCGGCCGCACGGCGCCGAGGACCCTGGTCCGGACGCCCCACCGTACAGCGCCGCGAGCCCACCGTGCCGCTCTTGGTGATGCTGCCTCCTCTCACGGCGCTGCTGCTCGGGGCGGGTGAGCGCCTGAGACCAGGGCGACCCCACCGGCCAGCCTGGGGAGCGGGGTACTCGGGTGACCGGGGGCGGGGACGGTGCACCCAGCGGGGCCAGACTAGAGCTTTCAGGGGCTGAGCTTCAAGGTGGAGACGGCGCACCTGGCAGGGGAGCTGGGGGAGGGGACTTGTGGGTACCGGGACGACCTCGGAGCTGGAATCAGCACCCGGGACAGCGCCCGGAGTACGAGCCCAGCACCCCTGTCTTTTCTCCACAGCCACCGCGGCTCCCCTGGCACCGAGACCCTCCAAGGAGGAGGTGAGGACTGTGGCCCTCTTGCCCTGCCTCATCTCCCTGGGGCCCTGGTCCCCCCTGCCCAGCCCCCTCCACGACCTTTTGTCTCCCCTCCAACCCTCCCACTGCTCTCATGCCCCCCATCTGCCCTGCCCTCAACCTCCCCTCTGACCCTTCACCCCCAGCTGACCCGCTGTCTGGCAGAAGTGGTCACAGAAGTGCTGATGCTGGGCTAGGCCAAGCGAGGCCCCTGCATGGCTCTCCTCCACAAAGGTAAGGAGGGCCCAGGCCCCAGTTCCTCTTAGGAGCTCCCACCCCACCACCACCCCACCAGGGCTGCCTGGAGGAAGGGGTGTCCTCTTCTCATCCTAGAGCCATTGTCTGGGCTGGCACGGCATTGTCAAGTGTGTCCAAACTGAGGGAGCCTGGCCCCCAGCCCCACCCTCTGGGCTCCCTGCAAGGGTACAGGATGGGGGTAGAGAGTGTCTCCCAGCACCTGACTCTCCCCTCCCAGGTCTGGGCAGTGCCCCTGTGGGACCTCGGGCAGCCCCAGAACTCCTCTAGGGCTGTTTTCTGATTGGCTGCACAGAGAACATCCTCTCTTTCCACTAGAAATGTGTGAGACAAGAGTCCTGTGGCTCCACTGTGGGTGGGTCCTGTGGGTCCACCGAAGAGAAAGACCTCCAGGTTGGGGATTTTAAAAAGCCAGAGGCTGGGAAGACAAGGTCCAGCCAGGAGGTGAGGGACGAGGAAGAGGAGGCAGCAGAAAGGACCCCCAAGTCCGAAGTGCGGGAACAGGCCATCCGCGAGCAGCTCCACAGCCGGCTCCACCAGGAGGACCACGAAGAGGAGGAGGAGGAAAAGAAGACGGGGGCCGTGGAGACCTTTGAGGACCTGTGGAAGCGGCGTCTAGAGTGGCAGGGGCCCCCAGAAGCGGGTGGCAGAGCAGACCAGCGATGAGGAGACGGCCCAGTTCGAGGCAGAGGAGAAGGGGGTGCAGGTGCTGGGCAGGGGCCACAGCCTGTGGCAGGGGGCCGAGGCGGGTGGAGAGAGGCACGAGGACCGCCACCACCTCCACCAGCCAGAAGCTGAGCCCAAGCAGGAGAGAGAGAGGCTTCGGACAGGGAGGTGAGTGGAGGAGGCAATGGGGGAGTGGGGTGGACCAGATGTCAGTGGACTTCCTACCGAACAGCCACCGGTGTTGGGCCATAAACAGCAAGATCCACCACAAATGGGCCATAGTGACCAGAACTGACATGAGGAATAGGTAGCAACATCTAAGCAGGGCCTTTACGTGACCAAGAGGGCTTCCACACTTACTTCCATTACAGTAAGCGAGAAGGCCACCATTACCACACAGAAGTGCCGAGTTAGCCACCACTGCTAGTCTGTGACCAGCAAAGTTGGCCACCATGAACAGGAGCTGCCGCGCCTGGTTCACTGGGCTATAGATGGACACCACTGCTGGGTCACGGGAAGTAAAGATGTCACCATGGTCGGTGGCAGTTACCGAAATGGCCATCACCTCACAAATGGGTCACAGCATCCCAGCTGAGCACTTTTGCTAGTCTTCTGTCTGCCGCCGTTGGCTCCGGCAGACACCGTAGGCCTCACCGCAGGCCACGTTAGCTGACGTGACTCTTCCAGGGTTGCAGCAGCCAGCAGGGCGACCATTGCAGCCCATGATGACCAGGACGACCACTGCTGGTTGCCACCAAGTGAACTGACCTGGCCCACATTCACGGGCAACCACTGAGGTGGCCTGCCTTTGAAGGTGGGTGCTGAGCACCCCATTTCTGATCCCGCCAGGAGCGTGATGTGGAGTGGCTGGAGCACACGAGAGATGAGCCGAAGAAGGCGACAGAGATGCTGGGAGAGGAGCTCAGGAGGGCGGGCTGACCCCTGACCTCGTGTCCTCCTTCTTCACACACCCTACGGCTTAGGCCTGTTGACCCCCAAACCCTTCCTGTCTGTCACCCCACTCTGCTCCCCAACCTGCAGGAGTGGGGAGAAGGGTGTGCCTTGAAACCAGACCTGAGGGGCCAAGTCTGAGCTGGGTAGAGGGGCTGGGCTCAGACTGACTCAGGAAACAGCCCTGACACCCATCTAACCCACTCCAACCCTCCCGAGTGGATAAAGCACAAAGAAAACCACCGAGGCTTATCGTGTAGCACTTGATTTTAGAGGGACAGGAGCTGAGGAGTGGGCGGGAGGCCTGGGAAGGCGACTGTCATCTAGTCACTGGTTGTCAGAACTGGGATTTTTATTAAATTGGAAACTCTATCCTATTAAGTCAGATGGGGTCGTCAGGGAGCGGTTTCGAGGCTGGGGTGGGAGGTAGCTGGTTTGGGCTCCGGCCACTGTGGACCACGATGTCGTCATATTCATCCTGGGGGCAGAGGGGGCCAGGCAGAGGGGCTCAGGCGGCTGCCACCTTGCTCGCTGCCCGAGTTCTCCCACCCACCCTGAGAACCGGGTGCTGCCTTGAAGCCCAAGTTCCCCGCTCCCAGTTCAACTCCCCTGCTCCCAGTTCTCTAAGCACCACTTTGCAGGTCACCTGTGTTCTCCCAGCGCTACTGCGTGGGCTCCAGCCCTTCAGCCGCCGCAGCCTGAGGTCTCCCCCTCTGCCCCTTCCGTCTGCCTCGACCCAAATTCCTCGACCCGAACCGTTCAACGACAACCCCTGCCCCCAGCAGCGTCTCTGCTGCCTGGGTTCTCCAATGAAGCCTCCTCACCGCTGGCTTAGGTCTTTCCCCACCGCTGCCAGTATTTGAATCACTGCTGCCCAAGGCCATCTTTCCACAGCCGAAATTCTCCAGCTCTTGCTCCCACAAAACAACTCCCCACGCTGCCACCCTCTGCTGCCGATGTTTACCACCCACTAGGACCAAGGTCTTTTCTCTCCCTCTGCCTGAGTTCTACCTCTGCCACTGCCTTAACTTCTGAACTGCTACTGCCTGACTTCCCCCCGCCACCCCTGCCCAGGTCTCGCCGGATCGCTGTCTGATATCACTTTCACTGCTGCCTGAGTTCTCTAATCACAGCAGCCCAACGTCGGTCTCAACGTGCTGCCTAATTTCTCTCTCCCGCTTCCACCTGCCCGTTTACCCTGACCCCCAAGCTGGGCCGCCCAGTCTTTCCTGACTCACGCCCTCGTCCCCGCTGTCGCTGTCGCTACTGCTGCTGCAGGGGCCGGGCTTGTCCTCGTCCTCGGGCTCAGGGGCTCCGTGTGCACGGAGGAGGCGGGCGAGGATGGGGTTGGGCCGGAGCGCGGCGCTGCCGAGTGGGGTGCGGCCACCATACATGCGGGTGGCGGGGTTGGCACCGGCCTTCAGGAGAAGCTCCAGCACATCGGCTGCCTGAGCCTCCACTGCCAAGTGCAGGGGGCTCCGGCCACACGTGGGCTCCTGTGGAGCGCAGCAGAGGTTAGAGGAGACCCTGCCCCCGCTCTGGACGATCCCCACCCTGCCACGCCTTCTCCCTAGGGCGGCTCACCGGTTTGTTGAGGTCAGCTCCGGCCTCCCAGAGCAGTCGGACCATCTCGGCGTCTTTGTGGATGACAGCCACATGGAGCGGGGTGTGGCCTGGGGACAGAGTGACCTATGTCAGATGATTGGGGGGGGGCCTGGGCCCCCAATGCCACGATCCTAGGGGAGGGTTTTGTGGCCTGAGGGTGATGGAGTTTGGGGTCTGGCTCCTGAATGCCTGGGTATATCAAAGAGGTTCCTAGGGCTTCCCTGGTGGCGCAGTGGTTGAGAGTCCGTCTGCCGATGCAGGGGACACAGGTTTGTGCCCCGGTCCGGGAAGATCCCACGTGCCGCGGGGCAGCTGGGCCCGTGAGCCATGGCCGCTGAGCCTGCGCGTCCGGAGCCTGTGCTCCGCAACGGGAGGCCACAGCGGTGAGAGGCCCGCGTAACGCGCAAAAAAAAAAGAGGCTCCTGCATCCCAAATGCCTAAGTCTCAGGTGGTCTGGAACTTGCTGGCAGTGCCAATGCCTGGGTTGTGGGATGTCTGGGGCCTGTGCATGAAGAGCCCAGGGGCTTTGGACAGAAGGCCTGGATCTTGGGGCTAGGAGACCTGAGTCTCTGGTCTTACTTCACAAAGAACCACGACCCCAAATTCCTGGGTCCTGAGTAGTTGAAGGGCCTATGACCTTAGGGGGTGGGGTGGGCCCTGAACACTGGGTCCCGCCCTTCCACCTATGGAGGGGCCTGGTCCCAAGTAGTTGGGTGGGCTTAGAGACGGGGGAGCTGAGACTCAGATGCTAGGGCCCTGGGTAGACAAGGTCTATTTTCCCATGAGGCCTGGCTGAAGAGGGCTGTCTCTGAACTCCAATGTCAACCTCTGGGAACCTGGGCTGCCAGAGTTTCAAAGAGAGCTTGGCGCTTGAGTTCCCTTGTCCTGGGTGGCCTGGGGCTTGTGGTTCTCAATAAGCTGGGGCCTGAGCAGGAGTCCTTGGGCCTGATGCCTGGGCTCCCTAAAGCCTCGGTATTATTTCCCAAGGGGCCAGGCTTTGAGTCAGGGGAGCCGAGCCCAGAGCCAGGCACCTTTACCCTGCCTGGGAGCCCGGGCCCCTCCCAGTGACAGAGGACCCTCACCCTCATAGTTTTCAGCCTCCAGCTGCAGCTTCCAGTCCTCTTCACTCTCATCCTCTTCCTTCTCCAGGTCAGGTTCAGGGTACAAGGCAACAGAGGTGTGGTCGGTGTCAGGGGTGTGGTCAGAGCCCTGAGTGAGGTAGGTGTTGGGGACTCCCCTGGGGCACTGGGGGCGGGGCTGGAGCAGCACACGAGCGCAGGAGTGTGCCCCGACACGGCAGGCCAGGTGCAGCGCCGTGTGGCCCCCACGCTCCGCTACCAGCAAGCTGGCACCCGCCGCATACAGCTTCTCCACCGTGGATGCCTCTTCCAGGATGGCTGCCAGATGTAGGGCTGTCTGCAGGAGCGGAAGGCAGGGGTTAGGGGTCATACAGAGGAGCCTGGCCCCCAAGCCCTACAGTGTCTACGGGTGGCTCACCTGGCCCAGGTCATTCTGCAGGTACAGGTACTCAGTACCAGCCGCGAAGCCTAGGAGGAAATCCAGGAAGGGCTCGTGCTGATGAATCACGGCCAAGTGCAGTGCCCTGAGGACAAGGACGGGGTCAGAAGGCAGAGGTCTAGTACTCTTGTTTTGGTTAGCTTGGGTGGTTTTTTTTTTTTTTTTTTTTTGGTTGGTTTGTTTGTTTTACTTCTTACGAGGTCAAGTACTCTTGCATGCATTCATTCAACAAACATGGAGCACCTACTGGGTGCTAGGCGTTATGACCACAGTTCTGGAACCAGCTGTCAGGAACCTGGGAGGGTCAGGTCAGAGTTAATTCAGCAAATTTGTTTAATCAATGGTTTGGTTTGGTTTGGGGGTTTTTTGGCCGCACCGCACGGCATGTGGGATCTTAGTTCCCTGACCAGGGATCGAACCCGACCCCCCTGCAGTGGAAGCGAGGAGTCGTAATCACCGGACCAGCAGGTAAGTCCCCAATGTTTATTAAGTAGGACTTCTACTCCCCACCGAGATGAAGTAACATGGACCAGATTTCACTCCCATCTCCAGCCAACCAAAAAAAATCAGACATGATACAGTATATGAAACAACGGTTCTCAAGATACTGGACATCATGCAATGAATGACAGCAATTCTAGGGAAACAGGCAGCACACTCGATGAGCCCTTCAGTTGACTGCCACAGCTTTCTGTCTTGAGAGTTTCCAAGCCATGATGCAGAGAGGGGGAACGTAGGCAGATTTGCCTGAGGTGAGGAGACAGAGCTGAGTCTCAGGAGAGCAAGGCAGCTGGGGTCACAGGACAGGGAACCAGAGAGGAGACAGCTGCCCAGAGATTGCAGAGAGGCCTCTTCAGTATTTAGAAGAATACTGGTCAGTGCAAGGGTATAAGGAAACTACCCCAGTCTGGGGCAAAACCATCCAAAAGGATCAGAGAGATATGCCCAGTGCTCACACAGGGCCGGGACTAGGACAAACCCACAGTTCATAGGATATTGGGTAGAATGCTCCGGAAGGTCTTACTTCATCAGTAATGGGGAATAATGAGCCCCAGATTAGGTGGGTGACTCAGGACCCACCTAACAAATCATAAATGCAAAACCCCAAAGGATCAAACTACTTACAAGTAATTTAACCGCATCCCAGAACAATATTTAAGAGTATTTATAGGAATACAAAGCTAGCTAGCCTAACAAGATAAAAATTACAATGTCTGGCATCTAATCAAAGATTATCGAGCATACAGAGAAGCAGGAAAACATGATCCATAATGAGAATAAGCAATCAATTGACATTGACCCAGAAATGACTCAGATGGCAGAATTAGCAAATGAGAACATTCAAACTGTATCTTCTACATTCAACAAGTTAAGTAGAGACATGGATAATAAAAAAAAAGAGACTCAAACTGAACTCCTAGAGATAAAAACTACAGCACCTGAAATGAAAAATACACTGGATGGAATTAACAACAGATTACACATTACCAAAAAAAAAAAAAGATGAGCAAACCCGAGGACTTCCCAATAGCAACTATCCAGAATGAAACACAAAGAGAACACTTAAAAATGGAAAGAACATCAGAGAGCCATGGGACAACTTCAAGCAGCCCAACATATCTGTAACAAGTTCCTAAAGAAGCAGGGGGATAGAAAAAATATTTGAAGAAATAATGTCTAGAAATTTTTCCAAATTTGATGGAAAGTATAAACCCACGGCTCCAAGAAACTCTATGACTCCCAAGAACAAGAAATATGAAGAAAAGTATACCGGGGCCCAACATGCAAAACCTGTTCAAAATCAACAATTAAGATAAATATCTTCAAAGCAGCCAGAGGAAAAGATACCTTAAGTATAAAGGAATAAAAGTAAGCACGACAGCAGATTTCACAAAGGAAATAGTACAAGAGAACACAATGGAGCCACATCTTTAAAGTACTCAAAGACAGACTGTCAACCTAGAATTCTTTAACCCAGCAAAAATATCTTGCAAAAATGGAGACAAAATACAGCTGCTTTCAACTATACAAAAGCCAAAGGAACTCATCACCAGCAGACCCACATCATAAGAAATGTTCAAGGAAACCTGTAAGCAAAAGGAAAATGACATCAAACAAAAATACGGATCTATAAACAGAATAAAGAACACTGAAAACAGTAACTATACAGGTAAGTACTTAAGATTTTCTTCCTTAATATGTAAATCTCTTTAGAAGATAATTTTAAAAAATTTGACTGTTTAAGCAAAAATAATAACAATGTCTGGTGGAGTTTATAACACATGTATAAGTGAAATGTATGACAGCAATACAATAAAGGCCAGGAAGAGACAAATGGAAATATACTATTCTAAGGTTCTTTTATGCTATGAGAAGCAGCATCATATCACTTGAAGGCAGACCATAATAAGTTAAAGTGGTACACTATAAGCCCTAAAGCAGGAGTCAGCAAATTTTTCTGTAAAGGGACAGATAAATAATTCAAGCTTAGTGGATGACATGGTCTCTCTTTCACCTTCTCAGCTCTCCTGTCAGGATGCAAAAGCAGCCATTGGCGATATGTAAATGAATGGACATGGCTGGATTCCAACAGAACTTACTTTATGGAGTCTGCAATTTGGATTTCATATAATTTTCACTTGCAATGAAATGTTATTCTTCTTTTGATTTTCTTCCAACCTTTTAAAAATGTAAAAACCATTATTAGCTCACAGCCATACAAAAGCAGGTAGCTGGCTGGCTTTGGCCTGTCTTTGTTGGCAAAGACCACAGTATGCCAACCTGTCTTTCAGAGCAACCACTAAAATAAAAAACAAAGAGTTAAAGGTAATAAGCCAACAAAAGAAATATAACAGAACAAAATTTGCTTGTTCCAAAAGACAGAAAAAGAGGAAAAGGTAAACAAAGAAGAGATAAGTAGAAAACGAATAATGAGATGATAGACATAACTATATCAATAATTAACTTAAATGTAAATGGTCTACAAACTCCAATTAAAAGGTAGAAACTGTCAGATTGAATAAAAAAGCAAAACCCAACTATATGCTACCTACAAGTAACACCCTTTAAAATAAATTTTAAAATAGGTTAAAAATAAAAGGATGGAAAAAGATCTACCATGCTAACACCAGTCAGGCAAAAGAAAGCAAGAGTGAAGGACTTCCCTGGTGGCACAGTGGTTAAGAATCCACCTGCCAATGCAGGGGACACAGGTTCAGTCCCTGGTCCAGGAAGATCCCACATGCCACGATCAACTAAGCCCGTGTGCCACAACTACTGAGCCCGCGAGCCACAACCACTGAACCCATGCGCTGCAACTACTGAAGCCAGCGCACCTAGAGCCCATGCTCCGCAACAAGAAGCCACTGCAATGAGAAGCCCATGCACCGCAACAAAGAGTAGCCCCCACTCGCCGCAACTGGAGAAAGGCCGCCCGCAGCAACGAAGACCCAACGCAGCCAAAAAATAAATAAATAAATAAACAAATAAGACAGTGTACACAAAAGCCCCTAACATTGGCTAGCATAGAAAACAGATACTCAGTGAAAAACAAGTTAAAAAAAAAAAAAAAGAAAGAAAGCAGGAGTGAGTATTTTAATATCAGAGTAGATTTCAGAGCAAGGAATATTACCACGGATAGAGAAGATTATTTCCTAATGATAAAGAGGTCAATTAAGGAAGAAGACATAATAATCCTAAACATTTGTGCCCCAAATAACAAAGCGTCAAATTACACGAAGGAAAACCTGATAGAACAAACAAGGAAATCCACAAATCCACAATTATTGTTGAAGATTTCAAAACCTCTCTCAATAACTGATAGAAAAAGTAGACAGAAATCATCAGCAAGGATACAGTAGACCTGAACAACAGAAGAACCAAAGAAACCAATACAACCTCTGACTGACATTTGGAGAACACTACACCAACAGCAGCAGAATACACATCCTTTTCAAGCGCACACACAATGGAATTAAACTAAAAACCAATAAAAGGAAGATATTTGGACTATCTGGAAACTAAATAACATACTTCTAAATAATCCACCAGCCAAAGGAGAAATCAAAAGAGAAATTAGAAAGTATACTGAATTAAGTGAAAATAAAAACACAGCACACCAGAATTTGTGAGATACTGCTAAAGCACTACTCTGGGAAATTTACATGAAACACCTATACTAGGAAAAAAGAAAGGTCTCAAATCAATGATCTCAGCTTCCACCTTAAGAAACTAGAAAAAGAAGAACAAATTAAACCTAAAGTAAGCAGAAGAAAGTAAATAATGAAAGTCAGAACAGGGATCAATAAAATAGAAAGCAAAAAAAAAAAAAAAAAAAAAACCTATAGAGAAAATAAGTGAAACCACAGCTGGTTCTTTGAGAAGATCGGTGTTTCTTGAGTGCCTCCTATGGGCCAGGCACTGTTCTGTCACTGGGGATACAACAGTAAACACAACACACAAAAACCCCAGGTACATTCCCTCAGCTGGGCCTTTACGACATTGTTTCTTCTACCTGGAATGCTCTCCCCAGATTATCTACTTGTCTCACTTTCCTACTTTATTTTTCTCCAAAGAACTTACTATCTTCTGACATACCATTTTTCTTATTTTTTTTCATTTTTTCCATCTTTGTTTCTTCCTAGCTTTCTTCTCTTCTCTCTCTCTTTCTTACTTTGTATCTATGTGGCTTTCTGTTTCTTTCCTTCTCTCTACCTTTCTTTTTTGTTCCTCCCACCCTTCCTCCCTTCGTTTCTGTAAGTCTGTCTGCCCTTCCATCTATACACCCCCACTAGAATGTAGGCTCCACAAGTCATACGTTTTTGTGCTTTCTTCACTGCCTTATCACCAACACCTAAAACAGGGCCTGAAACGTTGTCGGTGTTGGATAAATATTTGTTTAACAGATGAATCCCTGCTGTCATGGAGTTTACATTTTCTGTTTGAATGTAAGATTTGAAGATTAGTGCTCAGAAGGTGGGATCTTAGAGTCAAAAGCCAACTATTAATTTCGGAAATCAAAATCTAAGGCGCCTAAGTTAGGAGCTAAGGATCAAAGATCGTATTTAGAGGTCAGATGTCAGGAGGAGCCTGCCTGAACTTCAGTTCTAACATAGGTCTTAGGACCGCGGTCAGGAAGGTCAAATCGAGCCTTGGATGTGGAATCAATCAATGGATGTGGAGCTCTGAGAACCAGAGTTCCAGTAAGGAAGGGGTTAGGATCAAAATTAGATTGGAAATTGATTTATCAAAGGTTAGACTTGGGGGTTAGAGGTCAGGGCAAGCATTAGAAGACAGATTTAGGATTGAGAGGTTAGGAAGTCAGGATCAGAGACTAATAGGGAGTCAGATGTGGGATTTTAGGGTCCGGTGTGGCAGCCTAAGGTTCACTCACGTGTCGCCATCCTCAGTGACGTAGCCAAAGACGAGGGGCGCCCACGACAGCCCCGGGCCCAGCTCCACGCCTAGCCCCGGTCCTCCGGGGGCCGCCGCGTCCGGACCCAGAGAGCCCAGGCCGCTGTCGCACCATTCGTCGGCATCCGCAGCTTTCCCCAAGCACGCGACCCCGGCCATGGCCCCCAAAGCCTCAGGGGACCCCAGCGGCCGCCCGCCAGTCGCTGGGCTCTGCCTGGAATTCTAGCGCTTCCGCCCTGGGGGGAATTCCCCAACACTCCCCCCATGACTCATCCAATCAGAGTGGGCTAAATAGTAAACGCCCCGCCCCCATACCACACCGTGACCAATCAGAGTATTCAGATGGACGGCGACTCTACCCTTTCCCACTCTTTCCGCGCGCCCTTTACCAACATGGCTGCGGGAGCGGGGCACTCTGGGATTCGTAGTCCAACCCTCGCGTGTCTTCCTTATCGCAGAGGGATAAGCTCCGGGCGTTGTTGGCGGCCGCGATGGCTCCTGGGAGTTGTAGTTCTTTGCCCTGTCTCGGCCCCCTCCTGTTTCCGGTGCCGTCACGGGGCAGAGCAGTCGGTGACAGTCCCGAGGGCCCCCGCCCCGCGCCCATGGCTGAGCCGGATCGTGAGTCGGGGGCCCTGGTGGGAGGGTCGGGCCGCGTCGGGGCCTGGCTGAAGGCTGCAGGCCCCGGGGCCCGAGGGCGGGCGTGGTGGGACAGGAGATGGGGGCTGCATGGAGGGGAATGGGATTCAGGGGCCGTTGCAAAGTGATCCATATTGCTAGATTGGTGGGTTTCTGGGTCGCGAGGTTTTAAGGGTCCGTTTACCACGTCCCCCAGGTTACTAATGATCGCGTCTTTCTCTCACCTTAGTTGCTAAGGACCCTCGTCGCTAGGGACTTAGAATGCCGCGGTCCCGGTTGCTAAGGGTACCTGGTTGTTAGTGGGAACTGTAGGATGCTAGGGGACCCCTGGTGTCCCCTCCTATCTCTTCCTTCCTCTTCTAAACCTACCATCCCACCCTCCCTGCCCCCCACCACCCAACACCTCTTCCAGGCGGAGTATCTCTTCTTATCTTCTCTCTTCCTTTCTACGCTTGCCTCTGCTTGTAAACCTAACCCTCCCCGCACACACTCACACACTACTGCGTCCTTCCTAACTCTTCCTAAGTCTCCCTCCATACCCTGTATGCTTTACTTTCTTTTCCCTCTCCTAAACCTTCCCGTCCCAGCCTCTTTGTCCCTCACTAACCACCTGTCCTCCCAGCACTCCCCACTCTGATAAGATCTGCTTTTCCCCATTCCCTCCCTCCATCTACCCCATTTTTACACTTCCACCCCAGTATAACTAGGTTGGTGGGTCTTCTTGACCCCCTCTGCCCCCCGCTGCTTTGAAACCCTTCATACCCCCTTAACCACTCCCTTCACCATAACCACATCTGCTCCCCCTCCTCCCCCAGCCTCTGACCCTGTGGAGACCCAGGCAGGGAAGGTGCAGGAGGCTCAGGTGAGATGGGGGGAAGGGTGGAGGGAAGGAGAGAGATGGACTTCCAACACCCCACACGGGGGGAGGTGGCAGAGGGGAGACAGATACCCCAGGGCCCTCAGCTCACTGCTCCAGTCCCTCACCCCACCTCCTGGTTCATCCTCCCGGGGAATGGTGGATTCTGGGGACTGTCAGAGAAGGGTGTGCAGCCTCAACCCCAGGCCTGCTCTTCCAAACTTTCCTTTCTCCTTGCCCTCCCCACCCCCCCATCCCTTCTGAACCTCATTTGCACTGGGCATGGAAGAGCTTTGGTCCCTGAACTCACAGATCTCACAGGACAAGTGACTAGACAATCACCGTACAGGGTGATGATGAAAGTAGCTCAGGGCATTTTGGGAGCCCAGAGTAAACTTTGTGGGGTCACACAGATTCCCGCCAGTCCCTTCCCTGGAGGAATCCACAGGCTGATCTAGGAGTCAGATTGAGATACAGCACATGGTAGTTAGTCTAGAGTGATTTAGAATTTTCTTAGGCAAGGTGAGAAATCGTGTTCCAGACAGAGGATACAGCTTGTGCAAACACTGAGGGGCATGAAAGAATGTGATTTGTTCAGTAATCAGGTGGCTGGCGAGGTCAGCTAATTATATTCATGGTTAGCATTTACTGAGTACTTAACTCCAGCCGGGTACCCTGCTTAGCGTTTGATGTGCCTCATCTCCTTTCATCTTCCCAGCATCCCTGTTGGGGGGCAAGGTCTACTGTAGCCATTTTATAGATAAGGAATTGGAAACAGAATTGTTCAGTAACTTGTCCACTGTCCCTTAGCTAGAAGGGCAGGGACGGGTTTGCGACCCATGGCACCCGGCACATTGCCTCCCGGTCGCTTTGCTGGAAGCGGGCTCACAGAGGCCCCGCCAGCACCTCCAGCTCCCCCTTAGGCCGTGTTGCTCCCACGTGCTCAGCAGGGCCCTGAAGTCCTTCCACAGAGTTTCACTGTCTGCAACCTGAAAGCATGCCAGCCCACCCACAGATGCGAGATCGCAGTTCAGATGTAGGCCAGTGCAGAAGCTGTGATGAGAGCACCCCGCAGATGCATGGCAGAGCCACACCGAGGGGATAAGAGCTTCCTGTCAGGCCGGGCTTCTCCCTCGCCTGGCTCCCAGAGAACAACCACTGTCAGGGAAAAAGGTTTAATGTGAAAAAGTGATCCTCAGTCCCAAAGAGAGATTTGAGGATGTAAATTGCAGCATTGTCTCACGCAGAAAAACTGGAAACAGCCCAAACGGCTATCAGTTGGTGGGTTAAATGAACTATGGTGCATCCTTACAATGCAACACTATGTAGCTGGTGGGTCTATGATATATTGTTTTGCGGAAAATGCAAGGTGCAGCATCGTACTATGGTATGACCCATTTCTGGGGAAATAATGAGTTTTACCCGCAGAGACAAAATCTGGAGTAATTACCATTGTACTGTTAATAACGGTGGTTAGCTTGAAGTGGGGGAACGGGACCGGGGTTTTGGGGATCACGAGGCAAGTGCCCCCAAGTTATACATTGTCTAATGGTCAAAGTTTCTGTGCGGCTTACACAATCCGAAAGTAATGAAAAGTTTTAACTATGTTTGGAAGGGAGGTTTCTATTCAAAAAGGCTTGGTTGGAACCAGTGTTGTGAATGATGGAGAGGGGTTGTTAGAGGGGTTTTAAACAGGAGAGCGAATTGGTTAGATCTTTTTTTTTTTTTTTTTTTTTGGCTGCACCACTCGGCTTGCGGGATCTTAGTTCCCCGACCAGGGATTGAACCCAGGCCCTTGGCAGTAAGATCGCGTAGTCCTAACAACTGGACTGCCAAGGAATTCCCCAGAATTGCATTTCTACAGTTGCATGAGGTCCATTACAGGGCCCAGGCCTGGTCTAGCACACAGCACAGCAGGTGGCCACTTGTTCAGTGGTCGATGGTTCTGGCACTCCCGCCAAGTGCCAGACCCTGTTTCTTGGTGCTGGGCATCCAGTGGTGACAACGAAAAATCCCAGCCTTCTTGGAGCTGACATCATGGAGACTCCATAGATGTTCGTGATCAGATGATTAGACCGGAGAAGCCACAGAGAAGGGCCTTTGAAGTGGAGGGGAGCGGGCCGACCCAGGCAGGCCTCACACAGAGGGCAGTAGAGTAGGTCAGAGGTAAAGACTGAGGCTGGAAGCCTAGGGAGGAGGTCGGGGCAGGACCACTGGGAGGACAGGCTGGACCACATGGAGCCCTGGAGAGGGGGCGTGTTATGGCGGGAGGGCGGGGGAGGGAGGCAGGAGGCGTCTGGCCAGACCGGGGGCTGGAAGCCACACCGAGATGGGGCCCAGGAGGAGCAGCAGGTTTGCGGGAGATGCTCAGGCCAGTTTGGGACACGGTGGGAGTGAGGGACCGGGGGTCACTTAGAAGGAGGCATCCAGGAGGCTGCGGGAACCCTGGATCTGGGGGACAGGCCAGTGGCGTGGATGAGGCCGACCAGGGAAGTTGAACAGAGAAAGTAGGGAGGGCCCAGGACAGAGTCCCAGACCCTCAGTTTGGGAGTCTGGCTGAGGGGAGGAGTCGATAAAGGAGACGGAAGGGTTGGAAAGGTGGAGTGGGGGGCTTCAGTCAGGAGGGCTGACGGCCGCAGGGTGAGAACCGAGGCGTTATTCACAGGAGTGACTTAGGTGAGGAGGGCTGCAGGGCTGCTGGCCAGGGCAGGGGACAAGAGGGGTTACAACCCCCAAGGCGAGGCCGTGGACACTGGGAGGTGATGAGAACAATAGCCAGTGCTTCCTGAGCAATCACCACCACACACCCGCCCCAGGGCTGTTCCGAGCACCTTCCAGAGGTGAACTCACTTCATCTCACAGTAGCATCTGAGGTGAGTGTCCAATGAGCTCCATTTCTAAGAGCAGGAGCTCGGAGACTCAGAAAAGCAAAGTCACCCACCGGAGACTGCGCTCCATGCGAGTAGCAGGGCTGGGTTTTCCAACACAGGCAGCCTGTCCCAGAGCCCACACACTGGCCCCCAGCGCTGTCCCCTCCACCCCTCACTTCCTCGGGCCCAGCTCCCAGCCAGAGCCTTTTCCCCAAACCCAGTGTCACCCCCCTTCCCTCCCTCCCTAACCCCACTTCTGGGGCCTGATCACCGCACCCCCACCCCTTCCAGGACTCAGATTCAGAAACTGAGAGAGGAGCGGCTGGCGGAGAAGGAGAGAGTGAGTGTTTTCCTTGGGAGCACGGTTCTGGGGGGCGGTTTAGGGCCGGGATCTGGGTCCTTACCTCCGCCAGGCGTGACATTCTAAGTATGTAATAACAGATGCAGTGCCAGCGCCTGGAGGCCCCTGACTGGGCCAGCAAGGCGGCGGGGCCCCAGGGCTGGGCAGGGGCACTCGGGGCCTCTGGGCACCCTGACTGAACAGCCACCCGGCTGCTGTCTCTCTTCTTTTTGGCCAGTGGACTTCCTGCGGAATTTCTTCTCCCAGACACTGGGCCTGGGCACCCAGAAGGAGCGTCTGCTGGACGAATTAACCCTGGAAGGGGTGACCCGCTACATGCAGAGTGAGCGCTGTGAGTCCTCTGCCTGCACTGCGCCCCTTCCCCTCTCCTGGCCCCACGTGACTTAGCCCCAGCCATTCACCACTTTCGTCTGCAAGTCACAAGAACCTCAACTCAAACTGCCTTATGCCAAAAAGGGAGTGTGTTGATCCTGTAACGAAAACCCCGCATTAATCATGGCTGGATTCAGCGGCTTCCATGCTGTTGTCAAAAATCTGAACCCTCTCTGGTGCAGCTCTTCTCTGTGTCGAGGTCAAGGTTGCTCCTGTCAGTGGCAAATACAAGTTCCACCAGCCTAGGTCCCTCCCACTGAAGAGAGCATCTTTCTCCCAGGAGTTCAGGCACGAACAGAGATCGGCTCCAATTGGCCCGGGTTGGGTCACGTTCCTACCCCTGAACCAATCACCGTGTCTCTGATTGGCCAGGCCTGTTTGACAGAATGAAGATGCTAATAATAGTAATTACCTTATAGGGTTACGAGGGGGTTACGTAAATTCATAGATGTAAATGCCTGGAACCGGGCCTGGAACAGAGCAAGAGCTGCGTAAGTGTTCCCTGTGACGATTATTACAGGAGGCTTGTTTCAGGTGTGGTGTAGAGGTGCCTCTTTACGGGGTCACCGTGTAATTTATATTTCTTGCCACGAGTTGAGGTCACCAGAGTCTGAGAAACCGAGCTCTCAGCAGTCCTCGACTAGAACAATCCACTCTTTGAGGGTCCTGAACAGCCTTTTGTTGAGGATGTCTTCTCCAGTTTCCCTGTCCTCCAGCTGCTGCCGTCTCTCCTAGGGCAGCCAGGCCATCCGTCCTGAGCCTCCCTCTCCTAGGGCAGGCCAGACAGCTGTCTGCAGCTACCTCTTGGCTTGGGTGGGCCCCCGAGAGAACGAAGGCAGTGGCATCAAAGCTTTCATTCCTTCTGTCCTCCTGCACCTGGGTTTTAGGATAATTGACTCATGAGGGCGCCTATGAGGGGATAATAATAAAAAATAACAATGGGGACTTGCATGGCGGTCCGTTGGTTAAGACTTCGCCTTCCAATGCAGGGCGTATGTATGGGTTCGATCCCTGGTTGGGGAGCTGAGATCCCACACGCCTCACGGCCAAAAAAACCAAAACATAAAACAGAAGCAATATTGTAACCAATTCAATAAAAGACTTTAAAAATGGTCCATACCAAAAAAAATCTTAAAAAAAAAAAAAATAATAACAACGAATTGAGCTCTCGCTGTTTGCCAGGCACCGGGCTAAGCACTTGACAGGCGTCCCCTCCTTTGATCTTCACATGATACCCGTGAGGAGTGATCTGGACAGAGGAGGAAACTGAGGCGCCCAGAGGCTGTGACGTGGTACAGGGTCACACTTCCGGCAAGAGGCAGAATCAGGGCTCAACGCCAGGCCGCCTGAATCCAGGGTGCACACTCCCTTCCACACAGCCCCTGCTGGGTCCACTGGGCCCAGTCCAATGGTACCCCGAGACGAAGCCAAGGGCTGTGGCTGTGGCGGGCCTCAGCCTTTGTCACCCTTGCTGTCCTCCTTTGCATCGAACACCCCAGAGGCGGCCGGTTCACAGGCGCCTCACACCTGCGTCTGTCCATCAGCTGATGGGCAGATGCCAAGGGCGCTGCGTGGCAGGGCTGCCAGCCAGCCAGCCACTGAAGAGGCAGCTGGGCTATTTCTTCACAGCCCCACGTGCCTGTGAAGTGATTCCACCCCTACCACGCCTCCCCATCTTCTTTTCTGAAAGCTGGGGAGCTGCTGGGGAGCAAAGCGCTTATAGATACACGAATCATGGGGCTAAAGAAGTTGAGTACGAGTGACTTGAAGAATCATCAGTGCTGGGCACTGATCTAAGCTTCACAGGGATGAATTCATTTTCTCAACAGCCCTGCGAGGTCAGTACTGTGATTACGCCCATTTTACAGAGCAGGAAGCTAAAGCCCAGAGTGGTGATCTGAACTGAGACGCCCCCGCTGGTGTGCAGAAGAACTAGGATTGGAAACCTTTATCCACACTGCTGCTCACAGGGCATGGGCTGAGAGTGGCCAGTCTTTGGTCTTCACCTGAAAATTACCAGACTTCTGGTGGCTGATGTGCATTTGATTATGGAGGGGAGGAATAGGATGAAGGAATGTGTATCATATGCTAGAAATAGATGGCCATCCAAGATTGTGTCCAAAAGATGAGGGGTGGCCAGAGATTTTTTCACAATAACCTGCAGCTCTTCCGGGGGAACCCCCCACCCCACCCCTCTCACTAAGATCTCATGCATTCTTGCCTAGATTTGGCGGGGAGAAATTTCTCTCCAAGTGGCCTTTTCTTGAACCTTACTACAATGGTATAATTTCCTTTCTTTTAATATAAATTTATTTATTTATTTTGGCTACGTTGGGTCTTCGTTGCTACGCGTGGGCTTTCTCTACTTGCGGTTTGTTGCAGTGCGCGTGAGAACATTGTGGTGGCTTCTCTTGTTGCAGAGCACAGGCTCTAGGCACACGGGCTTCAGTAGTTGTGGCACGCGGGCAGTAGTTGTGGCTCGCGGGCTCTAGAGCGCAGGCTCAGTAGCTGTAGTGCACAGGCTTAGTTGCTCCGCGACATGTGGGATCTTTCTAGACCAAGGCTCGAACCCATGTGCCCTGCATTGCAGGTGGATTCTTTTCTTTTTTTTGCAGTACACGGGCCTCTCACTGCTGTGGCCTCTCCCGTTGCGGAGCACAGGCTCCGGACGCACAGGCCCAGTGGCCATGGCTCACGGGCCCAGCCGCTCCGCGGCATGTGGGATCCTCCCGGACCGGGGCACGAACCCGCGTCCCCTGCATCGGCAGGCAGACTCTCAACCACTGCACCACCAGGGAAGTCCCCATTGCTATAATTTCAAAACAGTGGATTCTTTGACCCCATGCTGGCTCTTCCATCAGTCACCTGTGTGACCCCTTCCCCTATCTGAGCCTCAGTTTCCTCATCTATAAAGTGGGATGTTAACCCCTCCCTCCATGAGATGGTTGGGAGAGCCATTCAGGGATCTGAAATGCTTGCCCCAGGGCCAGGCACAGAGTAAACGGCCTCAGGGACTGTGGTGGGTGGTATTATTTAAGGGTAAGAAAGGGAAGGGGAAACTTTGGTCTTTTAATGTAATCATTACATTCAGTCTGTGATGATATATTTGATTGTTAGACAGCAGTGCCACTAATAATTTTTTAAGTTATCAGAAGTTCATTGTAAACACCAGTTCAGTACTTAGTTTATGGCAGAGATAACTAACTGTCTTAAGATAAATGGCTCATATTTTGGTGCAATGTTTGATGTTTAAAACCAAATGTTAGCGCTTCCCTGGTGGCGCAGTGGTTGAGAGTCCGCCTGCCGATGCAGGGGACGCAGGTTCGTGCCCCGGTCCGGGAAGATCCCACGTGCCGCGGAGCGGCTGGGCCCGTGAGCCATGGCCACTGAGCCCGCGCGTCCGGAGCCTGTGCTCCGCAACAGTGAGAGGCCTGCGTAACGCATAAATAACCAAATAAATAAATAAAAATTAAAAAATAAAACCAGGGCTTCCCTGGTGGCGCAGTGGTTGAGAATCCGCCTGCCGATGCAGGAGACACGGGTTCGTGCCCTGGTCCGGGAAGATCCCACATGCCGCGGAGCAACTAAGCCCGTGAGCCATGGCCGCTGAGCCTGTGCGTCCGGAGCCTGTGCTCCGCAACGGGAGAGGCCACAACAGTGAGAGGCCCGCGTACCGCAAAAAAAATAAAATAAATAAATAAATAAATAAAACCAAATGTTACAACAATAAACAAACGTAAACTGAAAAAACCAAACCAAACCAAACCACGCTGCATAAACTCTTCTCCTCCAGGTCGCAGTGTTATCTGTTTGGTGGGAGCTGGAATCTCCACTTGTAAGTGCCCCCCTCCCCCAAGAGAACTCCCTGGTTGGGGGCGCCCCTTCGAAGAGCTGGGGAGGAGCTGCATGGGGGCCCTTGCCTGGGAGGGTCCGTGTGGTAGAGAAGGAGCCAAGGTCCCTCATCGACTGATTGCCCCCTGCCACTCCTCCCCCAGCCGCGGGCATCCCTGACTTCCGCTCCCCAAACACGGGCCTCTATGCCAACCTGGAGAAATACCATCTTCCCTACCCGGAGGCCATCTTCGAGATTGGCTACTTCAAGGTACGTGTCCCACAGGGAGGAAGGTCTGTAATGGGGGTGGGGGGTGGAGGCGTGACCGCCTCTCTCCAGCTCTCATCTCACCAGGGGCATCTGGGTGCCCACCTGCCCTCCGGCTCTCTCTTCCACAGAAACATCCAGAGCCCTTCTTTGCCCTCGCCAAGGAACTCTATCCTGGGCAGTTCAAGGTGAGCTCTCTTTTGTGGAAGCGGGGACAGGAAAGGTTGGGGGCATGGGAAAGCCCCCTCCACGGCTCTTCAGACAAACATCATATAGCCATTAAACACACAGGCTCTGGGGAAGTTCCCTGGTGGCCTAGTGGTTAGGACTCCGGGCCTTCACTGCCGTGGCCCAGGTTCAATCCCTGGTTGGGGAACTGTGATCCTGCAAGCCGTGTGGCACCGTCCAAAAACTCTCTCTCTCTCTCTCTCTCTCTATATATATATATATATACACGGGCTCCGGGCCCAGACTGCCTGGGTCCAAGTCCTGGTCCCTCATTTCCTGCTCTTGTGTCCCTGAGCCTGTTTTCCCTTATGTAATAGTGCATGAGATAGGGTTGTCGTGAGGCTTAAATGAGTTAACGATACATGTAAGAGCCCGGACCCCAGAGCTGGTCCTCTCTGTGCAAACCCCAACTCCACAACCTGGGTGACTTCGGCAAGACAGTCACCCTCTCTGTGCCTCAGTTCCCTTACCTGTGAAATGGGGATAACACAGGTGCGCACCTCACGAGGTCGGTGTGACGATTCCGTGAGGGAAAACAGGCGTGGTGCCTAGAACAGTTCCCGGCACACGGGGGTGCACGGTCGGGGTCCTCTGTCTTCATCGGCATTGTCATGATTGCTCCCCTCCAGCCCACCATCTGCCACTACTTCATCCGCCTGCTGAAGGAGAAGGGGCTGCTCCTGCGCTGCTACACGCAGGTAGGCTGGACCGCGGGCATCCTGGGAGGAAGAGCGCGGGCTGGAGGGGCCCGAGAGCTCAGGCCACGGCTTCTCTGTCACGTGACCTGCAGTGACTCACGTCCCCGCTCTCAGCCTCAGTTTCCCTTTCTATAAAACAGAGGCCAGAACAGCTTCACCCTCTCGGGCCTGTGGTGATGTGGCAGTGACCTCCCTCAGGGCCATCCCAGGAGTACTTCTCTGAGCAGACGCTATTGGCACCATAGATTTCGTATTTGACAGGGCTTTCCAGGAGGTGACTCCAAACTGAGTTGATCTAATATGATCAGTACACCTGACAGTTTTCCGGCTGGTGGCTGTAAACTCTTAAGGAAGGGGCACTACTATTTTTTTGTGGGGGGCACCTTTTAAAAGTATATTTATTTTAGTTATTTATTTGGTTGTGCTGGGTCTTAGTTGTGGCAGGCGGGCTCCTTAGTTGCGGATCGCTGGCTTATTAGTTACGGCACACCGGCTCCTTAGTTGCAGCAGGTGGGCTTCTTAGTTGTGGCATGCATTTGGGATCTAGTTCCCCAACCAGGGATCGAACCCCGGCCCCCTGCATTGGGAGCATGGAGTGTTAACCACTGCACCACCGGGGAAGTCCTGGGACACCCTTTTACAATTTGCACAAAAGCCTTGGGCATACCGTGGGGCCGTGGCTCATACATGTCAGGTGCTTGGTTGAGGGCCTCGCCGGGGTGTCCTCAGGGAAGGACAGCTCACGTTGTTGGCTTCCGAGTTGGTGAGCCTTTTAGGGTATCACACCCCTAATAGTGAAAAATGTTTGCACCTCTACCTTTGTTTCATAAATATGTATTGAAATTACATGATGTACTATAGGCCTGATACCATGCCTACTCTAATTCATACCTCAGAACCCAAAATTATAAAATAGAGAACACATGGATAGAAATAGGTGTTCTATTATCTTCTTCCTGCGCCTGGCAATCTGGAGCCTGCAGCCTCAGAAGTTGCCACCAGGGGGAGGATGAATTCTTTGTAGGTCCCGAATTCTCAAGTGGGGTACGTGCTCCCCCCAGGGCTGGCGGGGGAGGGGATGGCCTCCTCCTTCCAGGAGGAGCCCCAGCTCAGAATAAACCTGACCTTTCTTCCCAGAGAGTCAGTTTTTTCCATGAGATGTGACTCAGACTTGATACGAACAGCTCATCTGAAGCCAATGCCTTCATGAAATCCTCACCATAGCCCTGCTGGCAAACCTGTTTGTAAGCTTCTGTCCCAATGTTTACTGAGTGCCAACCCTGTGCCAGGCCCTGCAGGCAGTGAACGGAGGGAGCAGACATCCCTGCCCTCCTGGAACTGACACTGTAGTGTGGGGAGAGACAACGGAGGAGATGGGTGAGTTGCATAACTACGCTGATGCTGAGAGGTTTAGGGAACGCAGCTGAGCAGGAAAGGGGACTCAAGCTCTGCGTGTGCCCGGTCCGGGGTGCTGTAGTGAACAGGATGTCAGGGAAGGCCTCACTGAGAAGCAGGACATTTAAACAGAGACCTGTAGGAGGGGAGGGAGGGAGCCATGGGATCATCTGTGGGGGGAGAGTGCATTCCAGGCAAAGGGAACAGCCAGTCCAGAGGTCCTGAGAGGAGACTGCATTTGGCGTGTTCAAGAAGCTGGATCTGGACTTCCCTGGTGGTCCAGTGGTTAAGACTCCACGCTCTCAATGCAGGGGGCCCAGCTTCGATCCCTGGTCAGGGAACTAGATCCTACATGCCACAGCTAAGACCCAGCGCAGACAAATAAATATTTTAAAAAAGAAAAAAGAAGAAGAAGCTGGATCTGAGTGAGCAAGGAGGACAGTAGTAGAAGATGGAGGAGACAAGGTCAGGGAGGTGACAGGGGTGGACCATGTGGGGGCTTGGGGGCCACAGGGAGGGCTTTGTCCTTTCCCCTGAGTGAGATGGAACCGCAGGAGGGCTCTGAGCAGGGCAGGGACCTGTCCCAGGTGTTCACAGGGTCCCTCTGGCTGCGTGAGGGGGGCAGACCGTGGGAGCAGTGGGGGGCGGGTACCAAGACCAGGGAGGAGGCTGCAATGATATTCCAAGCAGGAGAGGATGGAGGCTGGGCCAGGGAGGGAGCTGTCGCAGGGGATAAGTGGGCGGCTTATGAACCCGTTTTGAAGGTGGAGCCGGCAGGACTTGCCAACGGGTTGAATGTGAAACGATTCATGAGAGAAGGAAAGCGGTCAGGGATGACTGGCTCCCTCTCAGCCTGAGCACCTGCTGCCTTTTATTGAGATGGTGGGACGTGCAGGCGTGGGGGGCAGAGGAGGAGCTTGGCTGAAGGCATGTCGAGGTTGAGATGCCCGTTAGACAACCACGCGGGGACACGGGCAGACAGCTGGACACAGGAGTCTGGACTCGAGCTGGAGAGCAGCAGATCGGCGATGTTTAAACCCTCCAGACAGGATGAGATCACAGGGGTCCCGGCACGAGAAGCCCAGGCCCAGGCCCAGGTGGCTCCTCGGGGCTGCTCAGGGGGCTTGCTTCCCAGCTCTGTCTGAGGCAGAACCCCCTGCCCCCACCACGAAAGCACACCAGCTGTAGGCTGTTTTTAGACAAAAGCCAACACCAATGCGTTGTGAGGTCAGCGTGAAATGTGGTGTCATTTCCCCCCGCCGCCCCCCGCCGGTGCAGTTCTTCATGTGTGGATTTAAGTACGCATACATATTCAAAATGGCACATTACGTAACATAGACAAGGGTGGAAAAAATTTTTCCAGTCTCACGTTTCATGAAACCTTTTTTTTTTTTTTTTTTCAAACTCATCACCCTCTTCTCTAACCTCAGCCACTTTTTGAGTCACTGACCCAGTTTTCTGGAACGTCTTTCTGAATTGTGACGATGCAGCACTTTCGAAGCCACGCGTGATGCTATTTTTATCTCAAGACACAAGTATACATTCAAAGATGAGAACAGTTGTCGCCTTCATTCAAGTCACTGTGATCTCCTCAGCAAACCAGCTTCTCGCTCTTTTAAATCTATTATGGCATTTACATCATACATAGGGTTCGTACTTGGCTTTCTTTCATTTAAGCCCTGTCTGGAGGATCCTTCCATATCTACACCCACATAGCAGCTTCATGCTTTTTTTCTTTTTTTAAAAAAACTTATTTATTTTTGGCTGCGTTGGTCTTCGTTGCTGCAGGTGGGCTTTCTCTAGTTGCGGCGAGCGGGGGCTACTCTTCGTTGCGGTGCGCGGGCTCCTCACTGCGGTGGCTTCTCTTGTTGCGGAGCATGGGCTCTAGGCGCGCGGGCTTCAGTAGTTGTTGGCACGCGGGCTCAGTAGTTGTGGCTCGCAGGCTCTAGAGCGCAGGCCCAGTAGTTGTGGCACATGGGCTTAGTTGCTCTGTGGCATATGGGATCTTCCCAGACTAGGGCTCAAACCCATGTCCCCTGCATTGGCGGGCAGATTCTTAACCACTGTGCCACCCGGGAAGTCCCAGCTTCATGCTCTTTAAAAGCATGTCAGAGACGTGATGTCTTGAAACCAGAAGTGAGCCAAGGTTTAAAATTCAAGAGATTGCAGATGAAAACCCAGACATCAGGCTCCTCTTGAAAATCGGGAAGAGCTGGCTGCACCCTGGGTGGCTTTCTGTGGGGGGGGGGAGTGGTTGGCTGGAGCTGAGTGGCCGCTGCGCACCTTGCCCACGGCCCGCCTCCTCACCATGCCCTCTTTCCTGCCTGATGCTGAGGCCAGACGTCAGTTGCTGTGTGTTGCCATGCATTCATTGCTGCTTGGCCTTTAGAGCGAACCTCTTGGGCCGTATCCCCCAGCCCCAGCTTCCCTCCCTGGGGGCCACTGCTGCTGCCTACTTCTTGGGTCTCCTTTGAAGATATTCCATACTTAGGCAAGCAAATACACAAATTCATATATTGATTTTTTTCACATCCTGTACACACTGCCTTTGTGCTTTGGGCCTTCTAACATCTTGGAGAGATCCCTTCATACTAGTACGTACGGGTTGACCGCATTCATTTTTGTTTGTGTGTGGTTTCTCCATCAAAAGTGGCATCTAAGGGAATTCCCTGGTGGTCCAGTGGTTAGGACTCTGTGCTTTCACTGCTGAGAGCATGGGTTCGATCCCTGGCCAGGGAACTAAGGTCCCGTAAGCCACACAGCATGGCAAAAAAAAAAAAAAAAGTGACATCAAAGGGTAACACAGAGGCAGGTAGGTAGACCTTTGACGTGCCATTTAATTATCCGCAAGCACACTGCTTACTTATGTGTCAGGGAGTTGGTAGACTAAGTCAAGAAACAAAGGCAAAACTAGCATTTCTAGTAAAGGGGGGAGAGGAAGAGCCACAGAGAGTCTGGGAACAGTGACTCTTGTCTGCATGTTTGGGGGACAAACTGATGGCTGGCTCGGAGCAGAGAGGGCTTTGGGGGCTGTCTGCCCTTGAAAGGGAACCCTTTCAGTTGTTCACGGAGCCTCCAGGAAACCTCTTCGGGTCAGCTGTGGGCTGCATATGCCCAGCCATCTCCGTAACGTCTGCCAGTGTCCTCTAGCAGCACCTGCCTCAGCAGCGTTCCTCGTGGGCAAGCAAAAGCTGCTCCAGAGAGGCTGGAAAAAGTGCAAATGTCTATGTGGAAGAGAAGAATATTCTTGCCTGTTGAATAAGCAAAGCACCTCTGTCTGAAAAGACTACAAGTTAATATACTATCACTGCAGCAGACCATAGTAAGGTTAAGTAGGAAAACAGTGTGATGAAAACCCCAAAACCCTCCTGATTCATCGACTTATGTTAATGCCTGGCCAGGGCTGCCACAGACAGCTGTGCAGGTTGGGTACTGCACAAGGATGCCGTATCTGAGGGGGCTGCGTTTACAGTGGAGACGCTGGAGATTTGTACATTTATTTCACCAAATTTCCGGCAGGTGCCACTAGAGTGTCTGGTTCTAACAAAACACATTTGCAGCAAAATGGAAGCAAAGTGGCCCAAATTTGCCAGGGCTGGTTGGTGGCAGTGGGTCTGGGCTCAGAGACATTTGAGTTTGGGCCCCTGCCTTTAAGTGTCCGTGACTTACCTTTTCAGAGGCACCATCAGGGTGAACAGAAGAGTTTTAGACACACCCTGCCCCTTGCTTCTCCCTCCCTCCCTTCTCCCCTGTCCCACTAGCTTTTCTCAGCCGCAACTCCTGGCTCTACCTTCTGCCCCCTGGGGGGTGTGGTTCGCTCCTGACCCTCTCTCCTCCATCTCTCCCTCCAGAACATAGACACCCTGGAGCGAGTGGCGGGGCTGGAGGCCGAGGACCTGGTGGAGGCCCACGGCACCTTCTACACGTCTCACTGCATCAGCCCCGTCTGCCGGCAGGAGTACACGCTAAGCTGGATGAAAGGTGAGGGGCTGGAGGTTATTATCCCCGAGGGCAGGCCTCCCGTCCCCTGTCTGCTCCCCAGCTCCAGGGACAGGGTCTCCACACGCGGCCGCCAGCTCTGTCCTGCACAGCTCTGCAGCTCTTTCTAGCAGATAATGGCAGCCCCCAAAGATTTGAGGTGGCAGTGGGGCTTCATTTCTCCCGACACCACCTCACAGCCAGGTTATGATGGATGCAGACTCCAGACACAGAGACGCGCGTTAGCAGACAGGCCCCCACGTGGTCATACAACCTGTTCTGTGAGGTCATGAAACCCTAGCTCTTTGTCCTTTGGGCGCTCTGACCCCGTCTTACATGAGGGGCTCATCCAGGCAAGCGCAACTACACTCTAAGAAGAGCAGAGGTATCTGAGAGAACTTTCTGGGGTGAGGGGAATGTTCCATATCTGCGCTGTCCAACACGGCAGCCACTTGCCATATGGGGCTATTGAGCTCTTAAAATGTGGCTAATGTGACCGAGGAACTGAATTCTTAACTAACTTTCTTTAATTTGTATTAATTAAAATTTAAAAGCCACTTGTAGCTCTAACTAGCATACTGGACAGCACTGCCCCAGAGGCACAGGATTCAACCAGCCCATTAGCTGGATTCAGGCGAGCAGAGGCCGTGGCGTGAGAAGCTGGGCACAGCCCGGGTTAGGAACCAAGACTGGGGGCCGTCCTTAAGGATGCAAACTCCAGGGCTTGCTGAAGTCATCATCCCTGTTCATGCCTGGGCAGAGTGTCCAAAAAGAGGAGGAGGAAAAAAAAAATCCAGCCAATCAACATTTCTTGAATGCCAGGGAGAGCTGATTTCTGACATCTATTGTGCTAATTAAGAAGCCACTTATTTCATCCATGGAAACCCATTTCTGACATTCTTTATGCTGATTTCACAAAGCCTCTGGTGTCCGTGTGTGATAAGGGCAGCTGCAGCGCTGATAGTAGGGCCTCTGGAGTGTGGTCCTTCTTACAACATGCCAGCTGACCGCCCCTGGGGTGAGGATTCCTGAATAGCGCGAGTGCACGCAGCTGGGGGTGATGTACAATTAACATTACCCCATTATGTTTCTCTTACAGCAGTAGCACAGGCATCACCCACAAAATGTCATGTACTGTCAGTGCAAAAATATTTTCAAGTAAATGGCAGACCTTAAAGCACTGCTCTGTAAATATTTGTTGAAGGAACGAGTGAATAGTTGAATGAACAAGCCAGGATTCTGTGGGTTGCAAGTGACAGAATGCTTTCAAGCTTCCTTAATCAATAAGCAATGAGGAGGAGGATTGTCATAAGCGTGGGGGTGTGCGTGGGGGCAGGGGTGGCTGTGTCACAGAGCCCAAGAGTGGGAAGCACCTGCACCTAAGGTTTGGTCGCCGTCCCAGCGTCATCTGCATAATTCTTCCCTCTCTGCCACTAGGCCTGGCACCTACCAGGCCTCTCTGACCCACGATGAAGTAGGGCTGCCCTCAAAGACCCACTGGACGAGCTTCACTCCCAAGTCCAGATTCCCCAGGTCAGGGGTTGGTGGAACTCAGCTGCCCCTTTTAGGGGCGAGTGTCTGCTCATTTGTTTGTTTGTTCATTTAATAGCTATAGGCTGGTGCTGGGAGCCACCCCAGGAAGCTTGGGGGTGGGGGAGGGACAGCTGTCTAAGAAGGGAGGTCCTTCCTGAGCAGGGCAAACCCCCCAGGAGGCCCACCCGGTGACTGGGGTGTGTTTGTGTTGGCAGCGAAGGAAGGGTGGGCGGGGGGGGGGGGCGGGCAGGCTGCAGCCCCAGCCCAAAGCCTCTTACCTCCTCTTCTCCCTCCCCGTTCCCCACGCCCAGAGAAGATCTTCTCCGAGGCGACTCCCAAGTGTGAGAAATGTCGGAGTGTGGTGAAGCCTGGTGAGCCTCGGGGCCAGGGACCAACGGAGGCGGACTCAGGCTGGGACCCCTGCAGCCACTAACCCCTTCTCAAGAAGGCCACGCTCCCTATCCGTCCACCCACCCCCATCACCCTCTCTCCCTGACCGGGACCCAGAGTCTGCCGCAGGGAGAGCGGGTACCACGGCCCCTCGTCTGTCCCCAGCGCCCCACCCCCCGCCCCAGCCCTGGGGTCCACCTTCTGCTCCTGCCTGTCCTCTCTCTCCCTCCCTGCCTCTGCCCCCCTGCTTTTTCACTGTCTCTGTCTCTCCCTGTGTCCGTCTGTCCATCTGTCTCCACCTCAGATATCGTGTTCTTCGGCGAGAACCTCCCAGCGCGTTTCTTCTCGTGCCTGCAGTCAGTAAGTGTACCCGCCGCGCCTCCCCCCATCTCGGTCCACGCGGGGGCGGCCTGGGTCCTGCCCTGGGGAAGGTGGCTTCCCCAAGTAGCTGCGGGTGGGCTTGCGGCGGGCGACGGGGGTCGGCAGCCCAGCCTCACTGGCCGCTCCCCCTTCACAGGACTTCCTGAAGGTGGACCTCCTCCTCATCATGGGCACCTCCCTGCAGGTGCAGCCCTTCGCATCCCTTATCAGCAAGTAGGTTGGGGGTCGGGGCTATGGGGGGCTGCTGGGGACTGGGGGAGCCGGGACAGGCCCTCACCACTCAGCTCGCCCTCCACCAGGGCGCCCCTCTCCACCCCGCGCCTGCTCATCAACAAGGAGAAGACTGGCCAGGTGAGCCCTTTTAGTCACACCCTGCCACCCCCGCACAGGGGCCCCACATTACCTCCCCCCGGCCTTCTCGGGAACCAGGGGACAGGTCTCTGGGGAATCCCGATACTTTGGACCCCTCAGCTCAGACCTAAGGATTCTGGAATCCACAGGGGTCAGGTTCCAGGCTGCCCTGACTCCAGGATTCCACAGGCCTCTGTGTCATTCACCCTTTTTTAAAATATTTATTTATTATTTATTTTTGGCTGCGTTGGGTCTTTGTTGCTGTGCATGGGCTTCCTTTAGTTGTGGCGAGCGGGGGCTACTGTTTGTTGCAGTGCACGGGCTTCTCATTGCAGTGGCTTCTCTTGTTGTGGAGCACGGGCTCTAGGCGGCGGGGTCAGTCGTTGTGGCGCGTGGGCTCTAAAGCACAGGCTCAGTAGTTGTGGCGCACGGGCTTAGTTGCTCCGCAGCATGTGGGATCTTCCCAGACCGGGGCTCGAACCCGTGTCCCCTGCATCGGCAGGCAGATTCTTAACCTCTGCACCATCAGGGAAGTCCCTCATTCACCCCTCTGAACGAGTGACAGAACCCCAGCTCAAAGCGACTGAAGCCAAAACGAGAATGTCGTGCTTCCGGTGACTGAAGAGTCCGGGCTAGCTGGCCCCCGGGCCTACAGCAGTGCTGTCAGGAGTTACCCGCTCCCTCTCTCGTCTCTCTTTTCCTGAGGTAGCTTCACTCCCAGGCAGGGGCTCCCTCCCGGGTACAGATGTTTCTCCAACAGGCAAAAAACATACGGTGCGCCACATGCCGTGCTAAGCAATTCCTCTGTATTAACCCGCTGACAGTGCAGCCCTAGGAGTGGGTTTGGTGATCACCCCCACTCTACAGAGAAAGAAACTGATGTTCAGAGAGGCCAGGCCACTTGAGCAAAGTCACAGAGCTGGGATTCCAACCCAAGCCGCCTGGCTCCAGGCTCTGTGCTCTTAGCTCCCCCCGACTCCACCCCCTTCCCCACAGACTGACCCTTTCCTCGGGATGATGGGCCTCGGAGGAGGCATGGACTTCGACTCCAAGAAGGCCTACAGGTGAGGCCCCCCCCCCCGTGGCAGTGGGGGGGCAGTGGAGCCTTCAAGGGACAGGGCCAAGGTGGGAGGGAGGGCACGAAGGCACAGGACAGGGCAGAGCCAGCGGGGCCCTGGGAGAAGCCTATGAGCTCTGACTCTCACCCGCCCACAGGGACGTGGCCTGGCTGGGTGACTGTGACCAGGGCTGCCTGGCCCTTGCCGACCTCCTCGGATGGAAGGTGAGGAGCCTGGGCCAGCCCCGCCCACCCTGAGCCCAGTCCCTGGACCGCCGTCCCACAGGTCCTCTGACCTTATGATGCATGATGACCTCTGACCTCTGTGAACTTTGCCCCCTGCAGAAGGAGCTGGAGGACCTCGTCCGGAAGGAGCATGCCAGCATAGATGCCCAGTCGGGGTCAGGGACTCCCAACCCCACCACTTCAGCTTCCTCCGGAAAGTCTCCACCTCCTGCCAAGGAGGAGGCCAGGACCACGGAGGGAGAGAAACCCCAGTGACAGCTGCATCTCCCAGGCAGGACGCCCAGCTTTGGGACAGCTGAGCCCCACCCGGGCCTGGCCCCCTCTAACTTACAGCTCTTTTCTGGGGAGCTCAGAACATTTCCTCAATCTACTAACTACTCCCTCCCAAAACTGGGGTCCCAGCACCCCTGACCCCAGCGAATCTCTAACATTCTTAGGGGCTAAGGCTTGGGCAGCCGGTCTCTAACAGCCCGCAGCCCCTAATCACCCTTAGGGCCAAGGATCAGCCTCCCCTAATCTCTAACTGCTCAGGGGGCCAGGGGTACCTCCAAACTGCTAACTGTCCCCGGACGAGAGCCCCAGGGCCCCCATGCTCTCTACTGTTCCCAGGGGCTTGGGGCCAAGTAGACGAAGTCTAACCTACCCTGGGTGGCGAGGTGCGCCCTCCAAACATAACTCACACCCGGTGGGGGGGATCCAAGCCTCAAGGCCTCCCAAGTCTCTGCCTACAACTCCCAAAGTGGGTGCTAGGCCCCCTCATTCGGGACCTGCTTTCCAGGCGGGGGTGGGCAGATGGTGTCACTTATTGGAGACAAATTAAAAACAAAAAACAACTAACCGTCAGCTGTCTGGCCTCGCTGTTCTTTCCTGTGGGCCCACAGGGAAGCTGCCGGAGGAAGGGGGCTAGACCTTGGGCCGCTGAGGCAACAAGAACATCCACAGGCTCTTATGAGAAAGAGTGAAGGGTGCCGAAGGGTGCCGAGAGGGGACTTCTGGGGCCTCGGGAGCCTCATGGTTCTTACGCCTGGACTCCCAGACTGCCAGGGTCCCTTCCTCCGAAGCCCGCTCACCTAAGGCCTGAGCCCCCGGAAAGAGGGAGGAGGGTCGATTTCAAATACCCCCCAGCCCCGCCTCTTCCCCCTGCCTGCTCAGCTTCCTCTCTCTGCGAGGAACACTTTCACTTCCTGCTACTCCAGCCTCCCCTCCGAGAACAGGTAGGGGCCCCCAGGGACTGAGCAACTGGCATCACCCCCCCCCCCCACTGACCCACTGCCTCCCTGTGGTATCAGGCAGCCGCCGCCATCCCATCCTGCCCAGCACCACCCATCTCCTCCTCCCCTTCTCATGGGACCCAGGCAAGCATCTGTCTCCCTCCCCCCACCCCTCCTGACTGCTCTCCCCTGGCCAGGGCACCTTCTCTCTGTCCCCCACTTCCTAATACCCTAGGTTTCTGGTCAGTGGGCTGATTGAGTTGTTTAGCTGTTTACTTCCATCCCCTATACGCACCCCAAGAAGAATGGAAGCCCCTGGTTGCAGGGGCCTATTTTGCCCATCACCCTTTTCCCCAGGCACCCTTTCACCCTAATCTGGGCCTGTACTCAATAAATATTTGTTGGATGTATGGGTGCACGGATGGATGCATGGATGCATGGATGGATCTAGGACTCCTCCTCCTGGGACTGCTGCAGGGAAAATATTTTAGAATGCCCACCTTAACTGATAACCCACTGTAGGACTCTCTACCTGGTTCCAAGCGTTGGGGTCCGATGGATAGAGAGACAGATGTGTGATAAAGCAAAAAGAATAATAGTAAAATCTAGGTAGTGGGTATGTGGATGTTCCCTGTTGGATCTAGGACTCCTCCTCCTAGGACTGCTGCAGGGAAAATATTTTAGAATGCCCACCTTAACTGATAACCCACTGTAGGACTCTCTACCTGGTTCAAAGGGTTGGGGTCCGATGGATAGAGAGACAGATGTGTGATAAAGCAAAAAGAATAATAGTAAAATCTAGGTAGTGGGTATGTGGATGTTCCCTGTAAAATTATTTCAGTTTTCCTGAATGTTTTAAATCTCTCATAATAAAACGTTGGGAGAAAATATTTGAGGGCTCCTCTGTGGTCTGGGAAGGGAGGGAGAGGAAATGTTATATAACATTTGTCACAGTTACAGAGTGCCTGCTATGGACAGAGCCCTTTTCCGGGCACTGTATTTTGACAAGTTTGTCAATTAGCTGGTCCACATTCATAAGGCTACACCAGATGTTATAATCTGCAATATTACCCTACTGCTTGGTAAGTAGCTGTCATTTTGAGTCATCTTCCTCCCCCACTACGTCAAGACTCAAGACTCCTGGGATCCCCAGATCGCCCCACCATCCAGCAAATAAAGAATTAATACCTGGCACAGCAAGGGGTCTCAAGTCCATTCTGATTGGTCAAGGTCTCTGCCATGTGGGTTGTAAATAGACTTATCTTCCTCCCCGCCAGGGGCCAGACCATGGCTCACTGGCCTTCTGCACCCTGAGAATGATGGCACAGCCACAGGACAAGGTCTCAGCAGGCCCCACGGATGGGGAGAGGTGAGGGCTGCTGGGGCTGTCTCCAACTTCTGCCCCTGGGTTCAGAAGCCCCTTCCATCCAGTTCCCACCTGCCACAGGACCCAGAACCCCATCTCTGACCCTTTACCCCTGGGCTTCCCCTTCCTGGACCTTTGACCCCATCTCAGTGTCCAACTGCCTTTCTCTGTCCCCTGGTCCCTGCATGTCCCAGACTAATCCCATCACAGGCGAATGGAACAGGTGAGACCCCCTTAAGGGTCCTTGGGACCCCAGAGCCACTCCTTCGCCTTCAGAGGACATGCGGGGTGTGGCAGATCCCAGAGCTGGATGCCCAGGATGCAAAAGCCCTTCTGGAGCTGTGGCCACCAGGGGTAAGTGCTCACAGCCGGGGACCCTCTCTGACCCTCCCCATGACACTCTGAATCAGTTCGGACCCTGCTGGTTGCTAGTGACAAACAACACAGACCAGGCAAACTGAAAGGCTACTTATTGATTCAAATGACTGAAAAGCCCAGAAGTAAAAGTAATTTCAGGCATGTCTGGATCCTGAACATCAAACAACGTATACATTTCTCTTCATTCCACTTCTTGGCTTTGTTTTTTGTTTTTCCCTTTTTTTGGTTTGTTTTTGTTTTGCCACAGGGCTTGTAGGGTCTTAGTTCCCTGACCAGGGGTTGAACCTGGACCCTCAGCAGTGAAAGTGCAGAATCCTAACCATTGGACTGCCAGGGAATTCCCTTGGCTTTGCTTTAAACTGCAGGGAATTCTAAATATTTGGGGATGCAAGTAAACACTTGTTCTATAATAGCTTAGATAAATAGGCATTTATCTTTCTAACACAACCAGAAAGGTAGCTGCAGGCTCCAGTTCTTCTCCTCGGGTGACATCAAGGCCATCTTCTCTGCGATTCTCCTGGACTTCCCTCATGGTCATCCAGTGGCTGCCCCAGACCCAAGCACATGTTGCATTCTAGGCAGGAGGAAGGAAGAAAGGAGGCACCAGTTGCATTTTTTTCTTTTACTAGGAAAAACAAAAGCCTTCACAATTGATTCAGAATATACGGATAGGGCTTCCTTCGTGGCGCGGTAATTAAGAATCTGCCTGCCAATGCAAGGGACACGGGTTCGAGCCCTGGTCTGGGAAGATCCCACATGCTGCAGAGCAACGAAGAGTAGCCCCCAGCTCGCCGCAACTGTAGAAAGCCTGCACACAGCAATGAAGACCCAAAGCAGCCAAAAATAAATGAATAAATAAATAAATAATTCTTAAAAAAGGAATATACGGATAAGGCCCAGGTAGCAACAGTTTTAAAAACTCACCTGGGAGTTATACAGAGGTGAGAACCACTGCCTACATCAATCATTATCCATCTTCTATGGCTGGGCCTATTAATGCCCTGAATAAAGCTGGAGTTCTGCAAGGAATAGGGAATAGATCTGGATAAAGCAACTAACAGGTATACCACAGTTTCCTCCTCAGGGGGGCTTTTTCTTTGTAGTGAGAGAGATGGCTGGCCCCAGCTCAGGGCCACATCTCACCAGCTTAGCAACCCCGGTGTAAAAAGACGCCTCTTTCCAAAGAGCTCCAGCAAAAATCCTGTGGAAGATTTCCGTTGGCTGAGCTTGGTTCACGTGCCCATCTCTGAACCAATCATAGTGGTCAGAGAACACTGTCAATCCTATTGGCTAGGTCAGGTCATGGATCCACGCCTAGAGCTTGATGGAGAGTTAGTCACCCACAGGACCTAGAGTAGAGAGTGGAGTAGAGAGTTTTCTGAAGGAAATTTGAGGTGTGGAACTCAACATACATAAGGGCAATGGATGCTAGGCAGGCACAAATCCGCTTCAAGCTGAACTTTGCCTTCATTCCCCCAGAGTTTCCTGGTCATAGGACATGATCCCAGACAGGTCCTTGTGTTGAGGGCAGGACCTTCACCAGGGGAAATCAACACCTACCAGATCCTGAAGCTTCCTGGAGGTGAGGAGCCTATACCCCCAAGTTTCCAGTCCACAGAAAATTTATCACCAAGATTAGTCAGTTTTAATTCTAAAATATCTCCTGAATCTCCCCAATGCTCTCTACCTCCATCACCCTAATCCTAGCCACCATTACCTCTAGCCCAGACAATTTCAGTAGCCTCCTCTCTGGTCTCCCTGCTCCCACCCTTTTCTTCCACTCTGAACACAGTAGCCAGAGTGATATTTTCAGGCATCAATCAGATGTTATACATTCCTGCCCTAAACCCTGCAAAGGACATGCAACATCTTTAGATAAACATTGAACTCCTTATAGCCCATCATGGCCTATAAGGTGATGAATGATTAGCTCCTGCCCACCTCTCCATCTACAGCCCTTCATTCTCTCTACTCTAGACACACTGTTTTCTCTGTTCCTTGAGCATGCTAAATGTGTCCCAACTTCAGGGCCTTTGTATTTGTTTTTCCTGCATGAATGCCCTTCCTTGAATGGTTGGTTAGTCTCCATCCTTTAGGCCTCTGTAGAAATGTAATCTTCCTTGACCACCACAGCTAATGAGAGCCCTGGTCACTTTCAATCACTCCATTTCATTCATAGCACTCAGTACATTATACACTTATCTTTATTTGTCTACTCATTCATTTTTGTCTCCCTCCACTAAAAGGTAAACTACAGGAAGACAGAGAATGTATCTACCTTTTCACAACTGTAGCCCCAGTGCCATAAAATGAATAGGTGCTCAATAAATATTTGTCTGATGAACGAATCCTATTTGGTGGCATGAGTGGAATGCAAGCATAAAGTCACAGGAAAAGATAGGGACTGCAAGGGTAGAAATTTCCCTGTCCTGAAGGTTCTTGGGGGACCTGCAGGACTGGGGAAGAGAGAGTGCCAGGGAAATGACGGCTGCTGCCCCTCAAGTTTTCTAACTTGTTCCTCCTTGCCCTCTCCCCCCAGGTGTGTCTCTGGAGTCCTCTAACCTCTGCATGTCAGACCTGCCCCATCTCCTGGCCTTCCTATCAGCCAGCAGGTACAGGTCACCTTTCAAAAGGGCTAAGGGGGATCCTTCCCTATGATACCTCACCCATCCTGTGACTCCTCATTTTCTCTCAGGGATGTTTTGCCCAGAACACTGCTGTTGCCCCCTCCCACTCTAGGGCCTGGAGACCAAAACACAGGTGAGGCATGATTCTCTAATGGAAGAAGAGGCCACCTTTCCACCTCCTTAGTCCAGGAGGATGGTACTTGAGGGACCAAACTACAGGGTTCGAGGGAAGATAAGGCTGGGGTTTGAGAAAGTTGGTGGGGGGTGTGGTGGTCGACTCCTGGGCCTGAATGAGGAGGTGCCAGGGACCAAGCCTCAGTTTTTCCAGTAATGAAGCTGGACACTAAGTCTCCAAGACTGGCCCCTGGGACACCTCACTTCTGCTGGCCCCCAGATCCTCTGCAGATTGGCAGCGTCCAACTCAACACCTCAGGGAGGGTGTTCTTTGTGGTGAACAAGCTCTACCTGGAGACCCACAGAGGGTGGGAGATGGAACAGACACCCCCAGAGACAACTCCAGAGACTGCCAAGAGACATGGTCCAGGTTAGATGAGCAGGGCTCTGGGCCCCCGAGGGATGAAGGAGCTGCCGCCGCTATTCTGTGGAACTCAACCCTCTCTCCCCATCAGCCCCCAGGAACCCAGCCCCTCACCAGGTCTCCTGGGTGGAAGGACCACTCAGCCCAGAAGTACACCATCCTAGGCCAGCTCTGGCCAGCCTGGTGGAGGAGAAGGCGGAAGAGCAGAAGGAGGAGGATGACTGCAGAGATGAAGAAGAGGGAGCTGAGGATGCGCTCACGCGTCACATCCGGGCTCTAGCCAGGGCCCGGAGCAGCTACGTGGCCAGACAGTTCCGGGGCTTTCGGGTGCGCCTCACCTCAGAGGCTGAAGGTCCCCACAGGCCTGGGGACCCGGCCACAGAGCTGCTTCAGGATATGCGGCACCTCCTTGCTGACCTCCAAGATCACTTAGCAAAGGACCCCGATGTCAGGGCTGTCTTTGAGAGCAGGGCGCCCGGGGTCCCCCAGAAGGACGAGGGTCTAGGTAATGAGGAGGGCTGAGAGGGAACTTAGGGCCACTTTCCCAACCTGCACGGGTTCACGTTTGCCATCTCTTGGCTCTACATAGGTGTTCACACCCAACTTCTTTCTCTCCATCTGTGTGCACACCTGTTTCCTTTTCTACTCACACGCCCTTTCCTACATGTAGTAATACCTGTTCTGTTCACCACGGCTCCATCTCACACATGTGTGACAGCCATACTCTCTCTCCCACGCGCTCGTTCACACCCAGGCTCCTTTTTCCACACGTGCTCCCACCTAAGTCTACACAAGTGGGTGGCCACAGGCTAGGAAGGTGTTGCGGTTGGCGAGGGTGGGTCGCTGGAGAGAGAGGGTAGGCGTGGGTCAGCCTGACGACCCTTCCTTCACCCATCTCAACCCCTGCAGGCCCCGCGGTGGAGGCGGCCCTGTGCCGGGCGGTGCTGGCGCCTCTGAAGCCGGCCCTGTGGACTCGACTCCGCACGCTCCGCGCCCCAGCTCTGCGGCAACTGCGGCGGCGACAGATAGCCCTGCGGGCGGAGGCGGGGCCTCCGGGGGCTCAGGGGGCGGGGCACGAGAGGCGGGGCCCCGTCCCCGCCCTGCGAAGCCGCATCCACGCGCGCCTGGCGCGCCTCCACTCAGCCTGCGCCCCACGCCGCAAGGTGTCGCTCCTGCTGGCGGTGTGCACTGACGTCTACGAGGGCCTGGCTCGGGACGAAAACCAAGGTAAAGGAGGAGTCTTGAGTCTACCTGAATGTGGAGTGGCTTGAGGGTTACGGGAGCCAGGTAGGAGGCTCCTGTGCACACCTCGAGGGGAAGATGGCATGCTCTAGCAGGAGGCGGCTACGCGGGCCGGGGGAATCTAGTAAGGGGCGTTTGCATGCCCGGCAAAGTGGAAGGGCAGCCAGCACTCGAGGTCCTGGGGATCGGATGGAAGGTGCCTGCACGCCCCGTCCACCCCAGAGCCTGCCCTCCGGTTCCCCTAGAGCCCCTGGGGGCCGACGCCTTCCTGCCAGCGCTAACAGAGGAACTAATCTGGAGTCCGAACATTGAGGAGACGCAGCTCGACGTGGAGTTTCTCATGGAGCTCTTGGATCCGGACGAGCTACGGGGAGAGGGTGACGCCCCAGCCCCAGAACGCCGGGACCCAAGAGGGGGCGCCCTAGGCCGCCCGCCTGCTGCGGGAGGGAAGGCGGGCAACCTGCAGGGGGCCTGCAGGCAGCCAGGGAACCTGAGGGGGCTGCGCTGACCTCCCCTTCTTGCCCCTAGCCGGGTACTACCTGACCACATGGTTTGGGGCCCTGTACCACATTGCCCACTACCAGCCCGACACGGGCCGCGCGCCCCAGGGGCTCAGCTCCGAGGCACGGGCCTCCCTGCGCCAGTGGCACCGCAGGCGGACGCTGCATAGACAGAGCCCCACCGAAGCCCAGGTGATCGCCCCTCTGGACTGCGGGTGGAGGGGAGGGCTGGATCTGTTGCCTTTCTGACTTAGGCTCCTGCCTCTCCCCACAGGCCAAGCTGCCCTTTGAGGAACCATGGGCAATAGAGATTGTGCAAGAGGACAATGATGATTAGAATCTCAAACCCTTCTGCTCTGCAGGCAAGATTCGGGAGGCACCTAGGGCAGCACCAACTTCTGACCCCTGTAGTTTAGACTAGAGGCAGCAAGCAGGAGGGGCTCCCAGGAAAAGGAAACGGGTCTGAGGGAAGACCTCTGAGCCTTTGCATTGGCTATCCCTGCTTCCTGGAATGCCATTCCCGAATATCCACACTGCTCCTTCCCTCCCTTCCTTCAGCTCTTTAGGCAGATGTCACCTTCTCAGTGAGGCTCTCTTCCAGACACCCCTGTCTAAAACCACAGCTTCTCTGGCTTGACCCTCTCTGTGGTAAACAGAATAATGCCGCCCCAAGATGTTCACCTCCTAATCCCCATAATCTGTGAATATGTTACCTTAAGTGGTAAAAGGGACTTTACAGATGTGGTTAAATTAAGGATCTTGGACCTCTCTGGTGGTCCAGGGGTTAAGACTCTGCGCTTCCACTGCGGGGCCTGCGGGTTCGATCCCTGGTGGGGGAAGTTCCGCATACCGTGGGGGTGCGGCCAAAAAAAAAAAAGTAAGGGTCTTGCGATGGGAAGATTACCCTGGATTCAGGTGGGCCTGGTCCAGGGTCCTTATAAGAGGGAGGCAGTGGGGTCAGAGTCAGAGGAAGAGATGTGATGATGCAAGCAGAGGTCGGAGTGATGTGTCCAGGAGCCAGACAATGTAGGCATCCTCTAGAAGCTGAGAAAGACAAGGAATGGATTTTCCCCTGGAAGCTCCAGAAGGAACTCAGTTTTCGATTTTGTTTTTTTTTTTAATTAAAGTATAGTTAATTTACAATGTTGTGTTAGTTTCAAGTGTACAGCAAAGTGATTCAGTTATGTATATATATATATATATATATATATATATATTCTTTTTCAGATTCCTTTCCATTATAGGTTATTACAAGATATTGAGTATAGTTCCCTGTGCTATACAGTAGGTCCTTGTTGTTTACCTATTTTATGTATAGTAGTGTGTATATATTAATCCCAAACTCCTAATTTATCTCTCCCTCCCTACCTCTGCTATCCCTTTTGGTAACCATTAGTTTGTTTTCTATGTCTGTGAGTCTATTTCTGTTTTGTAAATAAGTTCATTTGTATCTTTTTTATTTTTTTTGGATTCCACATATAAGTGATACCATATGACATGTGTCTTTCTCTGTCTGACCTACTTCACTTAATATGATAATCTCTAGGTCCACTCAAGTTCAGCCTTTGATTTTAGACCCTAAGACATATTTTGGACATCTGACCTTTAGAACTGCAATAGATAATAAATGTGTGTTTTTTTAAGCCACTAAGTTTGTGGTAATTTGTTACAGCAGCCATAGGAAACACTCCCTTACCCTGATCTTTATTTTTTTCCATAGAAGCTTTCACTTCCAATCATTCCATATAATATACTTATTTACTGTGTTAATTGTCCATAATCTTCTCCCTCCCTTTACGACAGTGCTGTCCAATAGAAATAGAATACAAGCTACACATGTAATTCTAAATCCTCTCATAGCTACATTTAAAAATAAAAAGAAACGAGTGAATTTAACTTATCTGTTTAACCCATTATATCACTTCAACATGTAATCAATATTTTTGAATTATGGAGATATTTAACATTCTTTTTGTGTGTATCCTAAATCTTCAAATTCCAGTGTGTTTTACACTGCAACACATCTCAGTTGAGATGTGGACTAGCCACATCTCAAGTGCTCAACAGCCACTCAGGGCCTGTAGCTACCATTTTTAGACAGTGAGTACAGCCTTAGAACGTCAGCTCCAGGAGGCTATGGATCTCTGTTTTGTTCATAGCTGTATCCTCAGTGCCTAGACAAATGCCTGGCACACAGTAGGTGTTCAATAAATACTTGCTGAATGATTCAATGAACAAATTTTCTGTGGTAGGCTGAAAATGGCTCCCCGCAGAGATATCCATGTCCTAATCTCTGGAATCCATGAATGTTACCTTATTTGGAAAGGGGTCTTTGCAGATGTTATCAAATTAAGGATTTTTTTTCCCCACGCCCTGAGGCTTTCAGGATCTTAGCTCCCAGACCAGGGATTGAACCTGGGTCCACAGCAGTGAAAGTGCTGGGTCATAGCCACTGGACCGCCAGGGAAGTCCCAAATTAAGGATTAAAATGGAGGGATTATCCTGGAATATCGAGGGGGACTCTAAATGCAACCATATGTGTCCTTATAAAAGGAAGGCAAAGGAAGACTTGATACAAACAGGAGAAGGCAATATAAAGGCAGAGCAGAGAGAGATCTGAAAATGTTGACCTTGCAGATTGGAGTGGTGTGGCCACAAGCCAAGGAACACTTTCCAGAAGCTGGAAGAGACAAGGAATGGAGCCTCCAGAACAAGTGTGGCCCAGCTGACACCTTGATTTCAGCCCAGTGATACTGATGTCTAATTTCTGACCTCCGGACCTGGAGGAGTGTAAATTTCTGTTGTTTTAAGCCACCGAGTTTGTAGTCATTCATTACACCAGCCCCAGGAAACTTACAGTCTCAGCACTATTAATGAAAAGGAAAAATAAGAGGAGAATTAATACTCAACTCAACCTCATTCCAGCAACAAGGACATTCATCTACTAGAAAAATAGGAAAATCCCTCTTAATCCATCTAATGAAGAGATGCATTGCCACTAAAATTTTACATTTTATAATGACCAAAGTGCTGTAATTTTAGATGTCAACTGAAAAATGTCCCAGGGAATAGAGTTTTTTCACAATTGTTTTTGAAAGCCAAGAACCTTGAGGATGGCTGCATTGAGCAGTGAAGCAGGAAGCAGGGGTTGGAGAGACTGCAGGATACAGTCCCTGATCTAATGTTCATACAGCACCGAGGGGGGCGGTCAGACCCCAGGAGACGGGAGGGGTCATCTCCTGTAAGAAGGAGCTGACCTCCAGGGCAAGCAGGGCATCAAGAATTTCATTGATTTATTATGTGTTTGTATGTATGTATTTATTTTTAAATTGTAGCAAAAACATATAATTTACGCTCTTATCTTTTTTTAATTTTTATTTATTTATTTTTGGCTGTATTGGTTCCTCGTTGCTGCAGGAGGGCTTTCTCTAGTTGGGGCGAGCAAGGACTAGTCTTCGTTGCGGTGCGCGGGCTTCTCACTGCAGTGGTTTCTCTTGTTGCGGAGCACGGGCTCTAGGCGCACGGGCTTCAGTAGTTGTGGCTTGGGGGCTCTCGAGCACAGGCTCAGTAGTTGTGGCACACGGGCTTAGTTGTTCTGCAGCATGTAGGGTCTTCCCAGACCAGGGCTCGAACCCATGTTCCCTGCATTGGCAGGCGGATTCTTAACCACTGCGCCACCAGGGAAGTCCCTACACTTTTTTCTTTTTTTGTTTGTTTGTTTTTGGTTTTTGGCCATGCCGCATGTGACATCTTAGTTCCCCGAGCAGGGATGTGACCCGTACCCACTGCACTGGAAGCTCAGAGTCAACCACTGGACCACCAGGGAAGTCCCCCATCTTACATATTTATAAGTGTGCAGTTCGGTAGTATTAACTATATTCACATTGTTGTGTAACAGATCTCTGGAACGTTTTCATCTTTTAAATCTAAAACTACCCATCGAACACAGCTCCTATTTTCCCCTTCCCCTCAGCACCAGGCAACCACCTTTCTAATTTCTGTTCCCATGATTTTGACACCTCTAGATATCTCATGTAAGTGAAATCATACAGCATTTGTCTCTTGGTGGACTGGTTTATTTCACTAAGCATTAAGTCCTCAAGCCTCATCCATGTTGTAGCATAGGACAGGATTTCCATCTTTTAAACTGTTCTTTTTTTTCTTTCTTTCTGGCTGTACCACCCGGCATGCGGGATCTTAGTTCCCCGACCAGGGATCGAACCCATGTCCCTGGTAGTGGAAGCGTGGAGTCTTAATCACTGGACCACCAGAGAAGTCCCCCATCTTTTAAAAGACTGAATAACATTCCATTATTTGTATATCCCGCATTTTGTTTATCTGGTCATCCTTCTGTGGACAATTGTGTTGCTTCCACCTCTTGACTATTGTAATACTGCAATGAACAAGAGGGTGCAAATATCTTTTTTGAAATCTTGCTTACATTTCTTTTGGATATATACCCAAAAGTAGCATAGCCAGATCATATGGTAATTCTACGTTTAATGTTTTACAACAGTTCTTAATTTAATTAAAATTAATTTTTTAACAGTTTATCTCTAGGCTGTTTGCCTTAACAGCTGCACTGCTTTACATTCCCATCAAGAATGCACAAGGGTTCTGATCTCTCTACATCCTTGCCAACACTTATTTTCTCTTTTTTGGATAGTAGCCATCCTAATGGGTGTAAGGTGATATCTCATTGTGGTTTTGGCTTGCATTTTCCTAATGATTAGTGATGTTAGGCATCTTTTCATATGCTTGCTGGGCATTTGTACATCTTCTTTGGAGAAACGTGTATTCAAGTCTTTTGCCCATAATTAAATTGGGTTATTTGTTTTGCTGTTGTTGTTGAGTCGTAGAAGCTCTTTATATCCTGCATGAGTATGTCTTGTGGACAGCCCCACTTGCTGGATTTGTCTAATGTTTCTTCACGATCAGATTCCAGTCCTGCAGTTAAATGAAGAATACTGTGTAGGTGATGCTGGGTCCTTCTCAGTACCTCCCATGAGGCACCCCGTGATCTGTGATGCTAAGTTTGCCCATTGAGTTAAGGAGTATATTAGTTTGATTGGGCTGCTGTAGCAGAATACCACAGACTGGGTGGTTAAAGAACAGAGATTTGTTTTCTCGTGGATCTGGAGGCTGGAAGTCTACTAAGGTGTCAGTAGGGCTGATTTCATTCTGAGGCCTCTCTCCTTGGCTTGCAGATGCCCATTTTCTCCCTTTGCTTCATATGGTCTTTCTTTTGTGTGTGTCTGTGTCCTAATCTCCTCTTCGTATAAGGACACCACTCACGTTGCATCAGGGCCTGCCCATATGATTTCATTTTCACTTAATCGCCTCTTAAAGGCTCTTTCTCCAAATACAGTCACATTCGGAGGTACTGGGGGTTAGGACTTCAACATATGAGTTTGGTGGGGGCACACAGTTCAGCCCATAATAGGAAATGACTGTCAGATCTCTTCCCATTTGAATTATGATGTTATCCGTAGGTGGTACATTGAGACCCTGTGAATAGCCTGTCCCCCAACAACTTTTTTACCCAATGCTTTCAGCACCTCTTTTTGATCCTTGCTGAATCATTGGATTTATTTGTACTATTATATTCTATTCATGGCCGTTTTCCACTTCCTGGAGTAAAATGACGTTTCCTGTGTAAATAAATGTGTCGAATTAAAAAAAAAACTGAATCGATTTAAAGAAAATCATTAAGTAGCTAAGCGTACAGGTGATGCGTAGATGCGAGGCAAAGTATGGGAAAGTGAAACCAAGTGGCTGATGTTTGGGGTATCATTGGTTTAGGGCTTTGGCAACACTTTGGAGCTCTGGGCTTCGTGCTGGATGCCTCCTCTTGAGCTCCCACTCCCACGGTGTCCCAAACTGGCCACAGCATCTCCCTGAAACCCATTCCTCCTGCTAGTCCCCATCTCAGGGGGCCCCCCGATCCCCTGGTCTCTAGGCCAGCCAGAGCCTGAGCCTCGTCCTGCACCCTTCCTCTCCCCACTCCCTCCCACCCCATCCTCCCTTTCCACAGCCCCATCCTGGTCCAGCCCCAGCCTCCCTCTGCCTCCTGCCTCCCAGTCCTGGGGTTCCTCTCCAATACCCACCCACGTGGCAGCCAGAAGGAAATTTTAAAAATAGATCTCAGAGGTCTACCTCTCAGGCCAGAAATCAGGTTTGCAAGAAACACTATTTTATTTTTTATTTAGAGAGATACACATTCCATAGACAGAATGTGGACCATCTCAGGTGGCGTGGGGGGTAGTTGGTTTTTATAGGCTGGGTAATTTCATATGCTAATGAGTAGAAGGAATATTCTAACTATTTGGGGGAAGGGGCAGGGGTTTCCACGAAATGGGCCACTGCCCACTTTTTGGCCTTTTATGGTCAGCCTCAGAACTGTCATGGCACCTGTGGGTGTGTCTTTTAGCATGTGCTGATCTATTACAATGAGCATATAATGAGGCTCAAGGTTTATGGGAAGTCAAATCTTCTGCCATCGTGGGCCTAGTTGATTCTAACTAGTTTTTGTTGTATTCTCAAACGGCTGCGTCATTCTTTTAACAGTTGTGCCCTGCCCCCGTCCCTCCTGCCTCACCTGGAACGTCTTCCCCACATGCATGCTTGTCTGACTGCCTTGTGTTTTGCAGGGCTTTGCTCAACTATCACCTTTTCTATGACTTCTCAGAAGGTACAGCCTCCCTTCCTGTTTTATTGTTAATCCTGTTAGCGAGCCGTTGACCAAAACCGCCCAGCTTGGCCAGGCAGGATGAGAACCGCTTGCCTGAGTTGTCTCACAACAGAAGGTCCTAGTAAAGAATGAGGTGCTGCCACTGAAAACTAACTGGGAGAATTCGGGAGGGGCTGAAAGGAGGGAGGACATGCCCGCCCATAGTATCTCTTGTAAAACCAGCCCAGAAAAGTTCGGGAGGGGCCAAAAGGTGGAGGGAAGAGATGATATATCCTGCCAACCTCCCAGAAACCCTCACGCTGGAATCCATCTTGGCTGAGTGATGTGCACGCCACCAGGAAGGACCGAGTCGGAACGATTGGCCGGGGACAACCCGGAAACTAACGCTGTTATAAAACCAGAGACTGTGAGCCACGTGGCAAAGCAGTTCTCCTGGTTTCCCTAACCCTGCTGCTCTCCACCCAGATGCCCCTCTCCAATAAAGTCTTTTGCTTTATCAGCGTGTGTGTCTCCTCAGACAATTCATTTCCGAGTATTAGACAAGAGCCCTCTCTTGGGCCCTGGAAGGGGTCCCCCTTCCTGCAACAATCTGATACTATATATCAATGGTTTTCAACAGCAACTTGTTCAAAAGGCAAATTCTAGAAATAAACCCTGGCACGTATGGTGAAATGATTTTCGACAAGGGTGTCCATATCATTCGATGGGGAAAGGACAGTCTTTTCAACGAATGGTATTGGGAAAACTGGGTGGATAGCCACGTGCAAAAGAATGACGTTGGACCCTTATCTAACACCCTATATAAAGATTAACCTAATATGGATCAAAGACCTAAATGTCAAAACTATAAAACTCTTAGAAGAAAACATAGGGGAAAAGCTTCATGACATTGGATTTGGCAATAATTTCTTGGGTGTGATGCCAAAAGAATGGGCGACAAAAGAAAAAAGTTAATTGGACTACATCAAAATTTAAAACTGTGCTTGAAAGGAAACATCAACAGAGTGTAACATCAACCCACAGAATGGGAGAAAATATCTGCAAATCATAAAGGGTCAATATCCAGAATACATATAGAATTCCTAAAACTCAGCAACAAGAAAAACCCCACAAAAATCCAATTTTATTTGTTTGTTTGTTTATTTATTGGCCACGCCGTGTGGCTTGCGGGATCTTAGTTTCCCGACCAGGGATCGAACATGGGCCCGGCGCCCCCAGCTCTTCCCTGGGCGGTGGAAGCACGGAGATCGTAACCACTGGACTGCCAGGGAATTCCCTACAATCCAATTTTTAAATGGGCAAAGGACTTAAATAGATATTTCTCCAAAAAAGATATGCAAGTGGCTGAGAGGCACATGAAAAGATAATAAACGTCACTAATAATTAGGGAAATGCAAATCAAAAGCACTATAAGCCACTATTTCACCCTCATTAAGGGACAATGTATGCTTTGCCTGTTTATTCTCTGGCTCCCCCCACCCCCCAGCATAGATAATAGCTAATGCTTAGTGGCTTGCATGCCTATTGGCGGAGGTCGTCAAGACTGCCAGTTGACCTGAGAGCTGGGCCCGGGCTATCAGAGTCTCCTCACCCGCTCCCCTGTCCTTGGAATGTCCACTGTCCACTGTTCCCACAGTGGGAGCTGTTCCAAAGACACAGCCTTGGGAGAGTAGGGTTTTGTTGAGACCATCTCGACGGAATGTGTGACTGAGCCCAGTTAGGCCTCTGTATATAAACTTTGAAGATTCTGGCAGGTGGGTAAGGAGATCTACTCATCTTGTGGCTGCCCATAGACGAGCCTTGTATGAACTTTCCCTTGCTTCTTAAACCTGCCATCTACCAATCTGGACATGCCTCTTTCTTGGGTCTCTCCTTGCCCTCTGTGTACAGGGGCCAGTTTGCAAACCAACCGTGCCACAACCTGAGGAGGTAAAGACTGCATTATTAGCACCCCCGTTTTACAAAATAAGCCTCAGAGATAAGGGATCTTGCCAAGGCCGCATAGCTAGGAAATGGCAGAGCCAGGATTGGGACCAGGCCATCTGGCTCCTCAGCACGTGTGTGGTCCCAACCCAGAAAACCAAATCATCTGGGCTGAGAGAGGATAAGTCAAACATCAGCTCCCCGAGGGTGGGAATTTTGTGTGCCTTGTTCACTGCTGAATCTCCAGTGCCTAGAACAGGGTCCGGCACAAAGCAGTACCCAGTAAATATTTGTCAAATGAAGGAATAAATGAATTAAATGAATTAAAATAGATACTAAATTTTCAAACGGTTTATTGTTGTTCTTAATAGTAATGGTAGTTGGACACCCCTCTTTTTATTTTTTAAATTTTCAAATTATTTATTTATTTATTTATTTTATTTGTAATTTAATTTTGGCTGCGCTGGGTCTTCATTGCTGTGAGCGGACTTCTTCTAGTTGCAGCGAGCGGGGGCTACTCTTCATTGCGGTGCGTGGGCTTCTTATGGCAGTGGCTTCTCTTGTTCCGGAGCACGGGCTCTAGGCGCGCGGGCATCAGTAGCTGTGGCACACGGGCTCAGCAGTTGTGGCGCGCGGGCTTGGTTGCTCCACGGCATGTGGGATCTTGCCGGACCAGGGATTGAACCCGTGTCCACAGGGATCTTAGTTCCCTGACCAGGGATCAAACCTGCGCACCCTTGCAATGGAAGCACGGAGTCTTAACCACTGGACTGCCAGGGAAGTCCCCTCTTTTTATTTTTTAAATTGAAGTATAGTTGATTTACAACATCATGTTAGTTTCAGGTGTACAGCACAGTGATTCTGTTATATATTCTTTTTCAGATTCTCTTTTTAAAAATTTTGTTTAAATTAATTAATTTTTTATTGAAGTATAGTTGATTTACAATGTTGTGTTAGTTTCAGGTGTACAGCAAAGCGATTCATATATATCTCTATCTATCTATCTATCTATATATTTTTTTCAGATTCTTTTCTCATATAGGTTATCATGAAATATTGAGTATAGTTCCTTGTGCTATACAGTAGGTGTCCTTGTTCCTTTTGGTCATCACCTTGATTGTGGTGGCGGTTTCACAGGTTTATACATAAGTCAAAACTCATCAACCGTATTCTTTAAATATGTATGGTTTCTTGAATGTCAGGCATATCTCAGTAAAGCTTGGGGAAAAATAAGTCACAACTGTGTAATGCAACTGAGAACTTTTCCTCTACCACACTGGCTTCACCCATTGACCCCTAAAGGCATCTGAGTTTTCAATCTGAGGCCCAATAGGCCATGAAGCTATTTCCGCATGGAGCCCTGAAGAGGCTTTAAAAAAAGAAAAGAAAAGAAAGCTGGCCTATTGCTGCTTTGGGGCCTGTCACATTTCTCTCCTGAGCCCCTGAGCCCACAGGGGAGCAATTTCTTGACTAGGGAAGAAAAAAATGAGAATACACATAGGAAAAAAAAGAAGCCCAGCAGATGGGAACATGGCTAGCTACCCCACTCACAAGTAGGCAAGAGGAGGGTGGATATGGGGGGAGGGTGGCTGTAGTTCTCCCAGGAAGCAGGGAGAAAGTCACTGCTGAGAGTGACAGCGAGGAAGGCGCTGTTAGAGAGGTTTGAGGAGAAGATGTGATACATCATCTGGGAGAGTCAAGGGACCAGGGCCAGAGGCAAAATTTGTTAGGCAGCATTCCAAGTCGGTGGGTATGAATTTAAGGCGAGAGCAGTTAGCATGATTGTGTATTTTTTTCCCACCCACATTCATCTGCACAGATGCAGGCATGTGATAGAAGGAGCCTTAGATTTAACAAGGATTGTGGTTTTGCCAGATGAGTAGGGTGGAGAGGGGGAAGTGTGTAGAGAATGTGCGTAAGGGGGCGATTATAGTGGTTTGTCAAGGAATTTAATCTGTGTGAAGGTATGAGGGGGTGGAGGGGTCATGGAAACATGGTAGGGCAATGGATTATCGGAGTTGAGCTTCTGAAGGGAGTGAACTAGAAAGACAGGTGATCTGTAGAGCGCAAGATGCATGAAACTGAGGTTCTAAAGAGGCTGCGGTGATTGAGACAAGGTCTAAGTGTGACCATGGGAGGGACACAGAATAATGTAAATCAACTATAATTTTTTTAAAAATTCTTGTTTTTGTTTTTTTTTTGTGGTACGCGGGCCTCTCACTGTCGTGGCCTCTCCCGTTGCGGAGCACAGGCTCCGGACGCGCAGGCTCAGCGGCCACGGTTCACGGGCCCAGCCGCTCCGCGGCACGTGGGATCTTCCCGGACCGGGGCGCGAACCCATGTCCCCTGCATCGGCAGGCGGACTCTCAACCGCTGCGCCACCAGGGAAGCCCAAATTCTTGGTTTTTTAAAAAGTGTTTTTTCAAAAGGCTACAAGCCAGGGGAATCCCCACCTCCATCTGGACGGGCTTGCTGTAGGTGTTTGAGAGCAGTTATACACACTCGCGACACTGATGTGGATGTCTGGTCCTGGGAGGCCATGGAACAGGCCTGTGTCAAAGGGAGAGGGAGAAGAGATGTTCCTTAAAAAAGAAGCATCTCATAGTGGATAGAGGACCAAAAGGAGCTGTAGATGTTGGCCACCACCATGAGCCCTGCACTTGGGGTGGTTTTGAATCATGAGCAGTTTTGACCCCTCAGCCCATCCTATGGGCTCTACTTTCAAATCAGATCCATAACCTGCTCACTTCAATCCCTCCACGGCCCCCATCCTGACCCCGTCCACCTTCTCCAGCCCATTCCCATTGAATTAGCCTCCTGTCTTCCTGCTCCCACCCCACCTCCCAGTCTGTTTCCCACACCCACAGCACGCAGCCACAGGGCTCCTGTGAACACCTGAGCCAGATCGGGGCCCTTACCTGCTCGGAACCCTCCTGCGGCCTCACCTCAGAGTAAAAGTCCTCCCCTCCCTATGGCCCAGGAGGACCCTCACAGACTGCCCTCTCCCCCTTTTCTGATGTCATCACTTACCATTTACCCCTCCCTTCCTCTACTCCAGCCACAAAGGTCTCTAGCAATTCCTGGAACACACCAGGCACATTTCACTGCAGGGCCTTTGCACTGGATGCTCCTTCTGCTTGGAATGTTCTTCCCCCAGTATCCACATGACTTCCTCTCTCTCCTATTCATTCAGACTTTTGCTAAAATGTCACCTTCTCAGTGAGGCTTCACCTGAATACCCTTTTGAGCGGAGCAAACTGCCCTCATGTACTCCTCATCCTCCTTCCCTGTTTTATTATCTTCATAGCAGTTATCACCTCTGATACATACTTTACTGATGTATTGTGCATCTTTCACTAGAATGGAACCCCTGGAAGGAGGGAATTTTTTCCTGTCTGGTTCACCATTTTTATCCCAGATTCCCCAGAGTGTTAGCTCAATGAACATCTGATGAATGAGTGAATGACCCCAGGGTACGTCCTTAGAGGGGTGAAAACATACCCACTTTTGGCCCCCAAAGAGCCCAGATTCTAGTGAGGAGACAAAATTTAAATAACCGGTTGTTTTCACATGGCAATACGAGCAAAGAGGGAGATACATGGGAAGCCATGATTGTAACTGTGTATGGCGACTAACTAGTCTGGGGTGCTTAGGAGGTGACATTTGAGCCAAGGCCTCTCAAATGAGGAGCAAAGATCTGGGAGAAGGGTGTTTTAGACAGAGGGAACAGTCCGTGCAGAGTCAGGAATGAACTCTGGGTATCTGATGAACAGAAGGAGACCCAGGGTTTGTGCCATGTAGAGGACTAGTGGAAAGGGTTAGGCATGGATTTGGATGGGCCCACAAGGGTTGGATTATGCCGTGGGGGCCCTAAGGAGGGGAGGACTTGTTCTTTCAGATGCTGCCCAGCTGTGGTGAATTTCAATTGGTCTTTCCCCTCTCTGAGCCTCAATTTATGAAATGCAGGTAGACCTGAAGTCCCCTCCGCTTCCAGACATTCTCAGCACTTCTCAAGACCACCCAGTGTTGCAGGGGCTATTACCAACCTCCTACCGGATGAGGAAACAGAGGCCCCAGAATGCTAAATCACTTTTCCAAAGCCACAGAGTAAGTAGGTGCCCCGTCCCTATTTGAACGCTGGCAGTCTGACCCCAGGACTCATGCTCTTAACCTCCAAGGGATATTGCGGACCCCATCACCGTAACAGGCACTGCAGTGCACTGGTTATGTGTCTTTGGTTGCAGACAAATCCTGCTATATGCCACTTAAAAGCGGTGGGATCCCGGGTAGGTCGCTAGCGTCCCCTGAGCCCATTTCCCCGTCTGTACAGTGTGCACCCCAACATTTACCTCAACCAACAGAACACTTGGCTGACCAGGAGGAATGAGGCGAGATTCCCAAACAACTGTGCGACTTTCTGTGAGGGATGGGGGGCGGGTATTGAGGGGCTGGGGATATTTGGGGAAAAGGGACGCGGAGTCTTCCCGTTCCTTTTTTGCGTTGTTTCCTCCATTCAACCGCAGAGCAACTCTCGATCTCCCGCCTCTACCCCCCCATTATTTTCCCCCCCGGGCTGGAAAGAGGTCGTGGTCCCTTTAAGTCCCGCCCCTCCCTCCCCCAAAACTTCCCAGTGTCTGCTCTCTTTTCGATCTCGGACGGCCGGCCAGGCTCGCCGCCGAACTGGTAGGGGCTGTGGGCGAGGGGTCAGGGAGGAGTGAGGGGGGACCCCAGGGAGGCGCCGCCCGGGGCCCGCGACCGCGGCCCTAGTGCAAGGGGTGGGGGAGGGGCGGAGGCCGGGGGCACGGGTGTGCAGATAACGCGGCAGCCCGGTCGCCAGCCGTGGGCGCGCTCGGGCGGACGAGTTGCCTGGAACGTGCCACGCAGGGGACGGTTCCGTCGCGTCCCGTCGGCGCGCGCCGGCGCGAGGGGCGTCCGGGCCGGGCGCGGGGGCGGGGAGGGGAGGGGCCCCTCTCTCCCCCTCCCCCCACCGCATTCCTCTGACGTCTGGACCTCGCGACCCCGCCCTTCAGTCGGAGCCGCACCGCCTTAATTCCGTCGCACTGATCACGTGTTGGAGGCGCTGCGCCGTCCCCCATCTCCATTCGGCCGGTTCTTTCGGATCTTTTCGGGGTGATTGGGAGCTGGTTTACATCTCCACCAGCCCACCCCAACTTTCGTATCTCCTCAAACCCGCGGACCTACCAGGCCGGTCCCACTCTCTTAGTGCCACTGACCCCATTTCAAACTTAGTTTCCACTAGGACCCCTATTTCGGGAACCCCCTCTCACCCGAGTGGAAAGGTTCCAGAGCATCTTTGGTGGGCGTCCCCCGCATTTCGCACGTCTGTCTCCTCGCTTTCTAAGCCCAGCGTCCCCTCCTCCTCTCCCCCGCCAGCAGGCAGCCCCATAAGGTTAAAGCCCTTAGGGCGGGATCCTAGGTCACCCCCCCCCAGCCCTGCCCCCAGGTTCCGGCTGTTGGGCGTCGTTGTACCCTAGAGACTTGGGAAGGTGTTCTCTGCGGGGTGGCCCTACCCGCCTCGGAGGAAACAAGGCCCGCCAGACGCTTAGAATACCCTAACTACTCCCCTTTGCAGAGTGCTGTACCTGGCGCTTGGTAGGGTGGCCAGCTTCACTAAGGCCGAGGCAGACACCACCGCTCCTTTGCTCACACAAGCACTTCCATGCTACGGAAAAAGACAGCCACCAAACTATGACGACCCAGAGTAGTAAGGGCTGTCACGTGAGAACCATTGGCCTGAGCGATCAGGGGTTATTATGGGGGAAGCCGAGGGTCTGGGCTGGTAGGGACAAGGAACGCTTCTCAGAGTAAGCTGAGCACGAACAAGAGAAGTTTATTCTTTAGCTCTGGCAGGAGGGATAGTGGAGAAAGTGTTCTAGGTGGAAGGGCCTGCTCGGGCCAAAGATCCAGAGGTGCGCGAAAGATCCTTCCCTTTCTGCAAACTGAAAGGAGTTATTTGTGGTTGAATTTAGTGGTAGAGTGGTGAAACGACGCCGGGGAACTGGACTGGGTCATGAGATAGTCGGCAACAGCAAATGGTTTTATACTGAAGGAAAGGGTCAGATTGGGTTCAAAAAATTTTTCTCTGGCGTTGTGAAAGTTAGAGATGGAGAGGAATGGAATATAGTGATGGGGACAGAGCTGCACTGGCAGTTGCCCTTCTAACTTAGTTTGCCCTTGCGGGGCTGCTTACAGCAGTAAATAAAGACTCAGGGTACTTCAGGCCTTCGCTCCTTCAGAGGGTCGCCCCGCCTCCAGAGGCGCCTGAAAGCGATTCGCGCACGCGTCCTCTCCTCCGATCCTTTCCTAGACTGCGCCAAAGAGCGCCTACGGGTCAGGGATGGGCTCTCCTTTTTTACCCAATCAGGGGCCACGAGTGGTCCTACCGTCTGATGAGAGGACTCTTTCCACTCTCAACTGACTAATCGGGCGTCTTGCAGAAGATGGACACCTGCAGTAGCCAGTGGAGAGAGGCAAAAGGGAGGGGGGCCTCCTTGGTTCCTTGCGGAGAGGCGCGGGAAGGTAGTCGCTGTGACGGAAGACTAAGGGCTTTCGGTTTGATGGATTAGCGAGAACCCAATGAAAGTGGGAAGGAGGCGGGGCTTTTGGGGAGAGTGGAGAGCGCCGCTCCTATCAGGTGCTCCTAACGAGGCCAGGCAGTGTCAGAAGCCTGACCAATCAAGTTGGAGTTTATTTTAAGGCGGTGGGGTCGGAGAAATGACTGGCAGAAAACAGTCGCCTATAAGGAGTGTCCCAGACAAACAAGGGCGGGAACTCCTGCTGAACGGCGTGGGCTTTATCCAATAGGTGCGCAAGGCGTATGGCGGCTTCCCCTCCCCCAGCGGCGGGACCAGTGGCTCCCCCTATCGGGTGGGGGCGGCGGGTGACGGGCGTGTCCCTCCCCCAATGAGAGGCGGGGGGAGGCGGGTTCTGGGCCGCCATGTCGCGGAGGCTGCTGCCCCGGGCGGAGAAGCGGCGTCGGAGGCTGGAGCAGAGGCAGCAGCCGGACGAGCAGCGGAGGCGGTCTGGAGCGATGGTGAAGATGGCGGCGGCGGGCGGCGGAGGCGGCGGTGGCCGCTACTACGGCGGCGGCAGTGAGGGCGGCCGGGCCCCTAAACGGCTCAAGACTGACAACGCTGGCGACCAGCATGGAGGCGGCGGCGGCGGTGGAGGAGCCGGGGCGGCGGGCGGTGGCGGCGGGGTGAGGCCAGGGCCCTAAGCGCCGGAGACGGCCGGGAAGGGAGGGAAAATTTCTCACGTTGAGGGCATTTATTTTGGGGAGGGGGGGCTGTGCGCACGCGCCCAGGCCCTCGCGCCGTGGACGGGGTGGGGGAGGGGCGGGCGTTGGGCTAACGGCGGGGTTTGCCCGAGGACAGGCGCTTGCGCGTGCGCGCTCTGCAGAGCGGGGTGTGGGGGCGGAGGAAACTGCTCGCGCTGCAGATGGCGCAGTGCGCAGGCGCCGCGGGCTGGCTTGTGGGGGCCGGGCACGCGGTCGGGCTGATTTTTTTCTTTATCATTTTCTATTCTGGCTCCATGCGCAGGCGCATTTCTCCTGCCCGGGCCTTGTGGGCGGTTGGAGGGGGGCACCTCGTGAGCGGGGAACGGGTGGGCGGTAGCATTTTCCGTGCCTGAGTGGGGTATTCTGCCTGATCGCTGTTTGATCTTTGTAGCGTCATGGTTTTTCTCAGTACAGAAGTCGATTTCTTTGAGGATATTCCCCCAGACCAGAATATGTGCCTCATTTTAGTGGGCATTAAAAACCGGAAGAAAGCGTTGTGAGAGGTCTTTTTAGCCGTTTGGAAGTTGAACCAAGCTTTGGAGTTATCACAAGTTTGCTTACATTTTCTGAGGGTTAACTGGGTGCGGTAGGTTTGATGAACCAAAATGTTTCCTGAGGGGTGGGCACTTTGTAAGGGATTCAGCCTCTTCAGTCTCCTGCTCGGAAAAGACAACCAATTGTTACTGCTGGCTTGGAGCCCATTCCCTCCTCCTTGGAAGTTCCTGAAGCCCTGTCCCGTTCAGCCATTTGCAGAGTTTTCCACGGTTTAGCGGCGCTCTGTAGCCGTGATTTACTAGCATTTAAACCGTGCCAGGCCTTGTTGCACGCATTTGAAAGGTATCTTAATTGAATTCTCAACATTCCTCTATGAGGTAAGGGATGGGCTTACTATTCCCCATTTACAGAGGCCAGGTAAATTCCTTTAGGTCTTTGTAGCTAGTCTGAGGAGGGGCAGGGATTAGAATTTAGGGCTGTGGAACTCCACATCGCTGAGCTGGTAACCATCAGGTGGGTGTGGCTCCTGTGGTTTGTGTGGTTCATTCCTGAAATAGAATCCAATTCTGCCCGTGTTACATGGGATCCTGCTTGGTTTTTCTCATATGGGAGGCTGGGCCCAGAGCCCAGGAGAGGTGAAGAAAGTTACTTTGTCCTTTCTTGATTCCCAGACGCTTTTGTCTGTGGGTGGAAAGATACTTCCCCTGGGAAGGGAACTGTCTTGATTTTTAGTGGTACAGGTTGGATCTTCTCTTCTTTTGAAAGACTTTACTCTCGTTTTCGTTAGTCTGACTTAGGTAGTATTTTCCAGTACAGATTTTGGTGAGAGAGTAAAGACTAGAGGCAGTCAAGACTGGCCTGGATGCCACAGTCTCTGAGGCACCTGCTGGACCTGGGGATGAGTGGTGGGGAACAGCAGTGCTTGGCCATGTGGTGATGGTAGGTTCCTGCACTAGGGGAGGGGCAGAAAAACTTGCGTGAATGCAAAGGGAATGTCCTGGTTCAGGCTGTAGCAAAAAATTGAGTCCCCTTTCCAAGCCACTCTTTTCCCACATTTCTTTGACCAGTGAGAAGAGACTGGTGCTGGGAAGACTGTAAGATGGGACCTGGGACTTGTCTGGTCCTCCATTTTGTCTTCTTCGAAAACTACAGTAAGAGCCATTCGGCACGTGGCCATACACTCAGGCCTTCTGCTCTGCTGGCCCAGAATCCTTTTGGGGTGATTGGTTGAATTGCCTAGTTGCTTGCCCTGTATGTTTTTCCTGGGTGACACACTCGAATGTTTTATCTGTCTGAGTTCCTAGTGGCACAGAAGCCAGTAGTGCACCGTCTTGTGCAGCAGAAAGTGAAGTCTTGTTTTTGTTTCCTTTCTCAGGAGAACTACGATGACCCGCACAAAACCCCCGCCTCCCCAGTTGTCCACATCAGGGGCCTGATTGATGGCGTGGTGGAAGCTGACCTTGTAGAGGCCTTGCAGGAGTTTGGACCCATCAGGTACTCAGCTCAGAGGCCAGGGGTTGGGTGTTCAGATGAGTCAACTCCTTGGTGTCCTGTGTGTCACCGGCTTTCTGGTTAGAAGTAACTTGGCCATTTCGGTCCAGGTTCCTTTAGCTAAGTCCTGGGGCTCCCATTACTCCTGGGGTTAGCCATTGTACTTTGGATAAGTTACAGCAAGTTCGGTGTTTTTTCCTCCTCCTTCTCTTTTTTTTTTCCTCATTCCTTTTTTTCTCTCTCTCTGCTTTGTAATTTGGCACATGGTGAGTAATGGGAATAGAGTAGTGAGCACCACTGTCTTGATTCCTCCCAGACAGTTGCCTGCGCAGAGTGGTCAGCACTGTGATAAGGGAAAGCCAGCCGCCCGTGGGAGGCATCTGACTAGATCAGGTGAGGGGTTGGGAAGGAAGCCTTCCCAGAGAAGCTGATGCCAAAGCCGCACACACCTCTTTTGCTTGTCGTGCCACTTACGGCAAGGGGTGTTCAGGTCAAGAAACCATGACGGGCACAGAGGAGTCCAGAGGCCAGGGAGGAGTCAGATCACAGATAACTGAGGCCGTCCTTTGACTCTTGTCTCCATCCCCCTGAGAGGATTGCAACCTGTGTTCTCTTTGCCAGTTATGTGGTGGTAATGCCTAAAAAGAGACAAGCGTTGGTGGAATTTGAAGATGTGTTGGGGGCTTGCAACGCCGTGAACTACGCAGCCGACAACCAGATCTACATAGCGGGCCACCCAGCTTTTGTCAATTACTCTACCAGCCAGAAAATCTCCCGCCCCGGGGACTCGGATGACTCCAGGAGCGTCAACAGTGTGCTTCTCTTTACCATCCTGAACCCCATCTATTCGATTACCACGGTGCGTGCCAGTGGTTATTCGCTTAGGTTCTTCTATGGACTCTCTCTCCTGCCTTTTCTCCCTGTCTTCTCCCATGAGCCAGACTGACCTGCCAGTGACCCTTCATCTTGGCTGTCTTTGGTTTTTACAGGATGTTCTTTATACTATCTGTAACCCTTGTGGTCCTGTCCAGAGAATTGTCATTTTCCGGAAGAATGGAGTCCAGGCTATGGTGGAATATCCTTTGCTGGGAAATGGGTGTTTCTTGAGATGGAAGCTCACAGGGCTCGGTAGGAATCCATCTTTTCAACCAGCACGTGTCTCCTGAATGCCTGCCATGTGCCAGATGCCTTCATAGGGCCCGTGGTCTCATGGAAGGGATGGTTAATAAACAATCACACTTAAATAGTTGGCCCTTGAACAGCACAGGTTTGAACTCTGTGGGTCCACTTAAGGTGAATCTCACTCACTAAATGTGTATACTACAGTATTAATGCCATCTGTGGTTGGTTAAATACATGGATTTTCAACTGCACAGAGAGTTGGTACCCCTAACACACACACACACACACACACACACGTTCAAGGGTTGTGTAGTGTGAAAGTATGAGGTTTAAAGTGTGAAGGGAAAGAAGAGTGTGCCATGAGATACAAGAGGAAAGAATTTACAGGGGTTCTCGGAAGGTCTCTTGAGGAGGTGCTATCCTTATTTCCATGTAGAGGTAGGAACTGATATTCAGGCTGAGGACACCACATCTGCAGAGGTCCTCAGGTGGGCAGGAGCTTAGCATTGGAGAATGCGAACAACCTGACAACTGAAGAGTAGCTGACGAGGAGGAGAGGGTTCCTTAGGACATTGGAAGAAGTTATGGCATCCCAGGCAGTGGGGTGAAGCTTGGTCCAGGGTGCAGTGGGAAGTCATTGATGGGTTTTCAGGGCAGGAGTATGATCTAGTTAACGTTTCAGAGATTGTTCAGGCCTAGTCAAGGCGTGTAGAAGCAGAGGGGGAGGATGAGGCTGAAGGAGAAGGTGACTTGGCCTGTGATGCTGGCAGAGAAGGTTGTTGCAGTGGGGCAGGCCGGGGGAGTACAGGTCTCAGAGGAGCTTTGGCCGTGTCCGCGCATTTGGGGCAGCACTCCAGCTGTGTGTGTCTGTACAAGTGGCTGGTGGCTGTGGGCAGTGAACTAACCCTGAGGCCCGCTTGGAGCGGTCTTTGGGGTGCTACTTGTCCTCATCCCTCTCTGGCGCAACTTGAAGCTCTTTTCAGAGAGCTCTTGGGATGGGACTTTCCCTTAACTTTACTCACATTTGACTCTGTGCAGAGTGCCCAGCGGGCCAAGGCCTCACTCAATGGGGCTGACATCTACTCAGGCTGTTGCACTCTGAAGATTGAATATGCGAAGGTAGGTCTGGGAAATGGCTGCCCCTTGTCAGCTTCCTAGGCGAGCCTGGAGCCTGGCTGACCTCAAGCGTTTTTTTGTCCCTGCAGCCTACACGCTTAAACGTGTTCAAGAATGATCAGGATACTTGGGACTACACAAACCCCAACCTCAGTGGACAAGGTAATCCTGACGGCAGCTTTGTTTTAAACATACCCGCCTTGCCTTCACTTGACTAGCGCACTTCATAGACCTGGACTCAGGGTTATGTAATGCCATTGGGCTCCTGTGGACATGGGAGGGCCTTGGGGGTCAGCTCTTGGAAGATACACTCCAGTGGGAGGGGGTGAATGAGGGGCCTCTGTAGGTCCTAGCTGCTGCTTGTGGCCCTTTGATGCAGCAGAGGATGCAGGGTCAAGGCAGAGGCCTGGGTGGGGTGGGGAGCAGGGCCTCACTGAGCACAGGCCGTGGCAATGGCTTACAAACCAGTAGCAGCTCCCAGACGGATTCTGCTGCTTTTCTTCTAGGATCCTGCTTAGGGTCACTGACCCCATTCTCACTGGGCCAGGAATGGTCCTCTTGCTCTCCACTCTTGACAGGGTCTGCTTCTGGGGGGCAGATTGGGGATGTGACGAGGGCTCCCAGGCCCTTGCAGCAGAGCCTTTGAGCAAGTTGACCTTGTGGAGGTGAGACACCCTGGATTGGAGCAGGGCGGACACGCCTCACCTCACTTGTAGAGGGAATGCAACATCTCTGCAGGGGGCCCAAATGGACAACCCCCTTCCTAGAATCTGTCAAGAATGGTTTGCCTTGGATAGGAGGGAGAGGTGGAGCATTGCCTTTGAAAAACAGCGGCGCCCCCTCAGCAAGACCATCCATCTCTGTTTCTGTCTTGGTCTGATACGTCGGACTAGGCCATGGGCTGAGGGAGGTGGCTGGTTGCTGACATCTCACAGGCCCTGGGAGGCCAGAGGCCCTCATTCCTAGGCAGGCCTGTCTTGTTCGCCCTTGCAGCTGGGAAGCTGTGGGCCGGGTGGGCTAGACTCTTACCCAGGACCCTCACAATGGGCGCTGTGGGGCTCGCTGCCCCCTCCAGAGGTCAGAGACAAATTGGTGACCGAGTGAATGTACCAGAGCGGGCAATGGCATTACATGACTGCTAACAGAAACACGGCAACCAACCATTTCTTCTCCAAGGAACATAAATAGAAGATGTGCAGACCGGCAGGGGCTAGTGGCCGGGGCTGGCTGTGCATTGGTTTTGATGCCTCTCAGCTTTGGCCGCCCCCAGGCTGGGGGTCAAAAACGAGAGCTGTTGGGGTGACCTGGATTGAGGGAGGTGCTTCGCCACCCCCTCGGGAACCAGACTTCAGCGGCTCTGCCTCTGCACATTGCTCACCAACACACAGGGTAGAAACCACTAGCTCTTCCTGGAGAGAACAGAACACGCAGCCTCCACCACGTCCCCAGAAACAGCCGCAGACTTGAGCTCACTACATCAAGAACACCACACCGCGCTCCAAGGAACAGCTACAAGCACAGAGGCAGACAGAGACAAAGAAAGAGACGCAACATGGCAGCAGACACTGCTTTTTTACTAAACATTAAAAAAATGTCAAAATCCAAGCAAACTTGAACCCGAAAATGTACACAGAAGTAGGAAACACAGAGAACAGAGCTCTCCCAGCCAGCCAGCGGCGCTCTTTTCGGAGAACGTTTCATAGACTGAAGTAGATTCCATGGGCCTCCAAGACAATAGGATCCTCTCCATTCCTCGCCATGTGGGTTTGGTTTTTTTTGTTTTTCGTTTTTTAAGTCCTTTGGTTTGGGGAGGGCCTTTTTTTTTTTCTTTTTTTTTCTGTTTTGATATTTTTATTTTTTCTGCAGTCATCGGCTGCCAACATAATCTGCACCAACTGGAGATCAGAAACCAAAAAAAAACCAAAACCAAAAACTTAAACCACAACAGCAGCAAAAAATCAAAACAGACCTAAAACCAAACAGCCAAACAGCTCAGAGGTACACAGTTACCTGCTGGCAGGTAACTGGGAGTGCTCCCAAGGCCAAAAGCGCGGGCATAGTGGGGCCACTGGCACACCTCATAACCAGGAGACACGCACACGGAACGCTACACAGCCAGAAGCACCGCACTGCAGCACACAATGTGAGGAGGTGACAACATGGAGGGACACTACCCACTTCATACACCTTTATTTTCCACTTTTCTGATATCTTCTGAGGACAGAACATCTGTGAGCCATTTTTGATTTAATCAGAACATTGACTTTTAAAACAATTCTTTAAAAAAAAAGTTGTATCGGATGTGTACCGTAACTTGTATTTATGACTGTAAAACCATGTGATGCAGGGTCGCAGTGTATGTTTGATGGGACGCCATCTTTCAGAACTGTGCTAACTCACTGTTGAAGCGTCCAATGGTAAGAGAAAATACAGATTTGTTTTTTGTGACAAATGGACATTGTACTTTGTACTTCTGCTGTAAGTAGCCCTTTTCCATCTTTGTAATGACTGTTGGAAAACGAAACCCAGGCCGGGTGGCAGGAAAGGGCAGTGGTCCCGAGCCCTGGGTTTTTGGAGTCAACCAAGCCTGGGTTCAAGTCTGGCTTGGCCACTAACTTGCTTTGTGACCTTGGGCCAAAGTGTATTATAACTGCTCAGTTAAAAGTTAAGTGCTCATTTTCCTTATCTGTAAAATGGGGCTAAAATAGTACCTACCTCATAGGGTTGTTGTGAGGAATTTAAGAAACGGTGATGTCTGTTTGTAAAGTACTTAGCACAGTGTTTGCCACTCAAGTGCTAAGTTAACGGTAGCGGTTATGAACTGCAGCTGGGGTTGGGGCGGGGTGGAACTGCGCCATTGTCTGAGACTGTTGATGCCTTGTACATGACTGCTCATTTGAACTGATGTTGATGTCGCCCTGTTTGTCCTTTCCTACAGTCCCTCTTCTTGGGGTGGATGTGACTAGAGGGGAGGGTGACTGGTACCAAGATTGAGAAAGTCTTCTAGAGAGTGGGCCCTAGCGCTCTTAGACCCTTGGGGCTTTGTGGGCCCAATTTTATTTTTCTACCCTTCCCTGGGTTATTTTCTGGTTCCTAACTCCTCTCCTCCCTTCATTGGGAGTTATTTTAGAAATCTGTTCCCGGCCCCCATATCAGCTTCCATAGTGGCTGCAGCTTCCCCAGAGGGCCCAAGAGCTGGGCTTCCTGCCAGAGCTCGGGAAGGTGAGAGGCCCGGAACCTGGCTTCATCCTTCACGGATGAAGAAGAGCAGCCTGCTTGGAGTGGGTGGCGGGAGGGACAGTGGGCTCCAGCCTTGAGGCTTGGGCTTCATGCCCACCCTGGGTCTGGCCACAGGAAGGAAGCCCCAGTAACCCTTGTGAGGAAGGAATGGCCACTGCCCAGGCCCTCAGGAGCTGAGGGACGCTGAGAATCAGCCTCTGTAGTCAGGAGGGAGAGATACCCCCTTTTCCAAGTTAGGTTCTAACTGTTCTCTCTGTCTGCAGGTGACCCTGGCAGCAACCCTAACAAACGCCAGAGGCAGCCCCCTCTCCTGGGAGATCACCCCGCAGAATATGGTGAGGGCAGGGGGTTCCCCTCCGTGGACTCCCGTGGCTCATGTGCCCCTGCCCGCCGCCCGACGCGCAAATTCTCACCCGTCCTCCCTCTCTTTCCTTCCCACCCCCCAGGAGGGCCCCACGGTGGGTACCACAGCCATTACCATGATGAGGGCTACGGGCCCCCCCCACCTCACTACGAAGGGAGAAGGATGGGCCCACCAGTGGGGGGTCACCGCCGGGGCCCAAGTCGCTACGGCCCCCAGTATGGGCACCCCCCACCCCCTCCCCCACCACCCGAGTACGGCCCCCACGCCGACAGCCCTGTGCTCATGGTCTATGGCTTGGATCAGTCTAAGATGAACTGTGACCGGGTCTTCAATGTCTTCTGCCTGTACGGCAACGTGGAGAAGGTGAGCTTCCGCTAGGCCCCTGCTTTCCTCACAGACCTTGGCAGCCTCAGGGGAGGCCCCGACGTTTTGGCCCCCCAGTGAGCAAAGAAGGGGGAAGGAGCTTTTTTAGGAGCAAGCAGGTCCAGAGAGGGTAACTAGTTTAATTAGGTGACAGTGCAGATGGATTTTATTTGGTCCTCATGCTATGTGGGTGGTTTATTTTTTAAAATTTCCAGCTTTTTTTTTTAAAGATTTTATCATATGAAAGTGTTAGTGCTTAATATTACGTAAATATTACGGTGTATAAAATTTACCCATCATGGTTAAAGATCATTATGTAAGGATTTTTTCTGGAACACTTCAGATGATATGGCAACACTGAGCCTTCCTGCCTTGCCTGGGAGAACAGTCAGCTGGGGCTGTCTGGTGACTGCCCACCTCAGACTAGGTCATTTCTTCTGTCAAACCCATCTGGGTCCTGGAAGCCTTTGAGTTTACAGCCCCTGGCCTGGCCCATTAATATTAGCAGCTAATAACGTGTCAAGCGTTTTTTTTTTTGTACCACTGTTAAAAAGTGCTTTAAATGTTGCAAGTTGTTGCATTTTCACAAGAATCCTTAATGAGACAAGCAGGGGGAGTGAAAGCATGGGCGCACGTAACTCGCCCAGGTTCACATACCTTTATGTGGAAGCAGGACTCAGAGCTGACACTACTGTTCTTAGTGTTTTTATAACATAAGTCACATAGTCATGACTCAGTTGATGTACATAGCTGCTTTTTTCTCCCACCATTCCTGCTTTTCTGTTGTGCTTCATTAAATGACCCACTCATGGGTCGGGTCCTGAGGTTAGGGAAAGACTGCCTAGTCTCTGCTGCCCAACTTGGGCTGAGCACTTGCTGTGGGCCAGGCACGCTTCTCTGTTCTCCTGACTCCTCACAAGTGAGGAAATGGAAGCCTCGATCCAGAGCAGGAGTTGACTTCCTTCTGACTGACTTGGAAGGGACAGGAGAAGGGTCTCTGACAGCTGGGCAGTGGTGCTGATCACGATTACTCTTCTCAAGGTGAAATTCATGAAAAGCAAGCCAGGGGCCGCCATGGTGGAGATGGCTGATGGCTATGCTGTGGACCGGGCCATCACTCACCTCAACAACAACTTCATGTTTGGGCAGAAGCTGAATGTCTGGTAGGTACCCGGGCTCCTCGGGCTTGGGGAGGGTTGGAGAGGAACTGAGGAGAGAAGGGAGGGGGAATGGGGCCCACTCTGGACAGAGGTCAGAGGAGCACAGAGAAGCCAAGTACTTATCCAGGCTGGAGTTGGGCATGCAGGTGTGTTGCCAGATGTTCTTCTGAAGCAGTGGGCGAAAGTGTGTCGGCCTCTCCTCAGCTGTGGAGCAGTGCCCTCTGAGGCATACAGAGCTGTCAGACAGGAAGGAGGCCACAGTAGAAGGTGGGGGACAACTTGAGGTCTGACACAGGGCTCCTCTTCCCTCCTACAGTGTCTCCAAGCAACCAGCCATCATGCCCGGTCAGTCATATGGGCTGGAAGATGGGTCCTGCAGTTACAAAGACTTCAGTGAGTCAAGGAACAATCGGTTCTCCACTCCAGAGCAGGCAGCCAAGAACCGCATCCAGCACCCTAGCAACGTGCTACACTTTTTCAATGCCCCTCTGGAGGTGACTGAGGAGAATTTCTTTGAGGTGGGTGCTGTGGACTTGGTCCTTCAGCATAGCCATCTGAGGGGGCCATTCATTTTTTAATTTTTTTTTTTTTTTTTTTTTTTTTTGTGGTATGCGGGCCTCACTGTTGTGGCCTCTCCCGTTGCGGAGCACAGGCTCCAGACGCGCAGGCTCAGTGGCCATGGCTCACGGGCCCAGCCGCTCCGCGGCATGTGGGACCCGGACCGGGGCACGAACCCGTGTCCCCTGCATCGGCAGGCGGACTCTCAACCACTGCGCCACCAGGGAAGCCCTCATTTTTTAATTTTAACGAGTATCTATTGAGCTGCTCTGCTGGGCTCTGGGTTAGGTGCTAGGGGCATAGTAGGGACCAAGACAGGCTCAGAATGGCACCAAACTGCCAGCAGCAGTGGAGTTTGCCATCCTTCTTGTATTTTTGGCAAGTCAGAGTGGCTGCTCATTTGCCTTGAAAGATTCCTCCCCGTCTGGGTGACGGACTGGTGTTTGGAGTCCAATCTTGAAACTTCCACACTGTCAGGCCGTCTGGGGCCTAGATGACATTAGAAAGGAGGGTCCCATTATGGTGCTGTCAGAGGGAACTGGGGCAGCTTTGGGGAAGGGTGGAAGTCTGACTGTGGAGTTGGACTTTGGGCCTTATTGTGGCCTGAGGTGTTGCTATTCGGTTTAGCAAACATTTACCTAGTGCCAGAACACACCGAAATAACAGCTCAAGATGGGAAATTTAAAAAGCAGTTTCCCGATTTTAGGCAACAAAATAGTTAAGAGCCGTGTTTCTCAACCTTTGGTGGGATTACAGGGACACCTTAGAGTGTGTGATAAAAGCTTAGAAACTCTTTTGTCCAGAAAAATCCAAGTGTTCACCTGTGGGTTGCTTGAATTCCGCCATGTGGCACTCCTTGTGTTTCTAAGTCTGTTCTTTGTTTTTGTTTTGGCCACGCAGCATTCGGGATCTTAGTTCCCTGACCAGGGATCAGACCCATGTCCCCTGCAGTGGAAGCATGGAGTCTTAACCACTGGAACACCAGGGAAGTCCTTTGAGTCTGTTTTCTGTTTCTGTTGCAGATCTGCGACGAGCTGGGAGTGAAGCGGCCATCTTCTGTGAAAGTATTCTCAGGCAAAAGTGAGCAAACTGCCCCACCTTACCCCCCCATTCCTTGACTGTAGATGGGCAGCTCCCTGGCTTCTGCTCAGGTCAGCCTCAAGCCTTTGTTTTTCCCATCAGGTGAACGCAGCTCCTCTGGGCTGCTGGAATGGGAATCCAAGAGCGATGCCCTGGAGACTCTGGGCTTCCTGAACCATTATCAGATGAAAAACCCAAGTGAGTATCTGTGGGTCCTGCGGTCATCCATCCCCCTCGTGGCTTAATGGGTTGGCTCGCTTCGGGCCAGAGCCATCCTTCCTGCCATCAAGATAGGGCCCCAGGGATTTCCTTATTGTCACTGACACAGGCAGGTGGGACCTGGTCTCCAGGAGAGCAGCCTGATGTTTGATGTGGGAGGGCCAGCCTGGCTGCTTGCTGCCACCCGCTCTGCCAGCTTGGGAGTTGCTCAGGCTTGTCCTCCAGGGAGCTGCCATTCTCTGTGCATCAGAGGCTGGCTCAGGACCCAGGAAAAGGGGCTGTAATAGCGAGCAGGTACAATTTGCCCACCCAGTTCCTGGGCAGGCCTATTGTGTGCCAACTGAAAAGCTGGGAATGGGACCCTCCATGGAACTGAAGGAAGAGAAGGAGAAATGCCTTGTGTGTTAGTCTTGTTTTTGAGTTTCAAAAGTGGCAGTGAAGAATTAGACCCTTGCAGTTGAATTGCAGAAAATGAGAGATGTGTACAAAACCAGGGGAACTCTGGGTGGGGGGGAGCATCCAGAGAGGGGCCCAGTTACACCTCTGTCCTCTCTTTTGCAGATGGGCCGTACCCTTACACCCTGAAGTTGTGTTTCTCTACCGCTCAGCACGCCTCCTAATTAGGTGCCTATGGAGAGTCCCATCTGAGCAGGAAAACATTTCTTTCCTTTATGCTGGTTTTTGTTTGTTTGTTTTGTTTTGCAGATGGTCCTGTATTCCTTTTTTTTAATGCTAGGTTAGTAGAGGCTTAACCATAATGGAAATGCTGGAAGTCTAAAGGGGGAGGGGAAGGGGAACTGGTATCTCCCAAGATTAACCTTCACTTTTTAAAAATTATTGTACATGTGATTTTTTTTTTTCCTGTTCATACATTTGTGCTGCCCATGTACTCCTGGCACATTTCAATAAAATTGTTTGGAAAATAAACGTAGCACTTGCTGGGATTTTGGGGTGTGTCTGCTTCCCTCACAGTCTTTTGAAGAGGGGCAGGCCGGCCAGGACACAGCTGCAGCCCCTCCAGAGGGGCAGACCCAGCCCTGAGGGGCGGTGTGGGCCAGAGCTGCACACTGGGAAACGATGAAAGGGCCTTGAGAATCTGGGAGACCTGGTGGCGTCCTTCATGGGCTCTACCCAAGCAAGCTGGATCTAGTTGAGTCTCTTTGTTGAGGTAAATAGTTGAAAAAATTAAAACATTGAGATTTTTAAAAGAAGAAAGCCTTCATCTTAGAAAGTAAACACCCACCTTTAAGGTTGGAAAATGAAATCTCAGATAAAAGTGAAAGTCATCTCCCCACTCTCCTTGAAAACAAGGTTGTTTTTTTTTTCCATAAGGAAAGTTCTCTTTGGATATGTGTCTTAACAGAAAATGCTTTGTACTGTAAGATGTTCTCATATCACCTGCAGGGCGCAACCACATTATCTTTAGTCTTACACAGTATCTTGTGTGGATATGTCATAATTTACTTGGTTCTGAAGGTAATTTCCAATTTGCTACTGCAAACAGTACTGCTATGCATCTTTATACAAATGTTACCCAACTTCCTTGATACTGATCTGGAGGTAAATTCCTAGCAGTGGAATTGCTGGATTAAAGGATACATTCAATTGCAACTTGATAGTCCCCAGTCTTGGTGGGTGGGAACTTGTGCTTATGGTTGGGACTGGGCCATAGGGGTGGAGGGCAGACGATAACCTGGAAGGGAGCCGCCTTTAAGAACCTTGACTCATACTGGAGGGAAGAGATCCTGCAGAGAGGAGCAAGTCAAGTCCAGTTCCTTGTGTACGCTTGGAAAAACCCACTTTGGTAATTTCCTGTAGAGTTTTTAAACATTAACATCTACTGAAGTCAAATGGCATTTATCAAAGTTTCATCAGGGAAAGCGTCAAACAACCTCTATAGACAAGGAGAAACTACAGTCACCTTTGAGCTGTAACTTAAAAATCTAGGATTATTTTAAGCTAATCAAGGGGGGGTAAAAAGTAAATTTCCCCATTTTGTCTGCCAGCACCCAGTCTTCATCCCATGTTAGCAGTTATGAGTCTCCTAGATAGTCTATGCATATGTTGTTTTTTATGAATGTACAGCCATATATAACTTATAGCAACCTGACCAAATGTTCTACATCTTTAAATTTTTTTTTTTTTTTTTTTTTTTTTTTTTTTTTTTTTTGCGGTACCGGCTCCTCCCACTGTTGTGGCCTCTCCCGTTGCGGAGCACAGGCTCCAGATGCGCAGGCTCAGCGGCCATGGCTCACGGGCCTAGCCGCTCCGCGGCATGTGGGGTCTTCCAGGACCGGGGCACGAACCCGCATCCCCTGCATTGGCAGGTGGACTCTCAATCACTGCGCCACCAGGGAAGCCCCTACATCTTTACATTTTTTTCACTCACATCTTGGTATCTGCATAGTGGTTCCAGAGTTCTCCATTGTGTAGCTGACGAAACAGTTCTCTGTTTTCCAAAAGAGCCTTACCATCTGACACATTAAGAAGGCAAAGTAGGACTTACCTGGTGATCCTGTGGTTAAGACTCAACCCTTCCCCTGCAGGGGGCACAGGTTTGATCCCTGGTCTGGAAAGTTCTACATGCATGCAGTGTGCAGTGCAGTCAAAAAGAAACAACAAAAAAAAGTCAAAGTAGGGCTTCATTGGTGGCACAGTGGTTAAGAATCCACCTGCCAGTGCACGGGACACAGGTTCCAGCCCTGGTCCGGGAAGATCCCACGTGCCAGAGAGCAACTAAGCCCGTGGGCCACAACTACTGAGCCTGTGCTCTAGAGCCCGCAAACCACAACTGCTGAAGCCCACACGCCTAGAGCCTGTGCTCTGCAACAGGAGAAGCCACTGCAATGAGAAGCCTGCACACTGCAACAAAGACCCAAAACAGACAAAAAATTAAATTTTAAAAAAAAAAAGGCAAAGTATTCATTACAACCCCATTTGCCAAGAGACAGAGACCTTGAACTAGTGACTTCTCCCCAGCCGGTTTCCTCTGCATACAACGTAAAATAGTACAACCCCGCGGTGGTGTGGCAATTCAGATTATACAGTCAGTGCTTAATGTTGGCCAGCCTATATTCCCATTCCCTTACATGGATAAATTCAGTAGTAACTTTATTTATTTTTTAAAAATTATTATTTTGTAATTTATTTTGGGCTGCGTTGGGTCTTCATTGCTGCTCGCGGGCTTTCTCTAGTTGTGGCGAGTAGGCTTCTCATTGTGTCTTATCGTTGCAGAGCACTGGCTCTACGTGCGCAGGCTTCAGTAGTTGTGGCTCGCTGGCTCTAGAGCGCAGGCTCAGTAGTCGTGGCCCACGGGCTTAGTTGCTCCGCGGCATGTGGGATCTTCCCGGACCAGGGCTGGAACCCATGTCCCTCGCGTTGGCAGGCGGATTCTTAACCACTGTGCCAGTAGGGAAGCCCCCTGTGTTTTTTTTTTTAGTTAAATATGGTACAAATGCATGATTGCAAACTTGCAGAGCTGCAGTTATTCTGCCGTTATGCCCTTGGACATTCATCTGTCTTCAATTTCTCCACCATTATGAAACAGCTGTGGTGAATTCTGTACAGAATGTCCAAGAGCAGTGTGAACCATTTTCTTAGTCCGGGTATCTACTGGTCCAATGGTTCCATGACCGAATCACTCTAATGGCCGGCGAACCTAGAAGGCTGTTTCCGGTTGCCCTTGGTAAAGATGGCGAGAAGAGGCCCGTCACCGGGGTCAGGCTGCGGCTTCGGTGCCCTCACCAAACATGGCGGCCTTTTGTGCCCGCCCCCTTAGCTTCCTCCTGTCGGTTTACTCCAGCGAATCAGTAGCAATGGCGGCGGTGATAGCGGCTTCTCGGAGACTCCGCAACTTGCTGACCTGGCGTGAGTCACCTCTTGACCTTTGGGGGTCCGTTGAGCTGTCGTGCTGTCATAGCGACAGTCGGACGGGGAGGCCTGTCCCGGGTCTCGCAGGGTCCGAGCCCCTTATTAAACTCAGGGATCCATGTGCCCCCATCCAAACGGCCTTTGTCTTACAATCGGATCGCTGACGGCTCAGTGTTCCCAACCTGGAGTCAGTACCACGATCACGGGTCTGAAGGGGTCCTCATACTGAGGCCACTGATAAGTGTACCCCAATCTTAAAGTCTGTATTTCCCTAAACCAAGGCCTCTAACAGGCCTGTGTTCCCCAATCTAGTGTCACTGAGATGTGTGCCCTCTGCTCTTGAAGGTGCTGTGCCCCCAATCTGGGGTCATCAATGGCTCTTCCTTCCTTCATCTCCCCAGGATTGACATCCCGCACCAACCTGGGTCTCAGCCTTAACCTTCATCCCATGAGTTCCTTTGCCCAAGATGAGGCTTCCAAAGCAGCCCCCGAGGAAGCCCCAGGCCACAGCTATGAGTCCCTTCGGGTGACATCTGCCCAGAAACACATTCTGCATGTGCAGCTAAACCGGCCGGAGAAGAGAAACGCCATGAACAAGGCCTTCTGGAGGTCTGGCCTGAAGATTCTGGAGGCCTGCCTGCAGGAGGAGGCAGGGGCTAAGGGACTGGGCAGGGGTGGGCCTGAGGGCAGGGGATTCCCACGCCAGACATAGCCCTTCCCCCTTGCCCCCACAGCGAGATGGTGGTGTGCTTCAACAAGATTGCAGAAGATGCTGACTGTCGTGCTGTGGTGATCTCTGGTGCAGGAAAAATGTTCACTTCAGGTACCATGTGCTCTCCACACCCAGCCCTGCCAGTCTCCCCTGCTCCTGGGAATAGAGTAATGCTTCATAATTAGTGTTTTAAGCAGCTTCTAACTTCCACCTTGATCATTTTCAAATACAGAAATTAGTCCATGGGACTTCCCTGGCAGTCCAGTGGTTAGGACTCATCACTTTCACTGCAGGGGCCTGGGTTCAATCCCTGGTCGGGGAGCCAAGATCCTGCAAGCTGTGAGTGGTGCAGCCAAAAAAAAAAAATTGTATGCTTTCATGCAGTTAATTACTCAGTCCACATGAACTGATTTCCAGTTACATGTCTGTTAGATCTTTTGATTATCCCACAGGTCTGTTCTTCAGGTTGGATAATTTCCATTGACGAGATTCATCGACTCCTTTGTCATCTCTGTTCTGCTGTTAAGCCCATCCAATGATTTTTTAAAATTTCAGTTACAGGCATACCTCAGAGATATGGTGGGTTCAGTTGTAGACTACCACAATAAAGCGAATATAGCAATAAAGCAAGTCACACGAACTTTTTGGTTTCCCAGTGCATATAAAAGTTACATTTACACTATATTATAGTCTTTTAAAGTGTGCAGTAGCCTTATGTCTAAAAAAAAAAGTACATACCTTAATTAAAATATAATTTATTGCTAAAAAAATGCTAACCATTTGACAATGCAGTGTTGCCAGAAACCTTCAATGTGTAAAAAACACAGTATCTGTGGGACTTCCCTGGTGGTTCAGTGGTTAAGATCCCCTGCTTCCAATGCAGGGATGCACAGGGCATGGGTTCGATACCTGGTCAGGAAACTAAGATCCCACGTGCTGTGTGTGGTGCATGCAGCCAAAAAATCAAAAGAGAAAAACAGTATCTGTGAAGTGCAGTAAAATGAGGTATGCCTGTAGTGTAGTTTGCAGTTCTCAAATTTCCATTTGGTTCTTTTTTATATTTTCCATTTTTCTGCTACAGTTTCATATCTTTTTGTTTGTCACAATCATATTTTTTAAAAAATATTTATTTATCTTTGGCTACGTCGGTTCTTAGTTGCTCACTCGGGATCTTCATTGCCATGTGCGGGCTTCTCTCTACTTGTGGCCCGCATGCTCAGTAGTTGTGGCGCGCGGGTTTAGTTGCCCCTCGGCATATGGGATCTTAGTTCCCCAACCAGGGATCAAACGTGCGTCTCCTGCATTGAAAGGCAGATTCTTAACCACTGGACCACCAGGGATGTCCCACAATCATATTTTTCTTTGCATCATTGACTGTAGTTACAATGGCTGTTTTAAAATGCTTGTCTCCTAATTCCAACATCTGGGTTGCCTTGGCATCAATCTCTGTTTCTTATCTTTTCTCTTGAAAAAAAATGGGTCTCATTTTCCTGTTTCTTTGTTTTCGGAGTAAGGTTAGATTGTATCCTGGATATTGGACTATGGGAGAAAATGATGTGGAAATTCAGGATCCTATTACATAATTCCAGAGTGTTGAGTTTCCTGTTTTAGCAGCTAAGTGGAGTCAGTGTTTAAATCTCTTTGCTGGGCTGCCCGCCTGCTTCATGGGTCAATAAGAGATTTGAGCAGAGCTTTTACACAGAACCTGGGGCTCCCCTCTCTGGTTCTCTGCTTTCTGGAATTTCCCCCTCTCTGGTTCTCTGCTTTCTGGAATTTCCCCCTCTCTGGTTCTCTGCTTTCTGGAATTTCCCCCTCTCTGGTTCTCTGCTTTCTGGAATTTCCCCCCCTCACTTTCTATCAGCTTAGGTCACCCTGGGCTCTGTTTGTCCTTTGGTTCTTCAAGCACAACTTCAGCCTGCCCTCAGGTTAATTTTTAAAAACAGGTAACTTGGCCAGTCACTTCTTCCAGAGTCTGCCTGGTGCCTTAAGGTAATAGGATCTTGTCCAACAAGGGCACATAGTTGGCACCTGTAGGAGGGTCCATACCAGAAGTGGAGGGTCACATACACTGATTTCTGCACAGGGCCCAGCCTAGTGCTGGGGTCCCAGTGGTGACTGAGGCAGCCCCAGGCCCTGCCCTCATGGAGTTCCCAATTCAGTGGGGAAGACAAGACAGTAAACAATGTATTTTTTCTTTTTAAAAAAAAAATTTGGGGCTTCCCTGGTGGCGCAGTGGTTGAGAGTCCTCCTGCCGATGCAGGGGACACGGGTTCGTGCCCCGGTCCGGGAAGATCCCACGTGCCGCGGAGCGGCTGGGCCTGTGAGCCACGGCCGCTGAGCCTGCGCGTCCGGAGCCTGTGCTCCGCAGCGGGAGAGGCCACAACAGTGAGAGGCCCGCGTAACGCAAAAAAAAAAAAAAAAAAAAAAAAAAAAAAGAATCAGGCGCCTGGGAAGAAACCAGTGAGTCAGCAGAAGTCAGGGCAACTCCAGATGAGTGCTCCCTGCCCTGATTTGGGTCAGTTTCAAGCAGTGGCATCATAGAGACCTCAGGCACTCTAGTCTGTAATGATAGTCCATCCTGATCAGACAATGTATTTCTTTCTGTTCCGTCTGTTTACATCTCCGCGTGTCGTGTCCGGTGTTTTCTTTCTACAACTCTCTCTGTTCTCCTTCATTCCTTTGTTCATTCATTCAACATTCCAGTGCAGCCCCCTTCCTGGGTGCCGCGGACCTCGAAACAGAAAGCAGCCCCTGTTTCTGAGCCCTTTCCCTCATGGAGTGCAGGATGAGGGTTCTGTGTAGCCATGCCAGGTCTGGGGTCCTCATCTTTCAGCTCACAGCTGATTGTGGCCGTCTCGTCCCGTTTTCGATCTGAAGGCCAGAAAGAAGAAATTCAACTTAATCAGCAGTTTCAATGATAGAATGAAACTACTAATTTGAAAAAAAAGAAAAAAAGAACTAGCCCACACTTAATTTACATTTGCGGAGTGTCTCTGAGCACCTTACACGTATTAATTCTCACCACGACCCTATGAGACGGGCTTGGTTCCCAGCCCCATTTGATAGGTGAGGAGACTGAGACCCAGAGAGAGGAAGAAACTTGCTCAGTTCTCACTGCTAGGATTTTTGAAAATGGGCTGCCTTGCTGCAGAATTCTTGCTCTTCACGACTAAGTGACTATGGCCCAGGTGTCTGACAGGCTGGTTCAAAGTATGTCTAGCCAGAGGAGCCCGCCACCTCCCACCCCTGCCAGCTGCACACAGCTTCACCTCTCTGTGGTCTCATCTGAAGAAAAGGGAGATGCTATGAGCCCCCACCTCATCAGGTTGCCATGAGGATGAAACGAGTTAATAGGCACAAAACATTAATTCATGTGGAACTTTTATTAATGTAGCTATTATTATTTTTAAAAATAAATTGATTTATTTCTTTATTTTTGGCTGCATTGGGTCTTCGTTGCTGCACGTGGGCTTTCTCTAGTTGTGGCGAGCAGGGGCTACTCTTTGTTGCAGTGCACGGGCTTCTCGTTGCGGTGGCTTCCCTTGTTGCGGAGCACGGGCTCTAGGCGCGTGGGCTTCAGTAGTTGTGGCACGCAGGCTCCGTAGTTGCGGCTCGTGGGCTGTAGAGCGCAGGCTCAGTAGTTATGGCGCACGGGCTTAGTTGCTTCGCAGCATGTGGAATCTTCCCGGACCAGGGCTCGAACCCGTGTCCCCTGCATTGGCAGGCAGGTTCTTAACCACTGCGCCACCAGGGAAGTCCCCGTAGCTGTTATTATTGATGATTATAAATAACTTAATTGTGACGATGAAGGATGATGACGGAGATCTGAAACCTTTAGAGGTTTTCAGGGAACGAGATAGGGGACCTCTCCGGAACGACTTCTGACTCTGGAGGGGGACACCTTGTACCGTGGTCTGGGGCCCTTTATTCCAAGGGGTTGCAGACACCCCCTCTGCAGATCCAGGTAGGGCAGATAAACCAGCAAAACCAGCGGGAGGAGGTGTGGCCAGGTGCCAAGGTGGGCTCGTTCCAGGGGTAAGCGTGGCTCCCACTGAGTCCTACAAGCTGTGCAGGCCTAGTGGGAAGCTGGCAGATGTCTGCAGGCTGATGCAGGCGGTTCTGGCCTCGGCTGAGATGGAGTATATAATAATAGTAACTGTTGTGATGCCATTATGTGCCAGGCATTGCTGAAAGCGCCTCTGGGCTCTGTCGCTTGAATCCTTGCAGCCCCATCAGCTCTCGGGAGGATTTTAGGCTCATTTTACAGAGCAGAAACCCAAGACCCAAAGGATGGAGTGACCTGGCCAGGGTCACACAGAGGAGTTCTGTCTTACCCATATTTAACTTGCACAAATTCAGCTCTACCCTGAGTCAGCACTCCTCTGTTCTCGTTCATTTAAACAAGCTGTGCAGGCAACAGAGCCTCAGAGAGTCAGGGGTGTGGCTGAAGGTGGGAGTGATTTTTTCAGGTTTGTCAAATACCATTGTTCAGAGGACAGGCAAAAGAATGAGAGTGATTCACCTTGGGAAGAAGAAAATTCTGCTCAGAACCACCCCATAGCTCCACCTCACTCAGAGTCAAAGCCAAAGTCCTCTTCTTGGCCCACAAGGCCCCACAGAGTCTGCCTCTGTCACCTCTCTGACGTTGGCTCTTCCTACTTTCCCCCTTGGTCAGTCCACTCCACTACGCTGGCCTCAGTGGTCCTCACACAGACACCAGGGGCATTCCTACCGCAGGGCCTTTGCACTGGCTGTTCTTGACATGTAGAACTCTCTTATCCCAGATAACCCTACAGCTCCCTCCCTGTGGTCCTTCAGATTTTTATTCATATGTCACTTTTTCAGTTAAGAGGGTCCCTGACCACCCTAGTTAATACTGCAAGAGTCCTCACTGTGCATGTGCACGCATGCACACACACACACACACTCCATTCCACTTCCGTCCTTTAATTTTCTTTTAGTATGTATTGCCACCTGACAGAATGTATCTTCTACCTGTTTGTTTCCCATAGAAGGGCAGCTCCATGGGGGCAGAGATTGTTGTCTGTATTGTTCACTTTTTGAGCACCTGCTGTGTACTAGGCCCTGGTAGGCACTGGAGATACAGTGGTGGGCAAAAAGCCAAACTCCTTGGGGGTGGGGAGGTGGGGAAGACAAACTCTTCAGCTCATGGAGCTCACATCCTAGAAAGGGAGACAGGCACTAAATGAGATAAGCGTACAATTACGTGATAACAAGAAGGCAGTGCGGGAGATATGGCAGAGAAAGGAGGTGACAGGTGACAGGCTGCTATTTAGCCAGGGTGGCCAGAGGGGGCCTCTCTGAGGAGCTGACCTTTGAACTGTGGCCTGATCAGACAGTGTGATGGAGTCGGTCTTTTTTTTTTTTTTTTTTTGCTCACGGGCCCAGCCGCTCCACAGCATGTGGGATCTTCCCGGACCGGGGCACGAACCCACATCCCCTGCATCGGCAGGCGGACTCTCAACCACTGCACCACCAGGGGAGCCCGGAGTCGGTCTTCTGATTGCTGGGGAAGGGCTGTTCTAGGCAGAGGGAGGAGCAGGCACAAAGGCCCCGGGAAGCGAATGTGTTGTGTTGTTGGAACAGCTGATGGAGGCCTGCATGCCCAGTGGAATAGGTTGGAAATGATGCTTGTGCAGGGCTGGTAAGGTCTTGGCAAAAGACCTGGCATTTCATTCTAAGTAAGAGGGATGGGGGCCGTCGGGGAGAAGAGAAGGCCCTGAGGTGATCACAGGTGCGCTCTGGCCGTGGGTGGGGAACAGACTGTGGAGGCAGGTCAGTGGAGGAAAGGTCAGACTTGGGATTGTCTTAAAGTTGGAGCCACAAAAATTTCTCCATTTCCGAGCTTCCCGTCTAAGGAAACATTACCACCGTTGACGCAGTTGCTCGTGGCCAAAACCTTGACCTCCAGGCCATCTGGCATCACAGTGAAAAGCATTGGCCCTGGAGCCAGCTGCATACTTCTGGGTGTGAGATCGCAGCTCCACTGCTCACAAGCCAGTGTGGCCTTGGGCATGTGATTTAAGCTCCCCGTACCTCAGTTTCTCCCCCAGGAAAATGGAGGTAGTAATAGGACCTACCTCAGAGGGTCATTGTGAGGCTAAAGTGAGCAAAGACTTGATATACGTTAGCTTGCCTTGACTTCACACCCCAGATGCAGTCCCTCCTGTGTGAGTTGCTATCTCCACTGTGGGGGTTTGCGTGGCCTCTGAACTCTAGCCAGGGCAATGGGTTGGGCCTGGGCGGCCAGGTGAGCCTCCCCAGATCTCCCCACCAGGTATCGACTTCGTGGACATGGCTTCAGGCCTCCTTCAGCCCATGGGAGACGACGTGGCCCGCATCAGCTGGCACCTCCATAGCCTCCTCAGCAGATACCAAGAGACCTTCAGCGTCATCGAGAAGGTGACTCTGGGAGGCTAGCAGGGCATCCCCCCTGCCTGCCGTTCCTGGACCAACCTTGACCCTGCCCCTCCTGTCCCCTTCCAGTGCCCTAAGCCGGTGATTGGCGCCATCCATGGGAGCTGCATTGGTGCAGGTGAGTCTGCAGCCACCCACCCAGACCTGTTGCTAGTTAGACTTTGGCCCAAGGTGCAACCCCACAGTCTGGGGAGGGGTGGGGAGCAGTCCTGTGGTTTAGTGTCCCTGGCCTCTGCTTCCCAGGAGTGGATCTTATCACTGCCTGTGACATCCGGTACTGTACCCAGGATGCTTCCTTCCAGGTGAAGGTGAGTCATCCTCCCGAGCTTCTGCTTCCTTGGGCCCTGCTTAGAGCTGGGAAATGAGTGGCAGAGACAGGTCAGAGCAGGGGTAGAGCAGGGACAGAGTAAGCTAAGGGGGTGGGAGTGAGTCTAGATGGCTTCCTGGAAGAGTTAGTTAGAACTGAACCTTAAAAAGTAACCCTTGGGACTTCCCTGGTGGTCCAATGGTTAAGACGCCGTGCTTTCAATGCAGGGGGAGGCTGTTTGATCCCTGGTCAGGGAACTAAGATCCCATGTGCCACAGGAGAGAGAAAAAAAAAAAAAAGGTAACACTTGGCCAGGGAGGAAGTCAAGGGCAGGTCATGCAGTCAGTGTGAGGTCAGGAGTGAGTAAAGTTGTCAGGGAGGGGTTGAGGCTGGGGGCACTGCTGGCGACAGTGCTGGAGGGCGCGGGAGGCACGATGGAGCTCATGGATGGAGGCGGGCAGGGCAGGGATAAGCAAGGCTTCCGTCTGGAGATAGATGCAGCTGACCTCAAAGAATTGGGAGGGCAGAGGAATTGGAAGGTGGGCTGTATTCTAGATCGAAGGAACCTATATGGGCAAAAATATGTGGATGGGAATGAAACGGGGTATTTGGAATGGGAGTCTCTGAGGTGGGGGGTGGGGTGGGACCTCTGCAGTAAATGCAGAATTTCACTGGCATTGAGGTTGCATGGGGGACAGTAGGGGGCAGAAACCAAGCACGGTCGGGATTGCTCCCCCCAGGAGGTGGACCTAGGTTTGGCAGCGGATGTGGGAACCCTGCAGCGACTGCCCAGAGTCATCGGGAACCAGAGGTGGGTGAGAGGAGCCTGGGGAAGGGGACGGCAGGACATCTCCTAGACCTGGAATGACTGCCACCCCCGACACACACTGCCCTCTTGCAGCCTGGTCAACGAGCTGGCCTTCACTGCCCGCAAGATGATGGCTGACGAGGCTCTGGACTGTGGGCTGGTCAGGTAGGGGCCGAGGCCTGTGCTGGATAAGAGCTCAGGGGCAGCCAGATCTGGGTGGGGCTTTCTGGATCCCCGCGTACCTTAACTCATGGATTCCAAGTGGCCTCCTCTCTCTGGGTGGTCTGGAGTCTACTGCCCTGCTCTGATTGGTCCATTTCACTGTGGTATCTTCCGTTTTCTACTGTGATTGGCCACTTCTTCATCCATGAGAGGGAGAGGAGAGCTCTTCTCAGACCGCTGACTCCAAATTCCTTTCATCCTAGCCGGGTCTTCCCAGACAAGGAGGTCATGCTCGATGCGGCCTTCGCCCTGGCAGCCGAGATTTCCAGCAAGAGCCCCGTGGCGGTGCAGAGCACCAAGATCAACCTGCTGTACTCCCGCGACCATTCGGTGACAGACAGCCTCAACTTCATGGTGAGACTCTCCATCCAACCAATCACATCCCTTCTCTGTTCCCAGAGCAACCAATCAGGGCACTTGCAGGCCTTGTCCTCTGATTGGTGTGCTGCTATCTCCCATTTTTCATTGGTCCAATTAAAATCTTCCCGTATCCTTTCCATTCTCTATCCAGAAATCCTGGAACATGAGCATGCTGCAGACGGAGGACGTCGTTAAGTCTCTCCAGGCCTTAATGGAGAAGAAGGACCTGAAGACCATCACCTTCTCCAAGCTCTGAGAGGCCCTTCGTCCCAGGTCCTAGCCCAGGGTCTAGCTTTGTCCCGTCTCATGACTGCGCTTCCTTATTCACAGAGAAGGAGGATTAGTGAAGATGGTCCCCCTCGCTGTCTTCTTGGCCCTGTGTATAACTTTATGACACAGCTTTACTCATGCCTTGTCTTCGCCCCACGAACAATAAAGCAATATAAAGAACCCGGTGTCCTTATTGGAGAGAGAGGCGAGGCAGAAAGGGTAGGTTAACATGATTATCCTGGGGGCTCCAAGGACCACGGTTGTGCTGAAAGTTGGGGATGGAGATATGACAAATGGGCATGGGAGCCATGCAGGTGATGACCATTCAGAGTGGCAGTGGGCAGGCCAGGGCTGGTAGCAAGTCATGTGAAAGGCCACAGACGGTCTTCCTACCTGCTCCAGGCTGGAGGGCGGCATTTCCCCTGCCTGGCCCCCACTCACTGTGCAGCATCGTAGGTTCCGGTGCTGGAGTCTGGCTAGGGTTCTGCTGCTACCCAGTCTTGGGCCAACTGCCTCACTTCTCTAAGCTCTGAGTTCTCTTTTCCATATGTAATCCCAACCTCCTGGAGAATTCCCTGGCGGTCCAGTGGTTAGGGCTTTCACTGTGGTGGCCCGGGTTCAATCCCCTGTGGGGGAACGAAGATCCCACAAGCTGCGTGGTGTGGCCAAAAAAATAAACCAACGTCCTGGATTTATGTTTGGAATGAGGGCAAGAGACCAAGCATTAATTTACAAGGTATTATTTTCCTTTTATTGTTTTTGTTTTTGGCTGCACCGTGTGGCTTGTGGGAGACTTGTGGGATCTTAGTTCCCCCGACCAGGGATGGAACCCAGCACCACGGCAGTGAAAGCACGGAGTCCTAACCACTGGACCACCAGGGAAGTCCCCAAGCATTAATTTAGTGTCTCCTATATGCCACGTCCTGTTATGAATATTTATTAACTTAGTATTTCCTTTCAAGGACCCTATGAGGTTAATACTATTAATATTCTCTATTTAACAGATGGGCAAATGGGCAAATTGAGGTTAAAGCACTGACACAAGATCAAACAGCGAAGAAGAGGCAGAGGAAGGAGTTTAACCCAGAACCTCAGGCTCCAGAAGTCAGTGATCTAAACCACTACATGTACAATATAACGTACAAACTAGAGGCATGCAGCAATAAATCTAGGTCCTTGAACAGTTCCTGGGAGTATCAAGAGTGCCCAGTTCCTCCTTGCTTTTTCACTGGTTTCCATTGCCCATCTGTCCTGGGCCACTGCTTTTAGCCTTACCCGGCCCAACCCTCCTGACCTCCCCCTCCCTCTGACAACAAAGGGTCAGCCAGGTTTTTATGGGCTCTGATAAGGCCCTCGAAGGGCCAAAGTTCGCCAGCACTTCCTCTTTGCAGAAGGGCCTGGAGGAGGCGGTCCTGAGCTGAGTACCCCAGGCCTGGCCCAGAAGATCTGGGTTCCGGCTGGTTACCAGGGAGGCTGGTAAGAGAAGGGAGACTGGGGGTGCCCTAGAAGATGTGTGCCTAGGATGGCCAGAAGAGGGACCCCGTGGACCCTGCCCTGCCAGCCACTCCCTTCTCCTCAGGTATAAGAGCCACCCACCAGCCGCTATCTGCCACCATTCCCTACTCCTGCAGCTCTTCTCACCGTAGAAGCCACCAGCCCAGCCTCTCAAGATGGCCTTTGTTCCTGCACCAGGCTACCAGCCCACCTACAACCCGGTGAGATACCCTAGTCCCTGGCTTAGCTGCACCCTGACCTCCAGGCACCAATTTACCCTCACCCTGATCCTCAGAGGCGCCCACCCGGCCGTCGTGGGTCTGATTTACCCAGTACTGACCCTGGGGCTTGACTTCCTCACACCCTGATAGACCATTTACATCCATCTCCAGCTCTCAGCCCTCTTCATCTTCACGCTGATATCTCACCCCTTGGCTTCCTCTCCCTTGCTTAAGGGAGGGGGGCTGGAGGGGCTTCTGACTGAGTAGTAAGGGCTGCAATAGGCAGATGGCCTTTGAGGCCCCTCACCTGGCCCCTTCTGCAGACGCTGCCCTACCACAGGCCCATCCCAGGCAATCTCAGAGTTGGAATGTCCATTTACATCCAAGGAGTGGCCAACGAGCATATGAAGAGGTAAGACCCTTCCCATGCCAGGCTAGGCTGGGAGGGGGCTACAAACAGGGGGCTTCCAGCCCAGGTGCAGGAGGCCTATTTCCCTTCCTCACTGCCGGCTGAGAAGAGGACTCTGTGCCACTGCACCCGATGGCCAAAGAACAAAGATCAGGAGGGAGGCTGGGAGGTGTTAGGGAGACTCACTCTGACAGGTGGCCCCAGAGTTGGGACACTGGATTGGAATTGATGGGTATGACAGCATGAATTAAGATCACAGGCTCAGAGGTGGTCCACCTGAGTTCATGTCCCAGCTTTGTCACTTACCAACCGAGTGACTGGGAAAGCTCTGTGTGCTTTAGTTTGTCATCTGTAAAAGGGGTTTTGAGGATTCAATATGTAAAACATATAGAATCGTATAGTCAGCACTACAGTAACTCTTAGCTTTTTGTTTTCTTTAATGTTTTAGGTTTATTTTTGGCTGTGTTGGGTCTTCGTTCCATGCGGGCTTTCTTTAGTTGAGGCGAGCGGTGGCGGGAGGGCTACTCTTCGTTGCGGTGCGCGGGCTTCTCACTGCGGTGGCTTCTCTTGTTGTGGAGCACGGGCTCTAGGTTTGTGGGCTTCAGTAGTTGTGGCACGCGGGCTCAGTAGTTGTGGTGCATGGGCTTAGTTGCTCTGCAGCATGTGGGATCTTCCCGGACCAGGATTCAAACCTGTGTCCTCTGCATTGGCAGGCGGATTCTTAACCGCTGCGCCACCAGGGAAGTCCACTTAGCTTTTTTTATGCCTTTAAAATTGTGATGATAAACAAAAAAAAAATAATTGAATGATGTCATAGGACTGTTGTTTCTTTGTTCATTGTTTCTGAGTCCACCGAGTACCCACTCTGTGCCTAGGCGCTGGGCACAGGGCATTCAACAGGACAAAGATCGCTGTCCTCGTGGAGCTGACATCCTAGTAGAGGAGAGAGATAAAAAATAAATAAGTCAGATGGCGATAAATGCTATGGAGACAAATGAGGAGGGAAGGGAGATGGGGAGCAGATGTGGGGTAGGGGTTGTGTGGCATTGTCCCTTTAAATAAGGTGGCCCAGGGAAAGGTTCCTGGGAAGGGAATTTTTCAGCAAAGACCTGGAGGAGGTGAGGGAGGGAGCCTGGGGTGTATCTGAGGGAGGAGCATTCCAAGCAGAAAGAACAGCCAGTGCAAAGGTCCTGAGGCAAGTGTGTACCTGCCCCCTTGGAATAATTTGGGGGATGCTGGTGTGAAGGGAGCTGTGGAAAGTGCTCTGATTTGGGTTTTCACAGGGTCCCTCTGGCTGCATGTGGGGAATGGCCTTCAGGAGCCAGGGAGGGAGCAGAGAGACCTGAGCCGATAGAGACTGGGCTGGGGTAAACGCAGGAGTCCCAGTAGCAGTCTTAATTGAAGCTGGGTCAGGGAAGGGGGTCTCATAAGGAAAGGGAGTGAGCAAAGGGGTAGTGGTGGGACTCTGCCCCTTGGAGTGCAGGGGCACGATCTCCCCCTCCAGTCTTGGGTCAATAGTGCGCGGGCAGGGGCAGCCAGGGGAACAGCCCTTCGTGTCCCACCAGGTTCTTCGTGAACTTCGAGGTGGGGCAGGGCCCAGAGGCAGACGTCGCCTTCCACTTCAATCCCCGCTTTGACGGCTGGGATAAGGTGGTCTTCAACACGAAGCAGAACCGCAACTGGGGCAAGGAGGAGAAGAAAAGGAGCATGCCCTTCAGCAAGGGCGCCGCCTTCGAGCTGGTGTTCATGGTCTTGGCCGAGCACTACAAGGTCGGAGCCTCAAGGGCGGGGCTTGAGGGCGGGGCCTCCCCTCCCCAGCCCTCCCTCCCTCCTTCCCTTCCTTCCTCCCTTCCTGCCTTTCTGCCTTCCCCTGATCCCTCCCTCTTTCCCTTTCTTTCTTCGTTTTTTCTCTCTCCCTTCCCCCTCCCTCCTCCCTTCCTCTCTCACTTTTGTTTTCTTTTCCTCCTCCCCTGCCTCTTTATTTCTCATTCCCATTCCTCCACCTTGGAGAGCCTTCGAATGTGTTTCACGCATAACATCTTGCTCCCGTGTTCTTGCGAGGTATGTATTTTGGCCCTTTCTTCTCAGGAAGCACAGCGCCCTGGGAAGCCCTCCTCCCCTTGGCCGGCACCGATAGCTGTCCACTCCAGCTCCTCTGCTCCTAGCTCTACCCTCCACTTCCCCTCCGGTTATTTAGAAGCGAATCCCAGCTATCATATAATTTCACTTGCCTGCCACTCCCCATAAATGACACACATCAGACACCCTGTGCACATCCGTCCCAGCCTGACTCATGGGAGAAGTCTTCTGGGAGGATAACCTACCTGGACGTTATCTGCCCTCATATGGACACCAGATATCTAACCTCATCACCAAGGTTAACATCAGGGCTTGAGCTCGGACAGACACGGCTTCAAGTCTGGGCTCTGCCTCTCTCCAGCCTGTGACCTCGAACTGGTCACTCTACCACCTGGAACCTCTGCTTTCTTGAACAGGGACAGTGTTTTGTCCTCCCTTACGGAGCTGTTGAGCCAGTGACCGTGTTGATGCCAGCAGCTAAAGCGCTTAGCGTGTAGGAAGCTCTCAGTCCTGGGGAGCTGGGTCTCGGCTGTGCTCATTGCTTAGCACTATAAATAGAACCGTGATGGCTTACAGTACTCTTGGGATGTGATGACAAGGCAAGGCTCCACGTGGGATTTCCACAGTGCCTTTGACACGCCTTCCCAACAGTCCCAGGGCAAGATCCCATTTTACAGACGCAGAAACAAAGACTCAGAGAAGTGAGTGACTTACCTAAGGTCACACAGCCAAGACGTGTCAGAGCTGGACCTGACACCCAATCATATGGTACCAAAACCAGGACTCCAATTCAGTTATCTCCCAGTCTCCTTCCCCAGGCTAAATTCTCTATTCTCGTCCTCCCACCGATTTGTGAGCTGACTTTTGACCTCAGCTTGACCTCTGACCTGTGGACTCAAGATTCCTGACTCTGAGGCTGTCCCAGCTCACCCTCAAAACTTGTGACCCCAAGTTAAAAATCTCCCTGTTTCCTGCTTCCTGTTTTCTACCTTCCAGGGTCAGAGGTGCCACCTCTGACCTGACCCGTGCCCTCCAGGTGGTGGTAAACGGGAATCCCTTCTATGAGTTTGGGCACCGGATCCCGCTGCAGATGGTCACCCACCTGCACGTGGATGGCGACCTGCAGCTTCAATCAATCAACTTCATCGGAGGCCAGCCCGCCCCATGCCAGGTGTGTGGTGTGTCCCTCTCTTGTCTGCTTGCTTTCTTCCTTAATTCATCCCTACATGCACTTATTTCCTGAGCACCTGCTCTGTGCCAGACCCTTGGCCAGGTGATGCCACAGACCCAGCGGCAACCAAGACAGTCTACTGGGAAGACAGATGTGTCACCAGATGGTAGTGGCCACAAGTCGTCAGTGCGGGGGTGGGGCACATACAGGAGGTTTGGAGAGTCTTTTTTTTTTTTTTTTAAAGTATTTGCACCATTTTCTACACCATCATTTTATTTTGTTTATTTATTTAATTATTTGGGCTGCGCCACGTGGCTTGCAGGATCCTAGTGCCCCGACCAGGGATTGAACCCTGGCCCTCGGTGGTGAAAGCGCAGAGTCCCAACCACTGGACGGCCAGGGAAGTCCCTGGAAAGTCTTAGGAAGGGCTTTCTGGAGGAGAAGTAGGTGTGTAAACAGAGTCAGAAAGTGAAGATAGGGAGGGGCAAAGACCACAGGAGTAGCAAACATGTTTCTGAGACGTCGCCTAACGTCATTAGTCGGCTGGGCAATTCACTGACAATCGCAAGGAGCCACCACTACCCACCCGCCAGAAGGGCTATAACGAGCAAGGCACATAGCACCGGTGGCTGGTGAGGCTGCGGACTGGCTGACACTCCCAAACCTCGGGGAGTAACTGGGCGGCGTCTACAGAAGCTCAACAGACACACACCGGTGACCATGACACCCCACTACCAGGTCCACGGTGAACAACTGGCCAAGACACAAGCACTAGCACCCCACAGCAACACTACTTGGAGAAGCCCAAACTTCAGAACCCTGGCATGTCCTTCCGCTGAGGGCTCTCCCCTTCCCAACCTGTAAGTCCCCCAGCCCCTCCAAGGGGAAAGTACTCTGAGGATCATCAGCCCCATTCTACAGATGCGGGAACTGAGGCACGGAGTGCTTCGCTAACTTGCCCAAGGTCCTGGCGCTTGTAAGCGGCAGAGGCACGGATCAAACCACTCCTCTGCCTCCCTGATGAGGAAACGCTGGGAATGTCTTCATCCCTAAGGTGGCCTTGGGCCTGTGCGTGTTCATTTTCCTCTTGTGCTTCACCAGTGTATTTTATTTTATTATTCATTTACTTACTTACTTATGGCTGCACCGCATGGCTTGCGGAATCTTAGTTCCCTGACCAGGGATTGAACCCCGGACCCCCACAATGAGAGTGCCAAGTCCTAAGCGCTGGACCGCCAGGGAATTCCCTCATCAATGTATTTTAAAGAGAAAAACAACATGGGAATTCCCTGGCGGTGCAGCGCTTAGGACTCCTCGCTTTCGCTGCCGAGGGCCCGGGTTCAATCCCCGATCAGGGGACTAAGATCCTGCAAAACGCGCAACGCAGCTAGAATAAAAAGAAAAACAACAATGAAGCCATTTTTAAAGGACCTTCAGGATAGCTGGCTTAAAACGGAAGTCGAAGCAGAGATGAGTGCATCAGAAACAGAGAGAAAAAGAGTGAATAAAAATTGTTTGGCGGGGAAAGGAACCACTGGTGAGAAGGTGAGGATGAGAGAGAGGAACAGAGACAGAGACAGCGAGTAAGAGAGGCTGAGAAACAGAAACAGAGTCACACACACGGACTGAAAGAGCTGAGACAGAAAAGGGAGAGACAGGAACTTGGCTGGTTAAAACACCCCTAGTTGTCCCAGGGGTGCGTATGTAGAGTGAGGGGCAAATCGTGGCTGGAGATGAGGTGAGCAGGGTGGTGGTGGGCCCCGGGGTGTGTAATGAGGGTGCACACTTTATCGTGTGGCTCCTGGATTGAGCGGGAGGACAGGAGTGGATGAGGGTCGTGGGTCAGCAGGAAGCCGGGACAGGGGTGGGAACAAAAACAGAATTTACCAGCCTTGTCCTAAAGGAGTGGGCTGAGGTTCGCTGTGCACTGGCGATCCCTAAACACGGCGATTCCTCTCCGTGAATGAGCCATGTGGGTGCTCCCCTTTGACCCCAAGTTCCCTGGGATGGCGGGGGTAGGCTGCCCTGGGGTGGGCATCCTTGACACCCTCCAGGCCCTAGTTTAGGGTCCCCCTCATTGCCTCCTTCTCCTTCTGTGCCCACAGATACCCGTGCCTAATCCAGCATACCCAGTAAGTACCTGCTGGTGGGTGATGGACTTCCCCTTGAGGTGGGGTTCAGTGGCTGAGGAGGTCCTAGGGCAGCCAAAGGACCCCCAGCCTCTCTCCATTCATGCCTTCCATCCATCCATCTGTGTAGGGTCCCGGGCAGTACTGCCAAGAGCCAAGTAACCTCCCTGTAAGAGGGGGTGTGTGTGTGTGTGGCCATGTGGGGGTGGGTGGCAAGAATTGGAGGGTGGTCAGAGAGACTGGATCCCCAGTTGTACTAAGCCAACACCTAGAGCTACACCTGCATGTAGTAGGTGGGCCTAATATTTGCCAAATATTATAGAATAATAACTCTTCCTCACTTCACAGCCCATGGAGGGACCCCCAACCTTCAACCCGGTAAGGTCTCTGGTGGGAGTGTAGGGTTCTGTGGTGGGCGGCTCGTGGGGAAGCAGGAAGTGGTGGTGGGTTGGGGGTCCTGAACCATGGGGAGCCCTGAGAAGGTAGGAAGTAGAGTGGGCGCAGGGTGTTTGGGGCGGGAGGTGGATGAGGAGAGGGTGGAGTGTGGGTGGTCAGAGGGGCTGGAGGTTGGGGGTTTGGGACATTCCCCAGGACAAGTGAGAGCCCCTCTCTGAAAATTTGTCCCTGCCTCTGGCTTCTGGGGACCTGAGAGATGATGGGACACCATGTTCTCTTCCCACAGCCTGTGCCATTTAATGGGAGACTGCAAGGGGGGCTTACAGCCCGAAGAACCATTATTGTCAAGGGCTACGTACCCCCCACAGCCAAGAGGTACGGAATCTAGATTGAGGTGTGAATCCTTGGTCCTCCTCATCCCTCAGTCCTAGGAGTCTGAGCCCTCAGCCTCCTCCTCCATTGGAGACCTGGGAATCCAGTCCCCAGCCCCCTCCTTCCTTGGGGAGCAAAGCGTTCCCCCACCTCCTCCCCACCCATCTTACTCCTACCTTTCTCTCTGCCCCCAGCTTTGTCATCAACTTCAAGGTGGGATCCTCAGGGGACCTGGCTCTGCACATTAACCCCCGGCTGAATGAGGGCACCGTGGTTCGGAACAGCTTTCTGAATGGCTTGTGGGGAGCCGAGGAAAGGAAGGTCTCCTACAACCCGTTTGGTCCTGGAAAGTTCTTTGATGTGAGTCTGGGGTCTCTTTCCCTGCTTCCCTCCAAAGCCTCTGTCCTGGCCCTGGCCTCACGCCCACCCCTCTCTCTGCAGCTGTCCATTCGCTGTGGCATGGATCGCTTCAAGGTGTACGCCAACGGCCAGCACCTCTTCGACTTCTCCCATCGCCTTTCGGCCTTCCAGAGGGTGGACATGGTGGAGATCCAGGGTGATGTCACCTTGTCCTATGTCCAGATCTGATCTATTCCTGGGGCCGTAACCCTCGGGAACACAGAGGAAGATCCCTGTAGGACTCCTTTCTAAGCCCCTAATAAAATGTCTGAGGGTGTCTTGTGAGTGTACACGACCCCATTTGCCTCCCTCACTGTTCCTCCCTTCTTGGTTCAATCATGCACTCTCCATTCAGCCATCCAATCATCTGTCCATCCATCCTCTCCTCATAATAAATCTAGGGCTTTATGTGTATGAACCCATTCACTCCTCACAATGCCGGGAGGTAGGAACTATTATTATTTTCCATCTGTAAATGATGAGGAGACAGGCAAAGAAAAATAAAGCTGTTGCCCAAGGTCACAGAGTCCATAAATGGCGGATCCAGGATCCAAACTGAGGTGGTCGGGCTCCCAAGGCTACGTGCTCAACCACTATACAGCCTGTTGTCCCATCCACCCTGCATCCATCCAACCAAAAGTCCATATACCCATTCAACATCCAACCATCGAGCCACTCACCAATCCATCTATCCGTCTGTTTGTCCAGCCATCTTTCCATCCATCCACCCATCCCTTCATCCCTCCATCCATCTATCTCATCATCCATCAATCTTTCCAAACATTCATCCGAGCATATGTTCATCCATCCATCTAAACATTCAACAATCCATCCACTCTACCTCTCCATTTTAGCTGCTCATCCATTCATCATCCAGCCGTTCACCCATCCATCCATTCAAACATCTAACTACTTACTTATTAGTCCATATGTCTATTCACTCAGCCATCCTTACATCCAAATTTCATTCATCCTTTCATCTCTTCACTCCCTCCTTCATTTGTCTGTCTATGCAGGGATATAAGAGACACACCAGGGCTTCCCTGGTGGCGCAGTGGTTGAGAGTCCACCTGCCGATGAAGGGGACGCGGGTTCGTGCCCCGGTCCGGGAGGATCCCACATGCCGCGGAGCGGCTGGGCCCGTGAGCCACGGCCGCTGAGGCTGCGCGTCCGGAGCCTGTGCTCCGCAGCGGGAGAGGCCACAGCAGTGAGAGCCCCGTGTACCTCAAAAAAAAAAAAAAAAAAAGAGAGACACTACAGCTTCTGTCTTGGCTTGCTCTCTTGCTCTCTCATTTCTCAATGACTCCCCAGGGAGGAGTCAGTAACTTCTTGAACAGTCCTATGTTAGTGTTCATGTGACAAGAAGCTGAAAACTCCTACCAACATCCACGTGCGTGAGCCCTCTTAGAAGAAGCTCCTCCAATCCCGGTCAAGCCTTTAGAACAGGGGTTGCAAACTTTTTCTATAATGGTCACATAGTAAATATGTTAGGCATTGTGGGTGACCCAGTCTCTGTTGCAGCTCCCGAACTCCACGGGTGAAGCACAAAAGCAGCCAGTAGGCTATACATAAACGAAAGAGCATGGCTGTGTCCCAATAAAACTTTATTTATGGACACTGAAATTTGAATTTTGCATCATTTGAAGTGTTAAGAAATGTTATTCTTCTTTTCATTTTGTTTCAGCTATTTTAAAATGTGAAAACCATTCTTAGATTTTGAGCCTTATTAAAACAGGTAATGGGTGGGTTTAACCAACAGCCATAGTTTGCCAAAACTTCTTTCAGGTGCTAGCAACTTCACTTATAGTTTGATTGTAACTGCATGAAAACTCGGCACCACAACCTAGTTAAGTCACTCTGAGGTTCCTAACTTCAGCAACTGTAAGACAATAAGTATGTGTTATTTTATGATGTTACTGGGATAATTTGTTACGAAGCTACAGAGAATAATACATTTTCAGCCTGGACAAGAAAACAAGACCCAAGTATATGCTATCTACAAAAGACACACTTTAGATCTAAGACATAAATAAGTTGAAGGTTAAAGGATGAGAAAAGAAGTACCATGCAATCAGTAACCATAAGAGAGTAGAAGGACAAAATTAGTATCTGACACAATAGATGTTAAAATAAATTTTACTAGAGACAAAAGATGTTTCTTCATGATAAAAGGGTCAATACATCAAATATACACATCAAACTATGCACATATATTGCTAAGTGACAAAAAAGAGGTAAGTAGGTGAAAGATGCTCAATTTTATGCAAGGAGGGAAAAAATTGCATATACATGTGTTTAGAAGTGCAGAGAGTTTTGGAAAGATACACAAGAGATAAAGACACGGGTAACAGAAGTTTGCTCTTATAAAGGAGGACTTTCATATACATATTTTATACATTTATAGTTTTTTTATTTTGAAATGACTAACACAGAAAGTTGTAAGTAGAGTACAAACATTTTTTTCCCTGCACTCATTTGAGAATAAGTTGCCAACATGCTTCCTGATCACCTTCAATTATTTTATTGTGTATGTCTACAAACAAGAACATTCTCTTGCATGTCCACTGTAAGGCAACAGTGAAAATCAGGAAATTAACAGATGGATGACAACTACCATCTATTCCGAGACCCCAACCACCTTTACCAGTTGTGCCAACAACTGTATTTTCCACTGCATACTTTGAAATTTGTACCTTAGGTATATCTTTAAATTAATATATATTTTTAAAATTATATATATTAAAAATTGTATATATATTAAAAGTGATATTATGTATTAAAAAATCCTTTAACAGGCAAATAAAAATAATCATAAACATAATGAGCCCTGGGACCAGGGGAATTCAGACTTTCCCGGGTCCTGCAGTGGGAGACGGTGTCTTTCATTCCACGACCCACCCAGAGATACACTCTCAAGGGCCGGGCATGGGGGTGAAGTGGTTTCAGCCGAAGGGTCTCAAGGGGCAGAAAAACGGGTCCAGAAAAAGCTCATTCAGGTCCCGAAGCAAGCAGCCCCACCTTGCTGAGCCTCCGTGTTTTTTTTGTTTTTGTTTATTTGCGGTACGCGGGCCTCTCACTGTTGTGGCCTCTCCCGTTGCGGAGCACAGGCTCCGGACGCGCAGGCTCAGCAGCCATGGCTCACGGGCCCAGCTGCTCCGCGGCACGTGGGATCCTCCCGGACCGGGGCAAGAGCCCGTGTCCCCTGCATCGGCAGGCGGACTCTCAACCACTGCGTCACCAGGGAAGCCCTGAGCCTCCGTTTTTAAACCGCAACTTCTGCAGCGGCCCAAGGGAAGGAGGGAGATCTGTCTGTCACACTTTGGCCAGAGTCCGGGCCGGAAGCCTGTGGTACATCCGCCAGGGGTGCGGATCCGGACTTTCCGAGACCCGGGCCCGAACCCACTGTGAGCTGCTGGCACGCTGCCCCCACCCCCACCCCCACCCCGGGCTCCATCCGCAGCCGCCACGGCCGCTGCAAGCGCCTCGCTGAGGGTGCGAGGCTGGGGGCGCTCGCTTGGTCCCGGCTCCTCCGCCAACCACAGCGAGTCAAGGGCGACCCAGCGACCCCCAGAAACCCGAAAATCCCCACCTGGTGGTCGGGGGTGACTGGGCGTCTGTATATACCCAACTCCCCCTACCCTCTAGAAACTCGGGGAGGGCCGGGGTCTCAGGGCCGTCGGGCGAGCCCAGATGGACGAACTGTGTGAACACGCTCGACGGCGGCCGGGACACAGGAGCCCGGCCGTTCGCGTTCCCTGTCTTCTCTCGGGGAGGCTGCAGCTTCAGGGCGCGTCGGCCCCGGGGCACGGCCGTCAGAGGCCTGTCCTGACTCGCGAACAGATGGGAGGCAGGCGAGGCCCGGATCTGCTTCCAAGCCCCTCCCCGCGCCACCCGTCTGCAGGCGCCAGTAGGTGGGCGAAACCGGCGAGAGGCAAGAAGAGGGACACCGGCGCAGGGAGCTTGAGATTCACGCACCCGGGGTCTCCAAGGGACCTGTTTGCAGACGGACCGATTGGGGGGTCCGTTACACCCACGGAGCGGGCGCCAAGGGATGGCTTGGGCGCCTGCAAATTCCCTAAGGTCGCCCCCCACCGCATTTCCACCTGGCTGCTTTGCAAAGTGCTGCAGGAGGGCAAGCCAAGGCCCCACCCCCGCCAGATCGTGACCCTCCTCAGGCCTCCAGGGACACAAAGTGCCCTCGGAGATCCAGGCCCGGACCCGCCCCGGCCACGCAATCGCTGTGTGACCCTTAGTCAGTGTCTTCACCTCCCTGAGCCTGCTATTCTCGTCTCTATGAAGGAGACACAGACACACAGGAGGCGTACGGACGACAGGCTAAGACTTTATTTGCCACCCCAGACCCCTGCGCCCCGTCCCCACCCGCCCTCGTGGGAAGGCTCAGAAGATCTTCAACAAGTCCAGACTCACGTCCCCGTCCACCTTCAACAAGCAAGAGCGCTTTGGTGGGAGCCGGTAGATGAACTCGTAGGATTCCGAGTCCCCGACCACAATCTGCAGGGGCGAGGAGACAGGGTTTATGGCTGCCGAGGCGACTGCGGGCTCATTCCCGACTCGTACCCACGCTGCGTGACCTCGTCGCCCACGCAACCCCGCATTAAGGAAAAGGGCTACACTTGACTCGAAGCCCTTGCCGTGAGGATTCAAGGAGTTCATTGTTGGCACGGGAGAGCTTTTTAAGCTTTGGCGGTGGATGTGGTCTCCACGTCCACCGCCTCACTCTGACGCACAGACTGAAAGTGGAGGACGGCCTGGGTGCTGGAGGGTCTACGGCGACCACTCCCTGCTGGCACTTATTTGGGGTCCTGGCTCCCAACGCATCCATTCCCCTGCCCCAGAGCCGCTACGTCAGAAGCCAGTGGACAGGGAACAGGGTCCGGGATGTCCACGCCTCCCCGCTGGACACCCACCCTTTGGGCTCTTGCTCTCGCGTCCTTGCCACCGCCATACGCCTGCCCTCTAGTGCGCTTGCGCCAGGGGAGGTGAGGGACTGGGGACGCCCTGCCCAGCCTTGGCCGTGCCTTGGCCCCCCACCTCCGCCAAGGGCCTTCCTGGCCTTGCCAAGGGAAGAGACCTGGGTGTTGGCGGCCACCCGTGTGGCAGAGACGCACCTTGAAGCGTTCATTCATGGCGATGAGGAGCAGTTCGAAGGAATGCCCTCTCTGGAAGACATTCGGAAAGACGCGCTCCTCTGAGCCCCAGGTGCCGCACTCCTTGGTGTTCATGACCACAATGGATTGATCCAGCCGGGGGTTGAAGTGCAGGACGATATCACTGTCCGGCTTGTCACAGGACAGCAGGTTTATGTAGAACCTGGTAGGTGGCGGATGGGAGGGGGCGTCGGAGAGAGGACTTACCGATTGCCAGAGCACATCCAAGTTTCCAGGGACCTGAGAGCCACACGCCAGTGAAGGAGGGTTGGTGGACTGGAGGCCGAGGAGCCCAGATTCCAGGACATCCAGAAACCAACTGGGGACCTGGACACACATCCGCCTAGGCGAGGCTCACTGTGCTATGGCCCGGGTCCCCCTCATTTCCAGAGTCTGGGAGTTGCCGAGGAGTCCTGGTCCTGAAGACCAGGGTGCCCCTGGTTCCCGAGTGTTCTCCTGTTTCCAACCAGAGTGCTCCTGAGCCCCCAGTTCCCAGAGGGCTGGGGACAACACCAGGACCCCAGTAATCCCAGCACCGTAGATTCCCAGAAATCCTGAAGCTCCCGACCCAGGAAGTCATAGGTGTGATTGCTGAGGCCTCCCAGGTGCCCAGGGCACCTCTGACTCACAGGCTGTGTTTCCACAGTTGCTTCAGACTCAGACTGGAAGTCTTACTATAAGTAAGGACCTTGGATTGTCCTGGAACCCCCAGATTCTTTGAAGGATGTAGGGACCCCAGGGACACTGTCCTGGGACAAATGAGTAAAGACCTCAGATTCCGGAAGGTGGGAAATAGCTCGGGGATGCCAAGATCCTCGTGGGCAAAGTTGGCCTGGGGCTTCGTTCTCTGGGCTGTAAGAAGTGGGGTCAGCTGAGCCTGGAGACCTGCCACCCCTTACCGCTGAGGCTTGGAGGTCTCACCTGTTAGCCTGTGAGGGGACGACACCACGAATTTTCAGCACGGTGCCGATTTCGAAGCCCTCGGGCACCGAAGTCTCGAAGGGCACGCTCTACAGCAGCAGGAGTGCGGGGGCCAAAGTGGATCATGGAGGCAGAGGAGAGAGACAGATGGGTCAGCGCCGGGGAGAACATGAGCGGGACCCAGACCAGCAGAGTCAGAGAGCAGAAAGGGCACAGAGGCAAAGGAAAGAGAGCCAGGCGTAGGGAAAGGGTTGGGGAGAGGAACACAAAGAATCAGCAGGAAGCTATTCAGAGAGGTAGAGAGTAAGGGGGAAACACCAAGGGGGAGATGGGAGCATGGGATGGATTGGGGCAACCAGAAAGAACAGCCCAGAACGTCATAGCACGCCCGAACACCCACTTTCTCCTTGAAACAGGAGACTTCAGCCAAGCCCCAGCCTCTACCCCATTCCGGTGCAGCCTTGGGTCCAACACCTCGCCCCCCCCGGAGCACTCACATATGACAGTGCCATGGCTGGAACGGCGGACAGGCAGTGGTGGTGGTGGGTACGGCTGCTGGGACCTTAAGTAGAAGCAGGGCGTGGCTGGCCCTGGTGACTCACCGTCACCCCTTTCCACACCCACCACCCACACCTGGCACAGACCCTGGCCCTGGGGCCATGCTGGCCGGCACCCTCCTTCTAGGGCCTCTGACACCCCTGCAATCCCTGAGTATTCCCAGGGGTACCGTCCCTCTCCTCTGAGCTAATAATGATAGGAACAGTTAACAATAATAAACATAATAACATTAGAGGGACTTCGCTGGCGGCACAGTGGTTAAGAATCCACCTGCCAGGGGAGAGGACACAGGTTCGATCCCTGGTCCCGGAAGATCCCACATGCCTCAGAGCAGCTAAGCTCGTGTACCACAACTACTGAGCCTGCGCTCTAGAGCCTGCGAGCCACAACTACTGAGCCTGCGTGCCACAGCTCTTGAGCCCGTGTGCCACAACTATTGGAGCCCACGTGCCTAGAGCCCGTGCTCGGCAACAAGAGAAGCCACCGCAATGAGAAGCCCGTGCACGGCGATGAAGAGTAGTCCCCGCTCGCCACAGCTAGAGAAAGCCTGTGTGCAGCAACGAAGACCCAACGCAGCCAAAAGTAAATAAATACATGTATTTATTTAAAAAAAAACAACCCATCAGAGAAGGCTCATTGAGCCACCAACCCTCCAGCCCTACCTTCCTGGTGCCGGGCAGAGAGAAAACACTCTCATGCCCATTTCATCATGGAAAACTCGAGTCCTGAGAGGCTAAGCTGTGGGCTGCAACTCTGGACCCTCTCTCCCAGGTTAGGACCTGCTGGCTAGGGCTAAGGATGTGTCTGCACTGAAATTCCAGTTTATGCTTCTGTAATATAATAATAAACGTGGCAACAACAATAATAGTAGAAAAGGGAGCTCAGAGGGGCAGGATATTTTGCCTGATGGTCAAGGCTGTCTCCTTGGTGCCTAGTGCAGTGCCTGGCACACATAAGTGCTCCATAAATATGGGTGAAAGAAGGAATAAAAGGTAACACAGCCGCCATTAACGAAGCCTCCAGCCTTGCTAGCATGTGCGAGAGACCACTGATCTCAGACAGGCCTCTGAGGGAGGGCCATTGATCCCCCTTATTTGACAGATAAGGCAACTGAGGCTCAGAAATGAGAAGCCGTTTGCCCAAAAAACACAGCTGTGCAGAACCACGGGAACTGTGTCTCTGGCTTCCTTGATCTCTGGAAGTTTCTCTCTGTTTATTCTGTCTCCAGGATGCCCTAGTCTCTCTGACTCTCTGTCTCTCTGGCTGTCCTGTGTCTCTGTCCCCCCGCCCCCCGACGTGTTCCTGTTTCTCTCCTTCGAGTCTCTCTCCCTCCTCCTCCCAGAACCCTTCCTCTCTACCATCTGATGTTCAGGACAAGGGGACGGGGAAGGAGGGGTGTCCTAGGACCCGCCCCCCAGCCAGACCAAGGAAGAGAAAAAAGTGGGACCCTCCGCCCAGGCCCATTTCCACTCCCCACAGCCCAAAACTCCGGAAGAGGAATCCAGGTATGAAGGGTGGGGTCAGAGGGAGAATGCTGAGAGAAGGTTCTGGAAGACAGGGAATGGGGAGGTGGGGAGCTGGGCAGAAGCCCCTCCTAACAGCCCCCTCTCTGTTCCCACCGCCCTACTCCCCGCACCCCCTCCCTCCACTGGCGCCCCACCTGGCAGAGGGAGAAGAGGCCTGGGGCAGAGCCAGGAATGGAACCTTTGGGTGGAGACCGAGCAGACTCAGAACCTGATCCACAGCCTCGCAGGCGCCCCAGCCTCCCTCCAGGCCCCGGACCACACAGCTAGGGCAGCTGGAGGAGCCAAGGCCTCGGAGACGGAGGCTGGGCAGCTGCATTTAGGCCTTTCGTTGGGGGCTGCAGGCACCCCCGTTTGGCAGAGGAGAAAGCAAGCTTAGAGAGGGTCAGCCTCTCGCCGAGGCCTCACGGCAAGGACCGGCCAGGCCCGGGGCTGGAGCCCCTCTGTGTGCCAAGGGCACCTCATCGGGACTTTCAATAGAGAGGAGGACAGTGGGGTCTGAGGTGGTAACACCGACATCTACTCGGGTGGAGAGGCTCCCGGGATGATGGACTCCATTGCTCTGATCACTAAGGGTGTCCCTTTTGTATCCCTCATTCTGTATATTGCTGTGTATCCCACTAGCTCATCTTTTCCCTGATTTCTTCATTGTGGTTGGATATTTCTCCACATGCTGCCGACCTGAAAGTCCTGACTTGACCTTGATGTTTGGCCAAATGTTTGCATTCAGTCTGTTACCAGTTTGATTGATAGTTCATTTCTCAGAAGTCAGATATGGGCATCCTGGATGGATTCCTACTCATTTGTGTTGCTTATCTTCGATCAGTTCCGGAATAATATGCTTAGGAGCATTTTTGTTTCACCTCGAAATACGTGGTGGACGTCCTTATTTCCCAACACTCTTTTCGTTTCCTCGAGCTGTAGGTCACGCTCGTAAATCATCCAGGTTTTAGCAGAACACTTGCATGAGCCTTGACAATATACGGACCTGGGCAACCACCACCCCAATCAAGTTTTAGCCCCTGAAACAGCCAGTCCCCCTCCACCTGCCCCAGGAAACACTGTCACTCCTCAGCATGTAAGAGCCACCAAGTTCATTTGCCATGAAAACAAAGAGGGGGTGCCCAGCGGGCTGAGTTTGCTGGCTTTCCCTCCTTCAGAAGGAACTGGGGCGAAAAGTACTAGGTGTACCACGGTGTGGGTAGGAATTGAAAATCCAAGGCTCTGTCCATGTCAGCTTCTTGTAGACTTTGGGTTGCTTTTCATCTACAGTGAAGATAATTCAGGGGCTGGATTGGTTTTGTAAATTCGTTTCCCAATGAGGAAAATGACACGTTTGAAAAATCTGACCTTTTTGTTTGGCCCTGCTGTGCTTGACTTGTGGGATCTTTTTTCCCTGATGAGGAATGGAACCCGGGCCCTCGGCAATGAAAGCACCGAGTCCTAACCACTGGACCACCCGGAAATTCCACAAAATGTGACTTTTTCTTAAGCTAGGAAGTCCACTGGAAACCTTACAGTTTTATTGATAAATATAGTAAATTGTATCAATCCAATCACTTGCTAAGGAGAAGCAGATGCTGTCATATTTGGTTCCATTGATAAACTGAGTTCATTAAACCCCTTTAAGCTTTTTTTTTTTTTTTTTCTTTTTTTTTTTTTTTTTGCGGTACGCGGGCTTTTCACCGTTGTGGCCTCTCCCGCTGCGGAGCGCAGGCTCCGGACGCGCAGGCTCAGCGGCCATGGCTCACGGGCCCAGACGCTCCGCGGCACGTGGGATCCTCCCGGACCGGGGCACGAACCCGTGTCCCCTGCATCGGCAGGCGGATTCTCAAACACTGCACAGCCAGGGAAGTCCCCCCTTTAAACATTTTAATCAGAATGGGGGATTTTGACATGTTGAGTTTTTTTTTTTTTTGCGGTACGCAGGCCTCTCACTGCTGCGGCCTCTCCCGCTGCGGAGCGCAGGCTCGGGACGCGCAGGCTCAGCGGCCATGGCCCACGGGCCCAGCCGCTCCGCGGCACGCGGGATCCTCCCGGACCGGGGCACGAACCCAGGTCCCCTGCATCGGCAGGTGGACTCTCGACCACTGCGCCACCAGGGAAGCCCCTGACATGTTGAGTTTTAAGTATTTCCACTGTCTCTCCAAGTCCTAAGTAACCTTGTACATTTCCATCTTGCCTTGTGAAAACACTGATTGGCTGTTTCTCCTCCTCTTCTGCCGTCCTTTCCTTCTTCTGCTGAGCAGTCGGGTGCTCCAGCTGTTATGCTGGTGAGTGAGTGCTGCCTCTGGGGGTTGGGGGGCCCACAGGGTGGGGTGAGGGGGCTGCGGGGCGCCCCTCCCCCAGGGCTGGGTCCGCTGGGGGTGTCAGAGGGAGCCGGTGAGGAGGGCGCTCAGCAGAGGCTGGCCCTCAGGAGGGGGCAAGGACGGCGCGGGACAGCGGCGGGCGCAGCCCCGCCGTGGGAGCACGTGTCTGTGCAGGGGTGAGGGTCACTGAGAGGTGCTGGAGCCCAGCGCGGGAGGGGGGCTTCCCCAGGGGGAGGAAATGCCGTGTGGGTGTCAGCGATGTAAGGAAGTCCAGAGCTGCTCTCTCCCTGTCAGAGGAGGGACGGAGAGATGTGGACCAAAGAAATGGGCCGTGAACGCTGTGACATCGGACTGGAAATGGAGGTGTCCGTGTGAGCTAATAATTAGATGATTAAATTTATGTGAACATTTTTAGATGTGATTTATACTGTGGTTATATAGGAGAATTATGCTTCAAAAATGCACAGGGGCTTCCCTGGTGGCGCAGTGGTTGAGAGTCCGCCTGCCGATGCAGGGGACACGGGTTCGTGCCCCGGTGCGGGAAGGTCCCACATGCCGCAGAGCGGCTGGGCCCGTGAGCCATGGTTGCTGAGCCTGCGCGTCTGGAGCCTGTGCTCCGCGAAGGGAGAGGCCACAACAGTGAGAGGCCCGCGTACCACAAACAAACAAAAAAAACACTGAAGGGACTTCCCTGGCGGTCCAGTTTAAGACCCCGTGCTCCCAATGCAGGGGGCCCGGGTTTGATACCTGGTCAGGGAACTGGATCCCCGCTGCTGCAACGAAGACCTGGTGCAGCCAAATAAATGTTTAAGAAGATGCACACTGAAGTATTTAGGGGTGAAGTGTCACGATGCCTGCAACTTGCCTTCCAATGGTTCGCAGAGAGAAATGGCCGATGTGGCAAATATGAACCCGCCTGGGAGCCTAGATGACATCTCTGTGGGTGGTCTTTGTCCTCTTCTCTTAACTTTTCTGTAAGTCTGAAAATTTTCAGAATGGTGGGGGAATAAATCAAACTTGGGGTTCTGATTTTACAGAATCCAGACTACCGTGGTTCCCCAAAAGAGCATCCTCTCCAACATGCCTACCCCCCAGATGAGGCCTTGGAAAGCAGTGGAGACAAGAAGAACCTCCCTGGAGGCAGCACCAGAACCAGTCTTTGAGCTTCACATCCGGTGCGCTTGATCTTTGCTATGGACCAGTGTCTGCTGCACGTTTCCCTGTTTCCCATTTCCTGAATAAGAACGCCTTCTCCTTAGTTTACTGGGTGCCTAGGTTAATCTTAGTTTATTGGGTGTCTTAGTTTATTGGGTGACAAAGAGGACTGTGTGTGTCTTCCACCAAAATCCTGGCCCCTGGGCTGCGCACAGTAACCAGATGGGAGCTGGAGGTTGTCTCCATTGGAAGAGGAGGTGAGTGGTGTGGGTAGGGAAGCAGAGGACACATGAATGTCACTGTAGAGAAAGCGGGGGGCTGTAACAGGGGGTGCCGGCTGGCCATCCAATATCCATCATCACTTTCTTTCTTAATCAGACTCCTGACTCAGTCCAGGATGGCCATGTGGCTGTTGCATTTCCCCGGGTTCCAGTTACTTTTGTTGTGAAGCCAATTACCCCAACGCTTTGCGGCTTAAAACAGCCATTGTGTGTGGGGGGGCTCCTGGCTTCTGTAGGTCAAGAGTTTGGACAGGGCACAGAGGGAATGGCTTGTCTCTTAAGGTTCCTTGATATCTGGGCAGCCTGTGTTACTACGGGGCTGAGATCATCGGGGTGACCTGCACACAGCCTTCCTAGGAAGCCGGTGCATCTTCAGAGTAGCCGGCGGCGGGCGCCGGGGCGGGCGGGGACCCGGGCTCCGGCCCCGAGGCCATGTGCACCCGCCAGGCCCACCTCCGTTCCCGCTGCCCGGAAATCCTGCCTCCCACCTCTTGTCCCACCTCCAGAAGCACCTGGTGCCATGGATTGCCGAGCTGTTTGCTGGCTCTGAATTCAATGAGTTACTTCTATAGTTTTCCAACTCCAGCCTAGGATTCAATTTCTGGGGTGTACCAAGAGGTTACTACATATCCAGTACCTAAATGTGTCTTCTCTCTCCTTTTCTTTGGCCCTGAGGGTTTACAACTTTAAAAAATCCTTTAAAACATAGTGGTTAAGGGCCAGATGCCTGGGATCATTCTTTTGGCCCTGCATTCCCTGACTATGTGATCTGAAGACGGTTGCTTTTCTCGTTATGTCGGTAAAACACGGATGACAGCAGGCCCTACCTCCTAGATCCAATTAGATGACAGTGAGAAACTAAAGGGTGAATGTTGATCAAGTGCCTAGAGCTGTGTGACACCCACCAGGATATGCCATTTGCACGGGAGTCACTGCTGCTCGGGGGTTTTAGGAAGGGAGCCACATTCAAATGACACATTCTCCAAGTTTGATGTGTCAGCCACATACATTCAGATGACATTTTTCCTGACGAAACTTGATCTAGTATTTTGTGCAGCTGAGTTCCTTTCCTGTTTTTCTTGCCTGGCAGGGCCACAACGTTTGTAGATATTCAAATGACACAAAGGGTCCACACATCTTTTGTCTTGCCTGACTTTGTTGTTTCATTAATTAATTATTTTATTTATTTTTGGCTGTGTTGGGTCTTTATTGCTATGTGCGGGCTTTCTCTAGTAGCGGCGAGCGGGGACTACTCTTCGTTGCGGGGCGCAGGCTTCTCGTTGCAGTGGCTTCTCTTGCTGTGGAGCACGGGCTCTAGGCACGTGGGCTTCAGGAGTTGTGGCTCGGGGGCTCTAGAGCGCAGGCTCAATAGTTGTGGCGCACGGGCTTAGTTGCTCCGCGGCATGTGGGATCTTCCCGGACCAGGGCTCGAACCCGTGTCCCCTGCATCGGCAGGCGGATTCTCAACCACTGCACAGCCAGGGAAGTCCCTGTATACACATTTAAATGTTCTACATGATCCTGCAGCCCTCCTAAGGAAATAAACGCAAAGAAACAGCTAAACCTTCAAGCTAAGAACAATAAAATCAACTGTGGAAAAGTAACTAATATGTGGGGAGGCTAAAGGAAGGTGAGAATTATTTTAACAAGACCTGTTTCTATTGAACTCTCTGGGTCTCAGCTTGCTGATAAAAATGTTACTTTCCTTGGTTACAAGTAGGGTGTCTTTCACGTAGTAGTTTTTATCTCCTGTTTTCAGGAGAAAAGGGGAGATAAGAAGGCCCTTCCTGTATTTGCTGCTTTTCAAGTGCTTTTAGCTCAGAATAATCCTCATGTCAAAGGGGCATATTTTGTTGTTGGTGGTGGTGTTTAATATTTATTTATTCAGGCTGTGCCAGGTCTTCATTGTGGCATGTGGGATCTTCGTTGCAGCATGCAAACTCTTAGTTGTGGCACGCGAACTCTTAGTTGCGGCATGCATGTGGGATCTAGTTCCCTGACCAGGGATCGATCCCAGACCCCCTGCATTGGGAGAGTGGGGTCTTACCCACTGGACTGCCAAGGAAGTCCCAAAGGGTCATATTTTGGGTGGCATATTTGTCACCCTTCAACACACACACACACACACACATACACACATATTTACATCCATCTTTCTTTCTCTTTTATGTGTATATAATACTCATCTGTCACAGAGGGCAAGTATGACTCCACTCATACAAGGTACCCGGACCAGTGAGCTTCACAGAGACAGGAAGTCACATGGTGGTGGCCAGGGCGTGGGGAAGGGGAACGGGGAGCCAGTGTTTGGTGGGTACAGGTTTCAGTTGGGGGAGGTGAAAAAGTTCTGGTGAGAGATGGTGGTGAGGGTTGAGCAACAATGAGAATGTACTTGAGGCCACTGAAGTGTAAATTTAAAACAGGGTTATAATGGTAAATTCCATGGTTCTCTATTTTAACACAATTTTTAAAACCTTTTAAAAATAATCCTCTCCAAAAAACCCCCAACTCATGCCATCATTACTTCAAATGGATACTCCCATTTCCAGTCCGATGTCACAGGGTTCATGGCCCATTTCATTTGGAGTTACCTCCATGGAGGTATTTTCGGTGTTAATTTCATACTTGTGTTACTATTTTTCTAAGATTTAGTTTAATTTTTACTTTTTTGGCTGTGTTGGGTCTTCGTTGCAGTGCGCGGGCTTCTCATTGCACTGCGGTGGCTTCTCTTGATGTGGAGGACGGGCTCTCGGTGTGCGGAATTCAGTCGTTGCAGCACGCGGGCTCAGTAGCTGTAGCTCGCGGGCTTAGTTGCCCCACGGCATGTGGCGTGTTCCCGGACCAGGGATCAAACCTGTGTCTCCTGCACTGGCAAGCGGATCCTTAACCAATGCGCCACCAGGGAAGTCGCTGCTTATTTTTTAATCAGTTATTCACGCACATAGTCTACAGATTCAAATAGTGGGTAAACAACATCTTTCCTCCCACCCATCTGCCCGCTTCTCCAGCCCAACGTAGCTCTTTAAAAAAAAATTATTATTATTCTTTTGGCCTCGCCGTGCATGCGTGATCTTAGTTCCCAAACCAGCGATCACACCCGTGCCCCCTGCAGTGGAAGTGCAGAGCCTTAACCACTGGACCACCAGGGAAGTCCCCTGGTGGGTGTATTTTAAAACCACTGCATCCACTTCCCTTTGCAACCACAGGTAGCTAAATGCATGTAAGTGGATATTCTGTTTGGGGCTTCTGGAAAGTTCTTTGCAGGAAACTGACCCAGCAGCAGAAGAGCCATTTGACCCTCCACCTTCCTCGTCCTTCCTGTCTGAAACATACCATGACCAGAAATTTTGGTCAGGAAGTAAAACCTGTACCTGCAGACTGAATAATGTTCGTCGTGACCCAGAGGTTGTACTGAGTGCTTTTTCTCTCCAATTTTAATATGGCCCAAAATATACATGCATAACATTTAAAGACACAGTTTTACAAAGCTTGTGGTGAAATAACAGTAGTTTTCTTTCTCCCCAGCCACCTCCTCATTTCCCCTTCAGGAGAGCCAAAGCAATTTTAGCTGGATCTTTTCCTCCATAGCTGTAAATAATCTGCTTACTGCTACTGCTGGATCTTTCTGTTGGGGCATTATGTACTGAGACTCCCACTACAGAGGAAGAGGGTGGAGCTTTCTTTCCTTTCCTCACCTCCTCCCCCCCACTGTGTACATGTGCCCCCTTCCTGGTTACCAAGAGACTTATAAAGTCCTTTTGGTTACATCAGTGATCAGCGTTTACATCCCTGTAACTCTGTTGGCACCATTCACCAGCCAGCCATGTGGTGTATCTGTGAAGGGTTCTCCTTTTTGCATATCATTATGTTTTTCCTGGAGTTAATGATCATCCTATTTTGTATTTGTTTTGTTTTCTCTTAGGAAAACGTACTCATAGGTACTTCTTATGAACTGGAATCCTGAGTTCTCTGTCCCTTGACAAAGTCTCTCAATACATTCAGAGGCGCCCAGCTTTCTATTGGCTTCACTTTCTTGGAGAGTTTGCCCCCGGCTGTCCTCTACGCCAGCCCTCCCTTTCCTTCGCGATGGAAAGGTGCTTGAAGCCCCCAGTTCTCTCTGTGGACAGCTGTCACCTCTCAGCCTCGCTTTTTTTTTTTTTTTTTTTTTAATTCAAGACCCATTGATTCTCTAGTTCAGCCCACACGGAGACACCCTCCTTGAAAAGGCGTTAAATCCTTCCATTCGCTTTAACACCTTGTGCTGAAAACACGTGTTCCAAGGTTTCAACTACGAGATCCACATTCTTAAAGCACTAATTCTTAAACCTCATCTAGATTTCTCCCCTTGGATGGGGGGAGATGACCTAAACACCGCGAAGAACAGCTCAGGACCGTGGGCTCTGCTCGCCCAGAAGACCTCGTAGCTCCTTTGACCACCCGGCTGGAGCCAGGATTAGGGCCCTGAGACGAGGGGCGCCTGCTGGGCCACCGCCACCGCAGATGGGACACGCTGCCTTCGGGCGCCTTCCTGCCACCACCGTCCCCAACTCCTGTCCTCTTCACTAGGCTGGCTGTCACCTTTAGTTTCTCTGGGGTTCAGGGATCCCAAACGGTCTCCGCTCACACTTCGGCATCACGCCTGCTGCCTCAGCACCGCTGGTCCACAGCACGGGGAAAAGCACAAAGAACTGCTTTGCAACACACCAACGTTCCACACAAAAATTATTTTATAAGCCTGCAGGTTGTTTTCTTTTTTTAACGTCTTTATTGGGGTATAATTGCTTTCCAATGGTGTGTTAGTTTCTGCTTTACAACAAAGTGAATCAGTTATATATATATATATATACATCTGTTCCCATATCTCTTCCCTCTTGCATCTCCCTCCTTCCCACCCTCTCCATCCCACCCCTCTAGGTGGTCACAAAGCACCGAGCTGATCTCCCTGTGCCACGCGGCTGCTTCCCACTAGCTATCCTCCCTACGTTTGGTAGTGTGTATATGTCCCTGCCACTCTCTCACTTCGTCACAGCTTACCCTTGCCCCGCCCCATGTCCTCAAGTCCGTGCTCTAGTAGGTCTGTGTTTTATTCCCGTCCTACCCCTGGGCTCTTCATGACATTTTTTTTTCTTAGACTCCATATATATGTGTTAGCATACGGTATTTGTTTTTCTCCCTCTGACTTACTTCCCTCTGTATGACAGACTCCAGGTCCATCCACCTCACTACAAATAACTCAATTTCGTTTCTTTTTATGGCTGAGTAATATTCCATTGTATATATGTGCCATATCTTCTTTATCCATTCACCTGTCGATGGACACTTAGGTTGCTTCCATGTCCTGGCTATTGTAAATAGAGCTGCAGAATGTTCACTGCAGGTTCTCCTGTATCAGAGGACACTCCCAAGGCCGTGACCCCCCCCACCCCAGCTCCCCACTGCCCTTGAGCGCGCACACGCCCCTGGCTCCACTCCAGCGCGCCCTCCTGATGAACTGAGGGCGGCGCCCTGGGCTCATCAGCAGGATCTGTCCCGAAGCCAGTCCTAGAGTGACAAGAGCCACACCTGCAGGTCTGTTCCACTGACCAGCCGCACAGGACCGAGCTGGGCCCACGGACCTTGGTCTGGGTTGTGTTGGCTGGTCGTTCTTGCCTAGGTTCACAGGCCAACAGCCAGCGGCCTTCCTTTCCTGCTCATCACCGCCCCAGCGGCTCACTCCTACCTGGCTGCGGTCCCACGCCTGGCAGCGTCGTGTTCCGGGGCCAGCCAAGAACTGAGACCCCAGCAGGTCCCTAGTTGCCAGCAGGCAAACTCCGCTTTAAAGTACTGCTGCCTAGCCGTGTTCTGGAGGCTCCAGAGCCGGGAAAGTGCGGAGAGCATAGCAGGCCGCGGCGCCCCCAGCCCTGGACCCGCGATTACAGAGGCGGAGGCGCCAGAACCTCGCTGCATGCCACCCTCAAAACAAGCGACCTCTGGGCCAACCTGCCCCGCGGACCTGGGCGCACAGCCGGCCACCGCGGCCCAGGACGGAGGCGCGGGCGGGGACCCGGGTTCCGGCCCCGAGGCCACGTGCACCCGCCAGGCCCACCTCCGTTCCCGCGGCCCGGAAAGCCTGCCTCCCACCTCCAGAAGCACCTGGTGCCATGGATTGCCGAGCTGTTTGCTGGCTCTGAATTCAATGAGTTTCTTCTATAGTTTTCCAACTCCAGCCTAGGATTCAATTTCTGGGGTGTACCAAGAGGTTACCACGTATCCAGTACCTAAATGTGTCTTCTCTCTCCTTTTCTTTGGCCCTGAGGGTTTACAACTTTAAAAAATCCTTTAAAACATAGTGGTTAAGGGCCAGATGCCTGGGATCATTCTTTTGGCCCTGCGTTCCCTGACGATGTGATCTGAAGACGGTTGCTTTTCTCGTTATGTCGGTAAAACACGGATGACAGCAGGCCCTACCTCCTAGATCCAATTAGATGACAGTGAGAAACTAAAGGGTGAATGTTGATCAAGTGCCTAGAGCTGTGTGACACCCACCAGGATATGCCATTTGCACGGGAGTCACTGCTGCTCGGGGGTTTTAGGAAGGGAGCCACATTCAAATGACACATTCTCCAAGTTTGATGTGTCAGCCACATACATTCAGATGACATTTTTCCTGACGAAACTTGATCTAGTATTTTGTGCAGCTGAGTTCCTTTCCTGTTTTTCTTGCCTGGCAGGGCCACAACGTTTGTAGATATTCAAATGACACAAAGGGTCCACACATCTTTTGTCTTGCCTGACTTTGTTGTTTCATTAATTAATTATTTTATTTATTTTTGGCTGTGTTGGGTCTTTATTGCTATGTGCGGGCTTTCTCTAGTAGCGGCGAGCGGGGACTACTCTTCGTTGCGGGGCGCGGGCTTCTCGTTGCAGTGGCTTCTCTTGCTGTGGAGCACGGGCTCTAGGCACGTGGGCTTCAGGAGTTGTGGCTCGGGGGCTCTAGAGCGCAGGCTCAATAGTTGTGGGGCACGGGCTTAGTTGCTCCGCGGCATGTGGGATCTTCCCGGACCAGGGCTCGAACCCGTGTCCCCTGCATCGGCAGGCGGATTCTCAACCACTGCACAGCCAGGGAAGTCCCTGTATACACATTTAAATGTTCTACATGATCCTGCAGCCCTCCTAAGGAAATAAACGCAAAGAAACAGCTAAACCTTCAAGCTAAGAACAATAAAATCAACTGTGGAAAAGTAACTAATATGTGGGGAGGCTAAAGGAAGGTGAGAATTATTTTAACAAGACCTGTTTCTATTGAACTCTCTGGGTCTCAGCTTGCTGATAAAAATGTTACTTTCCTTGGTTACAAGTAGGGTGTCTTTCACGTAGTAGTTTTTATCTCCTGTTTTCAGGAGAAAAGGGGAGATAAGAAGGCCCTTCCTGTATTTGCTGCTTTTCAAGTGCTTTTAGCTCAGAATAATCCTCATGTCAAAGGGGCATATTTTGTTGTTGGTGGTGGTGTTTAATATTTATTTATTCAGGCTGTGCCAGGTCTTCATTGTGGCATGTGGGATCTTCGTTGCAGCATGCAAACTCTTAGTTGTGGCACGCGAACTCTTAGTTGCGGCATGCATGTGGGATCTAGTTCCCTGACCAGGGATCGATCCCAGACCCCCTGCATTGGGAGAGTGGGGTCTTACCCACTGGACTGCCAAGGAAGTCCCAAAGGGTCATATTTTGGGTGGCATATTTGTCACCCTTCAACACACACACACACACACATACACACATATTTACATCCATCTTTCTTTCTCTTTTATGTGTATATAATACTCATCTGTCACAGAGGGCAAGTATGACTCCACTCATACAAGGTACCCGGACCAGTGAGCTTCACAGAGACAGGAAGTCACATGGTGGTGGCCAGGGCGTGGGGAAGGGGAACAGGGAGCCAGTGTTTGGTGGGTACAGGTTTCAGTTGGGGGAGGTGAAAAAGTTCTGGTGAGAGATGGTGGTGAGGGTTGAGCAACAATGAGAATGTACTTGAGGCCACTGAAGTGTAAATTTAAAACAGGGTTATAATGGTAAATTCCATGGTTCTCTATTTTAACACAATTTTTAAAACCTTTTAAAAATAATCCTCTCCAAAAAACCCCCAACTCATGCCATCATTACTTCAAATGGATACTCCCATTTCCAGTCCGATGTCACAGGGTTCATGGCCCATTTCATTTGGAGTTACCTCCATGGAGGTATTTTCGGTGTTAATTTCATACTTGTGTTACTATTTTTCTAAGATTTAGTTTAATTTTTACTTTTTTGGCTGTGTTGGGTCTTCGTTGCAGTGCGTGGGCTTCTCATTGCACTGCGGTGGCTTCTCTTGATGTGGAGGACGGGCTCTCGGTGTGCGGGATTCAGTCGTTGCAGCACGCGGGCTCAGTAGCTGTAGCTCGCGGGCTTAGTTGCCCCACGGCATGTGGCGTGTTCCCGGACCAGGGATCAAACCTGTGTCTCCTGCACTGGCAGGCGGATCCTTAACCAATGCGCCACCAGGGAAGTCGCTGCTTATTTTTTAATCAGTTATTCACGCACATAGTCTACAGATTCAAATAGTGGGTAAACAACATCTTTCCTCCCACCCATCTGCCCGCTTCTCCAGCCCAACGTAGCTCTTTAAAAAAAAATTATTATTATTCTTTTGGCCTCGCCGTGCATGCGTGATCTTAGTTCCCAAACCAGCGATCACACCCGTGCCCCCTGCAGTGGAAGTGCAGAGCCTTAACCACTGGACCACCAGGGAAGTCCCCTGGTGGGTGTATTTTAAAACCACTGCATCCACTTCCCTTTGCAACCACAGGTAGCTAAATGCATGTAAGTGGATATTCTGTTTGGGGCTTCTGGAAAGTTCTTTGCAGGAAACTGACCCAGCAGCAGAAGAGCCATTTGACCCTCCACCTTCCTCGTCCTTCCTGTCTGAAACATACCATGACCAGAAATTTTGGTCAGGAAGTAAAACCTGTACCTGCAGACTGAATAATGTTCGTCGTGACCCAGAGGTTGTACTGAGTGCTTTTTCTCTCCAATTTTAATATGGCCCAAAATATACATGCATAACATTTAAAGACACAGTTTTACAAAGCTTGTGGTGAAATAACAGTAGTTTTCTTTCTCCCCAGCCACCTCCTCATTTCCCCTTCAGGAGAGCCAAAGCAATTTTAGCTGGATCTTTTCCTCCATAGCTGTAAATAATCTGCTTACTGCTACTGCTGGATCTTTCTGTTGGGGCATTATGTACTGAGACTCCCACTACAGAGGAAGAGGGTGGAGCTTTCTTTCCTTTCCTCACCTCCTCCCCCCCACTGTGTACATGTGCCCCCTTCCTGGTTACCAAGAGACTTATAAAGTCCTTTTGGTTACATCAGTGATCAGCGTTTACATCCCTGTAACTCTGTTGGCACCATTCACCAGCCAGCCATGTGGTGTATCTGTGAAGGGTTCTCCTTTTTGCATATCATTATGTTTTTCCTGGAGTTAATGATCATCCTATTTTGTATTTGTTTTGTTTTCTCTTAGGAAAACGTACTCATAGGTACTTCTTATGAACTGGAATCCTGAGTTCTCTGTCCCTTGACAAAGTCTCTCAATACATTCAGAGGCGCCCAGCTTTCTATTGGCTTCACTTTCTTGGAGAGTTTGCCCCCGGCTGTCCTCTACGCCAGCCCTCCCTTTCCTTCGCGATGGAAAGGTGCTTGAAGCCCCCAGTTCTCTCTGTGGACAGCTGTCACCTCTCAGCCTCGCTTTTTTTTTTTTTTTTTTTTTAATTCAAGACCCATTGATTCTCTAGTTCAGCCCACACGGAGACACCCTCCTTGAAAAGGCGTTAAATCCTTCCATTCGCTTTAACACCTTGTGCTGAAAACACGTGTTCCAAGGTTTCAACTACGAGATCCACATTCTTAAAGCACTAATTCTTAAACCTCATCTAGATTTCTCCCCTTGGATGGGGGGAGATGACCTAAACACCGCGAAGAACAGCTCAGGACCGTGGGCTCTGCTCGCCCAGAAGACCTCGTAGCTCCTTTGACCACCCGGCTGGAGCCAGGATTAGGGCCCTGAGACGAGGGGCGCCTGCTGGGCCACCGCCACCGCAGATGGGACACGCTGCCTTCGGGCGCCTTCCTGCCACCACCGTCCCCAACTCCTGTCCTCTTCACTAGGCTGGCTGTCACCTTTAGTTTCTCTGGGGTTCAGGGATCCCAAACGGTCTCCGCTCACACTTCGGCATCACGCCTGCTGCCTCAGCACCGCTGGTCCACAGCACGGGGAAAAGCACAAAGAACTGCTTTGCAACACACCAACGTTCCACACAAAAATTATTTTATAAGCCTGCAGGTTGTTTTCTTTTTTTAACGTCTTTATTGGGGTATAATTGCTTTCCAATGGTGTGTTAGTTTCTGCTTTACAACAAAGTGAATCAGTTATATATATATATATATACATCTGTTCCCATATCTCTTCCCTCTTGCATCTCCCTCCTTCCCACCCTCTCCATCCCACCCCTCTAGGTGGTCACAAAGCACCGAGCTGATCTCCCTGTGCCACGCGGCTGCTTCCCACTAGCTATCCTCCCTACGTTTGGTAGTGTGTATATGTCCCTGCCACTCTCTCACTTCGTCACAGCTTACCCTTGCCCCGCCCCATGTCCTCAAGTCCGTGCTCTAGTAGGTCTGTGTTTTATTCCCGTCCTACCCCTGGGCTCTTCATGACATTTTTTTTTCTTAGACTCCATATATATGTGTTAGCATACGGTATTTGTTTTTCTCCCTCTGACTTACTTCCCTCTGTATGACAGACTCCAGGTCCATCCACCTCACTACAAATAACTCAATTTCGTTTCTTTTTATGGCTGAGTAATATTCCATTGTATATATGTGCCATATCTTCTTTATCCATTCACCTGTCGATGGACACTTAGGTTGCTTCCATGTCCTGGCTATTGTAAATAGAGCTGCAGAATGTTCACTGCAGGTTCTCCTGTATCAGAGGACACTCCCAAGGCCGTGACCCCCCCCACCCCAGCTCCCCACTGCCCTTGAGCGCGCACACGCCCCTGGCTCCACTCCAGCGCGCCCTCCTGATGAACTGAGGGCGGCGCCCTGGGCTCATCAGCAGGATCTGTCCCGAAGCCAGTCCTAGAGTGACAAGAGCCACACCTGCAGGTCTGTTCCACTGACCAGCCGCACAGGACCGAGCTGGGCCCACGGACCTTGGTCTGGGTTGTGTTGGCTGGTCGTTCTTGCCTAGGTTCACAGGCCAACAGCCAGCGGCCTTCCTTTCCTGCTCATCACCGCCCCAGCGGCTCACTCCTACCTGGCTGCGGTCCCACGCCTGGCAGCGTCGTGTTCCGGGGCCAGCCAAGAACTGAGACCCCAGCAGGTCCCTAGTTGCCAGCAGGCAAACTCCGCTTTAAAGTACTGCTGCCTAGCCGTGTTCTGGAGGCTCCAGAGCCGGGAAAGTGCGGAGAGCATAGCAGGCCGCGGCGCCCCCAGCCCTGGACCCGCGATTACAGAGGCGGAGGCGCCAGAACCTCGCTGCATGCCACCCTCAAAACAAGCGACCTCTGGGCCAACCTGCCCCGCGGACCTGGGCGCACAGCCGGCCACCGCGGCCCAGGACGGAGGCGCGGGCGGGGACCCGGGTTCCGGCCCCGAGGCCACGTGCACCCGCCAGGCCCACCTCCGTTCCCGCGGCCCGGAAAGCCTGCCTCCCACCTCCAGAAGCACCTGGTGCCATGGATTGCCGAGCTGTTTGCTGGCTCTGAATTCAATGAGTTTCTTCTATAGTTTTCCAACTCCAGCCTAGGATTCAATTTCTGGGGTGTACCAAGAGGTTACCACGTATCCAGTACCTAAATGTGTCTTCTCTCTCCTTTTCTTTGGCCCTGAGGGTTTACAACTTTAAAAAATCCTTTAAAACATAGTGGTTAAGGGCCAGATGCCTGGGATCATTCTTTTGGCCCTGCGTTCCCTGACGATGTGATCTGAAGACGGTTGCTTTTCTCGTTATGTCGGTAAAACACGGATGACAGCAGGCCCTACCTCCTAGATCCAATTAGATGACAGTGAGAAACTAAAGGGTGAATGTTGATCAAGTGCCTAGAGCTGTGTGACACCCACCAGGATATGCCATTTGCACGGGAGTCACTGCTGCTCGGGGGTTTTAGGAAGGGAGCCACATTCAAATGACACATTCTCCAAGTTTGATGTGTCAGCCACATACATTCAGATGACATTTTTCCTGACGAAACTTGATCTAGTATTTTGTGCAGCTGAGTTCCTTTCCTGTTTTTCTTGCCTGGCAGGGCCACAACGTTTGTAGATATTCAAATGACACAAAGGGTCCACACATCTTTTGTCTTGCCTGACTTTGTTGTTTCATTAATTAATTATTTTATTTATTTTTGGCTGTGTTGGGTCTTTATTGCTATGTGCGGGCTTTCTCTAGTAGCGGCGAGCGGGGACTACTCTTCGTTGCGGGGCGCGGGCTTCTCGTTGCAGTGGCTTCTCTTGCTGTGGAGCACGGGCTCTAGGCACGTGGGCTTCAGGAGTTGTGGCTCGGGGGCTCTAGAGCGCAGGCTCAATAGTTGTGGGGCACGGGCTTAGTTGCTCCGCGGCATGTGGGATCTTCCCGGACCAGGGCTCGAACCCGTGTCCCCTGCATCGGCAGGCGGATTCTCAACCACTGCACAGCCAGGGAAGTCCCTGTATACACATTTAAATGTTCTACATGATCCTGCAGCCCTCCTAAGGAAATAAACGCAAAGAAACAGCTAAACCTTCAAGCTAAGAACAATAAAATCAACTGTGGAAAAGTAACTAATATGTGGGGAGGCTAAAGGAAGGTGAGAATTATTTTAACAAGACCTGTTTCTATTGAACTCTCTGGGTCTCAGCTTGCTGATAAAAATGTTACTTTCCTTGGTTACAAGTAGGGTGTCTTTCACGTAGTAGTTTTTATCTCCTGTTTTCAGGAGAAAAGGGGAGATAAGAAGGCCCTTCCTGTATTTGCTGCTTTTCAAGTGCTTTTAGCTCAGAATAATCCTCATGTCAAAGGGGCATATTTTGTTGTTGGTGGTGGTGTTTAATATTTATTTATTCAGGCTGTGCCAGGTCTTCATTGTGGCATGTGGGATCTTCGTTGCAGCATGCAAACTCTTAGTTGTGGCACGCGAACTCTTAGTTGCGGCATGCATGTGGGATCTAGTTCCCTGACCAGGGATCGATCCCAGACCCCCTGCATTGGGAGAGTGGGGTCTTACCCACTGGACTGCCAAGGAAGTCCCAAAGGGTCATATTTTGGGTGGCATATTTGTCACCCTTCAACACACACACACACACACATACACACATATTTACATCCATCTTTCTTTCTCTTTTATGTGTATATAATACTCATCTGTCACAGAGGGCAAGTATGACTCCACTCATACAAGGTACCCGGACCAGTGAGCTTCACAGAGACAGGAAGTCACATGGTGGTGGCCAGGGCGTGGGGAAGGGGAACAGGGAGCCAGTGTTTGGTGGGTACAGGTTTCAGTTGGGGGAGGTGAAAAAGTTCTGGTGAGAGATGGTGGTGAGGGTTGAGCAACAATGAGAATGTACTTGAGGCCACTGAAGTGTAAATTTAAAACAGGGTTATAATGGTAAATTCCATGGTTCTCTATTTTAACACAATTTTTAAAACCTTTTAAAAATAATCCTCTCCAAAAAACCCCCAACTCATGCCATCATTACTTCAAATGGATACTCCCATTTCCAGTCCGATGTCACAGGGTTCATGGCCCATTTCATTTGGAGTTACCTCCATGGAGGTATTTTCGGTGTTAATTTCATACTTGTGTTACTATTTTTCTAAGATTTAGTTTAATTTTTACTTTTTTGGCTGTGTTGGGTCTTCGTTGCAGTGCGTGGGCTTCTCATTGCACTGCGGTGGCTTCTCTTGATGTGGAGGACGGGCTCTCGGTGTGCGGGATTCAGTCGTTGCAGCACGCGGGCTCAGTAGCTGTAGCTCGCGGGCTTAGTTGCCCCACGGCATGTGGCGTGTTCCCGGACCAGGGATCAAACCTGTGTCTCCTGCACTGGCAGGCGGATCCTTAACCAATGCGCCACCAGGGAAGTCGCTGCTTATTTTTTAATCAGTTATTCACGCACATAGTCTACAGATTCAAATAGTGGGTAAACAACATCTTTCCTCCCACCCATCTGCCCGCTTCTCCAGCCCAACGTAGCTCTTTAAAAAAAAATTATTATTATTCTTTTGGCCTCGCCGTGCATGCGTGATCTTAGTTCCCAAACCAGCGATCACACCCGTGCCCCCTGCAGTGGAAGTGCAGAGCCTTAACCACTGGACCACCAGGGAAGTCCCCTGGTGGGTGTATTTTAAAACCACTGCATCCACTTCCCTTTGCAACCACAGGTAGCTAAATGCATGTAAGTGGATATTCTGTGTGGGGCTTCTGGAAAGTTCTTTGCAGGAAACTGACCCAGCAGCAGAAGAGCCATTTGACCCTCCACCTTCCTCGTCCTTCCTGTCTGAAACATACCATGACCAGAAATTTTGGTCAGGAAGTAAAACCTGTACCTGCAGACAGAATAATGTTCGTCGTGACCCAGAGGTTGTACTGAGTGCTTTTTCTCTCCAATTTTAATATGGCCCAAAATATACATGCATAACATTTAAAGACACAGTTTTACAAAGCTTGTGGTGAAATAACAGTAGTTTTCTTTCTCCCCAGCCACCTCCTCATTTCCCCTTCAGGAGAGCCAAAGCAATTTTAGCTGGATCTTTTCCTCCATAGCTGTAAATAATCTGCTTACTGCTACTGCTGGATCTTTCTGTTGGGGCATTATGTACTGAGACTCCCACTACAGAGGAAGAGGGTGGAGCTTTCTTTCCTTTCCTCACCTCCTCCCCCCCACTGTGTACATGTGCCCCCTTCCTGGTTACCAAGAGACTTATAAAGTCCTTTTGGTTACATCAGTGATCAGCGTTTACATCCCTGTAACTCTGTTGGCACCATTCACCAGCCCGCCATGTGGTGTATCTGTGAAGGGTTCTCCTTTTTGCATATCATTATGTTTTTCCTGGAGTTAATGATCATCCTATTTTGTATTTGTTTTGTTTTCTCTTAGGAAAACGTACTCATAGGTACTTCTTATGAACTGGAATCCTGAGTTCTCTGTCCCTTGACAAAGTCTCTCAATACATTCAGAGGCGCCCACCTTTCTATTGGCTTCACTTTCTTGGAGAGTTTGCCCCCGGCTGTCCTCTACGCCAGCCCTCCCTTTCCTTCGCGATGGAAAGGTGCTTGAAGCCCCCAGTTCTCTCTGTGGACAGCTGTCACCTCTCAGCCTCGCTTTTTTTTTTTTTTTTTAATTCAAGACCCATTGATTCTCTAGTTCAGCCCACACGGAGACACCCTCCTTGAAAAGGCGTTAAATCCTTCCATTCGCTTTAACACCTTGTGCTGAAAACACGTGTTCCAAGGTTTCAACTACGAGATCCACATTCTTAAAGCACTAATTCTTAAACCTCATCTAGATTTCTCCCCTTGGATGGGGGGAGATGACCTAAACACCGCGAAGAACAGCTCAGGACCGTGGGCTCTGCTCGCCCAGAAGACCTCGTAGCTCCTTTGACCACCCGGCTGGAGCCAGGATTAGGGCCCTGAGACGAGGGGCGCCTGCTGGGCCACCGCCACCGCAGATGGGACACGCTGCCTTCGGGCGCCTTCCTGCCACCACCGTCCCCAACTCCTGTCCTCTTCACTAGGCTGGCTGTCACCTTTAGTTTCTCTGGGGTTCAGGGATCCCAAACGGTCTCCGCTCACACTTCGGCATCACGCCTGCTGCCTCAGCACCGCTGGTCCACAGCACGGGGAAAAGCACAAAGAACTGCTTTGCAACACACCAACGTTCCACACAAAAATTATTTTATAAGCCTGCAGGTTGTTTTCTTTTTTTAACGTCTTTATTGGGGTCTAATTGCTTTCCAATGGTGTGTTAGTTTCTGCTTTACAACAAAGTGAATCAGTTATATATATATATATATACATCTGTTCCCATATCTCTTCCCTCTTGCATCTCCCTCCTTCCCACCCTCTCCATCCCACCCCTCTAGGTGGTCACAAAGCACCGAGCTGATCTCCCTGTGCCACGCGGCTGCTTCCCACTAGCTATCCTCCCTACGTTTGGTAGTGTGTATATGTCCCTGCCACTCTCTCACTTCGTCACAGCTTACCCTTGCCCCGCCCCATGTCCTCAAGTCCGTGCTCTAGTAGGTCTGTGTTTTATTCCCGTCCTACCCCTGGGCTCTTCATGACATTTTTTTTTCTTAGACTCCATATATATGTGTTAGCATACGGTATTTGTTTTTCTCCCTCTGACTTACTTCCCTCTGTATGACAGACTCCAGGTCCATCCACCTCACTACAAATAACTCAATTTCGTTTCTTTTTATGGCTGAGTAATATTCCATTGTATATATGTGCCATATCTTCTTTATCCATTCACCTGTCGATGGACACTTAGGTTGCTTCCATGTCCTGGCTATTGTAAATAGAGCTGCAGAATGTTCACTGCAGGTTCTCCTGTATCAGAGGACACTCCCAAGGCCGTGACCCCCCCCACCCCGGCTCCCCACTGCCCTTGAGCGCGCACATGCCCCTGGCTCCACTCCAGCGCGCCCTCCTGATGAACTGAGGGCGGCGCCCTGGGCTCATCAGCAGGATCTGTCCCGAAGCCAGTCCTAGAGTGACAAGAGCCACACCTGCAGGTCTGTTCCACTGACCAGCCGCACAGGACCGAGCTGGGCCCACGGACCTTGGTCTGGGTTGTGTTGGCTGGTCGTTCTTGCCTAGGTTCACAGGCCAACAGCCAGCGGCCTTCCTTTCCTGCTCATCACCGCCCCAGCGGCTCACTCCTACCTGGCTGCGGTCCCACGCCTGGCAGCGTCGTGTTCCGGGGCCAGCCAAGAACTGAGACCCCAGCAGGTCCCTAGTTGCCAGCAGGCAAACTCCGCTTTAAAGTACTGCTGCCTAGCCGTGTTCTGGAGGCTCCAGAGCCGGGAAAGTGCGGAGAGCATAGCAGGCCGCGGCGCCCCCAGCCCTGGACCCGCGATTACAGAGGCGGAGGCGCCGGAACCTCGCTGCATGCCACCCTCAAAACAAGCGACCTCTGGGCCAACCTGCCCCGCGGACCTGGGCGCACAGCCGGCCACCGCGGCCCAGGACGGAGGCGCGGGCGGGGACCCGGGTTCCGGCCCCGAGGCCACGTGCACCCGCCAGGCCCACCTCCGTTCCCGCGGCCCGGAAAGCCTGCCTCCCACCTCCAGAAGCACCTGGTGCCATGGATTGCCGAGCTGTTTGCTGGCTCTGAATTCAATGAGTTTCTTCTATAGTTTTCCAACTCCAGCCTAGGATTCAATTTCTGGGGTGTACCAAGAGGTTACCACGTATCCAGTACCTAAATGTGTCTTCTCTCTCCTTTTCTTTGGCCCTGAGGGTTTACAACTTTAAAAAATCCTTTAAAACATAGTGGTTAAGGGCCAGATGCCTGGGATCATTCTTTTGGCCCTGCGTTCCCTGACGATGTGATCTGAAGACGGTTGCTTTTCTCGTTATGTCGGTAAAACACGGATGACAGCAGGCCCTACCTCCTAGATCCAATTAGATGACAGTGAGAAACTAAAGGGTGAATGTTGATCAAGTGCCTAGAGCTGTGTGACACCCACCAGGATATGCCATTTGCACGGGAGTCACTGCTGCTCGGGGGTTTTAGGAAGGGAGCCACATTCAAATGACACATTCTCCAAGTTTGATGTGTCAGCCACATACATTCGGAGGACATTTTTCCTGACGAAACTTGATCTAGTATTTTGTGCAGCTGAGTTCCTTTCCTGTTTTTCTTGCCTGGCAGGGCCACAACGTTTGTAGATATTCAAATGACACAAAGGGTCCACACATCTTTTGTCTTGCCTGACTTTGTTGTTTCATTAATTAATTATTTTATTTATTTTTGGCTGTGTTGGGTCTTTATTGCTATGTGCGGGCTTTCTCTAGTAGCGGCGAGCGGGGACTACTCTTCGTTGCGGGGCGCGGGCTTCTCATTGCAGTGGCTTCTCTTGCTGTGGAGCACGGGCTCTAGGCACGTGGGCTTCAGGAGTTGTGGCTCGGGGGCTCTAGAGCGCAGGCTCAGTAGTTGTGGCTCGCAGGCTCTAGAGCGCAGGCTCAGTAGTTGTGGTACATGAGCTTAGCTGCTCTGAGGCATGTGGGATCTTCCGGGACCAGGGATCGAACCTGTGTCCTCTCCCCTGGCAGGTGGATTCTTAACCACTGCGCCGCCAGCGAAGTCCCCCTAATGTTATTATGTTTATTATTGTTAACTGTTCCTATCATTATTAGCTCAGAGGAGAGGGACGGTACCCCTGGGAATACTCAGGGATTGCAGGGGTGTCAGAGGCCCTAGAAGGAGGGTGCCGGCCAGCATGGCCCCAGGGCCAGGGTCTGTGCCAGGTGTGGGTGGTGGGTGTGGAAAGGGGTGACGGTGAGTCACCAGGGCCAGCCACGCCCTGCTTCTACTTAAGGTCCCAGCAGCCATACCCACCACCACCACTGCCTGTCCGCCGTTCCAGCCATGGCACTGTCACATGTGAGTGCTCCGGGGGGGGCGAGGTGTTGGACCCAAGGCTGCACCGGAATGGGGTAGAGGCTGGGGCTTGGCTGAAGTCTCCTGTTTCAAGGAGAAAGTGGGTGTTCGGGCGTGCTATGACGTTCTGGGCTGTTCTTTCTGGTTGCCCCAATCCATCCCATGCTCCCATCTCCCCCTTGGTGTTTCCCCCTTACTCTCTACCTCTCTGAATAGCTTCCTGCTGATTCTTTGTGTTCCTCTCCCCAACCCTTTCCCTACGCCTGGCTCTCTTTCCTTTGCCTCTGTGCCCTTTCTGCTCTCTGACTCTGCTGGTCTGGGTCCCGCTCATGTTCTCCCCGGCGCTGACCCATCTGTCTCTCTCCTCTGCCTCCATGATCCACTTTGGCCCCCGCACTCCTGCTGCTGTAGAGCGTTCCCTTCGAGACCTCAGTGCCCGAGGGCTTCGAAATCGGCACCGTGCTGAAAATTCGTGGTGTCGTCCCCTCAGAGGCTAACAGGTGAGACCTCCAAGCCTCAGCGGTAAGGGGTGGCAGGTCTCCAGGCTCAGCTGACCCCACTTCTTACAGCCCAGAGAACGAAGCCCCAGGCCAACTTTGCCCACGAGGATCTTGGCATCCCTGAGCTATTTCCCACCTTCCGGAATCTGAGGTCTTTACTCATTTGTCCCAGGACAGTGTCCCTGGGGTCCCTACATCCTTCAAAGAATCTGGGGGTTCCAGGACAATCCAAGGTCCTTACTTATAGTAAGACTTCCAGTCTGAGTCTGAAGCAACTGTGGAAACACAGCCTGTGAGTCAGAGGTGCCCTGGGCACCTGGGAGGCCTCAGCAATCACACCTATGACTTCCTGGGTCGGGAGCTTCAGGATTTCTGGGAATCTACGGTGCTGGGATTACTGGGGTCCTGGTGTTGTCCCCAGCCCTCTGGGAACTGGGGGCTCAGGAGCACTCTGGTTGGAAACAGGAGAACACTCGGGAACCAGGGGCACCCTGGTCTTCAGGACCAGGACTCCTCGGCAACTCCCAGACTCTGGAAATGAGGGGGACCCGGGCCATAGCACAGTGAGCCTCGCCTAGGCGGATGTGTGTCCAGGTCCCCAGTTGGTTTCTGGATGTCCTGGAATCTGGGCTCCTCGGCCTCCAGTCCACCAACCCTCCTTCACTGGCGTGTGGCTCTCAGGTCCCTGGAAACTTGGATGTGCTCTGGCAATCGGTAAGTCCTCTCTCCGACGCCCCCTCCCATCCGCCACCTACCAGGTTCTACATAAACCTGCTGTCCTGTGACAAGCCGGACAGTGATATCGTCCTGCACTTCAACCCCCGGCTGGATCAATCCATTGTGGTCATGAACACCATGGAGTGCGGCACCTGGGGCTCAGAGGAGCGCGTCTTTCCGAATGTCTTCCAGAGAGGGCAGCCCTTCGAACTGCTCCTCATCGCCATGAATGAACACTTCAAGGTGCGTCTCTGCCACACGGGTGGCCGCCAACACCCAGGTCTCTTCCCTTGGCAAGGCCAGGAAGGCCCTTGGCGGAGGTGGGGGGCCAAGGCACGGCCAAGGCTGGGCAGGGCGTCCCCAGTCCCTCACCTCCCCTGGCGCAAGCGCACTAGAGGGCAGGCGTATGGCGGTGGCAAGGACGCGAGAGCAAGAGCCCAAAGGGTGGGTGTCCAGCGGGGAGGCGTGGACATCCCGGACCCTGTTCCCTGTCCCCTGGCTTCTGACGTAGCGGCTCTGGGGCAGGGGAATGGATGCGTTGGGAGCCAGGACCCCAAATAAGTGCCAGCAGGGAGTGGTCGCCGTAGACCCTCCAGCACCCAGGCCGTCCTCCACTTTCAGTCTGTGCGTCAGAGTGAGGCGGTGGACGTGGAGACCACATCCACCGCCAAAGCTTAAAAAGCTCTCCCGTGCCAACAATGAACTCCTTGAATCCTCACGGCAAGGGCTTCGAGTCAAGTGTAGCCCTTTTCCTTAATGCGGGGTTGCGTGGGCGACGAGGTCACGCAGCGTGGGTACGAGTCGGGAATGAGCCCGCAGTCGCCTCGGCAGCCATAAACCCTGTCTCCTCGCCCCTGCAGATTGTGGTCGGGGACTCGGAATCCTACGAGTTCATCTACCGGCTCCCACCAAAGCGCTCTTGCTTGTTGAAGGTGGGCGGGGACGTGAGTCTGGAATTGTTGAAGATCTTCTGAGCCTTCCCACGAGGGCGGGTGGGGACGGGGCGCAGGGGTCTGGGGTGGCAAATAAAGTCTTAGCCTGTCGTCCGTGCGCCTCCTGTGTGTCCGTGTCTCCTTCATAGAGACGAGAATAGCAGGCTCAGGGAGGTGAAGACACTGACTAGGGGTCACACAGCGATTGCGTGGCCGGGGCGGGTCCGGGCCTGGATCTCCGAGGGCACTTTGTGTCCCTGGAGGCCTGAGGAGGGTCACGATCTGGCGGGGGTGGGGCTTTGGCTTGCCCTCCTGCAGCACTTTGCAAAGCAGCCAGGTGGAAATGCGGTGGGGGGCGACCTTAGGGAATTTGCAGGCGCCCAAGCCATCCCTTGGCGCCCGCTCCGTGGGTGTAACGGACCCCCCAATCGGTCCGTCTGCAAACAGGTCTCTTGGAGACCCCAGCCTCGCGGAGAAGATGCGTTAATCTCCGGCTCCCCGCGCCGATGCCCGAGGCTTCATGCCTCTCCCCGGCTTCCCCGGCCTCCCGGCGCCTGCAGACAGGTGGCGCGGGGAGGGGCTTGGAAGCCAATCAGGGCGTTGCCGTCCTCTCATTTGTCCCGGAGTTGGGACACGCCCCGCCAGTTCGCGCCCCGAGGCAGACGCTTACTGCAGCTACACGGGACGCGAAGGGCCGTGCTCCCGTGACCCCGCTGCTGTCTAAAGCGCCGTTCTCACACTTCTTCCTCCTCGGCTCACTCAACGGCCCTGCGACCCCGGCCCTACCCGAGGGATTCTGGAGGGGGAACGGGGAGCGGGGTACAAACAGAAGACCAGTCAGCCCTGAGTGCCAGGTGGGGATTTTCTGGTTTCGGGGGGTGGTTGGGTTGTCCCTAAAAGGCCACTCGTGGGAGAGGAGCCCGGACCACGGGAGCGCCCCTGAGTCCTGCACCCACAAGGGACTCGCATCGGGTGTGCTTCTCAGCAGCGGACAGAGAGGGGCTTGGAAGGCGCGCGCCTGCAGCGCACCACGTGTTGGAAAGTCCGGAGCCGCGCCCCTGCCAGCGGTTTCTCGGCCTGGAAGCTTGCGAAACCAGTGACATGTTGCCCCCTCCTGGCCGCTGCTAACATTGCACTCTTGGCAATCGGTGCAGGAGCAGGGGCCTGTTTTCCTTGGTTTCACCTTAAAGAGAGGTGGAACAGCCTGTGGGACCCACCAAGCCTGGGCGCCGGTTCGAGCCCTTTCAGGACCTGAGCTTTTTCTGTACTTTGCCAGCCGCCTATAGCTACCTTTCCCCATGCCGGCCCTTCTGAATATGTTTCTGGGGGGCAGTGGAATGAGGGGTCCCCTGTGGAGACCAGAGAAAATCTGGCATCCCTCGGGACTCCAGGGCTCATTGTTAAATGAATTCATTTTTATTGTATGCGTGTTTTCATGTAGCTATTGAACATTAACAAATGTCTGTAAAGATAACATACTCTACGGTTCGAAATTCAAAAAGTACAGTGGAACGTAAGGCACGATTGACACAGTCACAAAGGGGCTGGATTCTCCCGTTTAGATGGTGACGATTCATCAGGGTTAATTTCCTGGCTTTCACCTCTGTCTTACCGTGTATATAGTGGAGAATGTTCTTATTTATACAAAATAGAAACTATCTGGAGATAAAGAGGCAGCATGTTGGCAGCTTATTCATAAATCGTTCAAGAAAAAACTGAAGTTTATATTGTACTTAAAACTTTTTGTCATTTCAAGAAATATATATATATATATACACATTATATCATATATGTATGATATGATCTTATATGTAGAACTCCCTAAAGATTCTCCCCCCCGTTGCTAAAACTTGAATGAATGAATTCAGGAAAGTAGCAGGACACATAGTCAACACACGAAAATCAGCTGCATTTTCCTACACTGAGACTTTGTTTTTGTAACAGAGATATATATATATACTGCTTCATTCATTTTGCTGGCTTCCCAGGACTCCACTGCAAGGAGTAACACAACTAAAGTCACTTGAACCCGCTGGATGTCTACCGGTGTCACATCATCTCCTACATACAAACTACACTTCAGTGAGTTTCCTTGCACCTCCCTACATCAGCCCAAAGCTTTGACCTTTTTTATAATCTCCACTGTGATTAGAAAATATATGCATAAAAAAAGAAGGAAAATATATGCACACTTATTGTACGGTTTTGAATAAGAATTTTTAAATCACCCACAATTTTACCACCCTGAAATAATCACTCAATATAGTAGTGTGTTTCTTTCTAGTCATTTTTCTTTAATAATTTATCTACATTGTACATTTTGGGGAAAATTGAAATATATATATTTATATACCTATTTAGCTAACATTTCCCGAGTCCCTACTATGTGTTTGTCACTGTGCTAACCATTTGTTCAATCCTTAAAATGACTCTCTGAGATACTTTTTTTTTCATTTATAGAAAGACAATTTTTTTATTTAAAAATTTTTTTAAATTTTTTAATTGAAGTAGAGTTGATTTACAGTGTGTTAATCACTGCTGTACAGCCAAGTGATTCAGTTATATATATATATACATACATATATATATAAATATACACATACATTCCCTATTTATTTATTTATTTATTTATTTAGGGCTGCACTGGGTCTTTGTTGCTGTGAGCAGGCTTCCTTTAGTTGCGGCAAGCAGGGGCTACTCTTTGTTGAGGTGCCCGGGTTTCTCACCGCAGTGGCTTCTCTTGTTGCGAAGCATGGGCTCTAGGTGCGTGGGTTTCAGTAGTTGTGGCATGAGGGCTCAGTAGTTGTGGCACACGGGCTTAGTTGCTCCAGGGCATGTGGAATCTTCCTAGACCAGGGATCGAACCTGGGTCCCCTGCATTGGCAGGCGGATTCTTAACCACTGCGTCACCCGGGAAGCCCCCCATTTTAATTAGACTGTTTGTTTTCTTATTGTTGAGTTAGGAGCACGGGCTCTAGGTGCATGGGCTTCAGTAGTTGTGGCATACGGGCTCAGTAGTTGTGGCTTGTGCTCTCTAGAGCGCAGGCTCAGTAGTTGTGGCGCACGGGCTTAGTTGCCTTGCAGCATGTGGGATCATAGCTCCCCGACCAGGGATTGAACCTGTGTCCCCCACAATGGAAGGCAGATTCTTTACCACTCAACCACCAGGGAAGTCCCTTGGAGTCTGTTTTTAAGGAACTCACTCTAAGACACAGGGCGATTTAAATAAATGTGTCATTTAAGTTAAACTCCAGGGACCATCGGTTGGCCTAACCTGGAATACACACTTCCAGAAGAGTCAGCCAGCATCTGATCAAAAGCCAAATAGACAATTACCTCAAGGGCTTCAACTCTCTTTGACAAACACCAGAGACTTCACTAATTAGCATGATGAATGTTACAAATGGCTTTTCATTTGCGTATTGAGTGGCTTATTAATAATTAACATAGTGGGTGTTAAAAATGGCCTGTTATTGATGAAATTGTAGCTTGCAGTGTTGACTAAAGTATTTTAGACACTTCCCATCCTTGTTTGAATAGTGAATAAGAATCTAGTAAACTTTCACCATTTTCCATAAGGTGAAAAAAGAAACCTACAGATTAAAAGCAATTGAAGAGGCATGTCAATCAATTTCAGTTAAGCTACCTTATTTGGGTCCTGATCCAAATAAACTACTAATAATTTTATTACATTTATGAGACAATTGGAAATGTGGATATTTGATGATATTAAGGAATTATTGTTAATTTTCTTGGTGTGACAATGGTATTCAGGTTATGGTTTTCTTTAAGAGTTTTTATCTTAGAGAAATACATTGAAATATTTACTAAGGAAATGAAATGGTGTCTGGGATTTGCTTCAAAATTATACAAGAGGGGTGGGGTAGAAGTGAAGCTGGATTTGAATTAAAAATTATTGAGTCTGGCTGATCAAGATATGAGGGTTCATTATATCCTTCAGTCTACTTTTGTTTATGTTTTAAATTTTCTGTAACACAAAGTACTTTTTGGAGAACAGTATCATACTGTGGGTATTCTTCTGAGGCTTGCTTTTTCACTGAGCATATTATGTTCAGAGCCACCCATGCTGCATCTGCAGTTCATCCAATTTTCACTTCTGTGTAGTCTTCCCTTGTATGAATATGGCACAATTTTCTCATTTTGCTGACAAAAGACATCTGAGATGTTTTCAGGTTTTTGCTATTACAAACCACACTGCTTATGAACGTTTTTGAACATGTCTCCTGGGATACATGTCACACGCGTTTCTTTAGGATACGTATACCTGCGAGTGGAATTACTGAGTAATGCCCAATTGTCTTCTAAAGTGTTTGTGCCAAGTTACCCTCTCCATCAGCACTTCTGTTGCTCCACATCCCTGCCAACACTTGGTATTTTCAGACTTCTTAACTCTCTTCCTCATCTAGCGGGATAATGGTATTTCATATGGTTCTAATTAGCATTGCCTTAGCATATGCATATTAGCATATGCTTATTGGCCATGTTGCTTATTCGGCAACTGCTTATTCATGTTTTTGCCCGTTTTCTATTGAGTCAACTTGTTTATTTACAGGGGCTCTTTGTATATTCTGAATACTGACCTTTTGAGAAGCAGTACAGTATAATCAGTAAGCCAGACCACCAGATTCAAATCCTGAGTGTGCAACTGTGAGAGCATGGGCACAACACCACACTCCCTGTATCTCAGTTTCCTCATCTGTAAAATGGGGTCACTATAAACCTTACCTTTTGCTATGGGCTGAATGTTGGTACCCCTCTCCACCAATTCATATGCTGAAGCCCTAACCCCCAATGTGGCGGTAGTTAGAGGTGGGGGCCTTTGGGAGGTAATTAGGTTTAGATGAGATCATAAGGGTGGGGGTCCCCATGATGGAATTAGTGCCCTGGTAAGAAGAGGAAGAGAGGGAATTCTCTGGTGGATCAGTGGTTAGGACTCAGCACTTTCACTGCCGGGGTCTGGGTTCAATCCCTGGTTGGGGAATTTAGATCCCACAAAAAAAAAAAAAAAAAAAAAAAAAAAACAGATGAGATATAGAATTAAATATAGTGAAAAACTATAGATCTTCCAAATGAAAAAAAATAAATAAAAAAGAAGAGGAAGAGACACCAGAGCTCTCTCTGCCATGGAAGGATACACCAAGTAGATGGTCGTTAGCAAGCCTGGAAGAGAGCTCTCAGCAGAACCTGACCATGCTGACACCCTGATCTGGGACTCCCAGGCTCCAGAACTGAGAAATAATCACCTGTTGTTTGAACCCCCAGTCTGTGGTCTTTGCTATAGCTGCCAGAGCTGCCAGATCATATTTATGATCTCTTGTGCACTGTCACAGCAAGTCCTCAGTAAATAGTAAGCATTTGTTATTATATGTGTTAGAAATATCTGCTCTCTATGGTGGGTCTTTTCACTTTCATGATAGCATTTCAGGCAAGAACATTTTTTTAAAAAATTTGGCTCAAGTGCAGCCTTAACTTGTTGAAACAGGAACGCTCTACTTTGCTGGTTAAGTAAGGAAGCAGGAGTAGAAGCCGAGTAATTGGCACCAGACCCCTTACTCCATGACAGTGAAGGATTCCTTACTCCACAGGGAATCGATGTCCTCAACATTCCGGCTAGCGCACCGCTGCAGAAATCATGCCAACTGAATTAGGAAGGTTTCTTTTGGTTCCTAGTGACATACATACATACATACATACGTACATAAATTAGGAAGGTTTCTTTTGGTTGCTAGTGACATAAATAAACAAACAAACAAACACACAATAAAATTTAAAAATGGGAAAAAGAGAGGAGCAGAATTATTGACTCCGTTCATGTAAAAGTGGTTTTGAGCACACCCGATTGAGGGGTTGTCTGCTCGCGGGAATCTTGTCTCTGGCTCTGCTTCCCTCAGCGTTGTCCTCACTCTCAGGCAGGGTCCCCTGACTACACTGCCAAGGTAGAGCTGAGCCCCTCGGGGCTTACATCCTGTCAGCTCAGTGGCCTCAGGGACATAGAAGCCCTGTCCTGACTCCCAGGTACTCAACAAGGGGTGTGACCGAGGGGCGTGACCAGGGGCTGAGGTGCTCTGATTGGCTGTTCTGAGTCACATGCACTTCCCTGGAGCTGGAGGGAGGGGCCAGCCCTACCAGAGCCACAGGGCTTGAGAATAAGGGACCCGTGGGTCCCCAGAGCATAATGGGGGTGCTGATTCCAGAAAGAGGTCGGGGGTGCTGGGCTCACCGAGCATCTACTACAGTAACATCAATGCGTTCTTCTTACCTTGGCTGGGGAAAGCATATTCGGGACTCCGGATTCACGGAGCGGTGTGGGGAGTGATAATCAAGAGAACACTCGCTTGTGGGAGGTGAGCAGAGCCCTGAAGCGTGGCAGCCGGCAGGCAGCTAGGAAGAGCAGCAGCCTGGAGGCGCCTTGCAGGAGGGGACGGGGGAGGGGCAGGAAGGAGGCCAGGGCATCTGACAGGATTTTTACATCATTGCAAGATGTCAGTCAGGCTTTACTACAAGCCTCCTCCTACTGTTAGTGGTACTTTGGGGCAAATAAAGGGGAGAGGGCTGTGACCTCGCGCGGTGAGAACATGGAGAACAGATAATGGGATGGTGGAAGTGACGGTAGAAATGGCAGAGACAGCAGCCAGAGCCGGTGGGGATAGGTGACCATAGATGGGATAGCAGGGCGTACTCATGACATAGAACGTTCATTGAGCAACTGCTGTGTGTCGGGCGCTGTTCTGAACATGTCCCACATGTCAACTCATATGTTTCTCGCAACACACCCAGAGGGAGGTCTTATTATTACCCCCATTGTAAAGATGAGGAAACTGAGGCACAGAGAGGATAAGTGACTTGCCCACGACACACAGTTCTAAGTGGCAGATCTGAGATTTGAACCCAGGCCCTCTGACTCCTAACCCTGTCACCTGCCTCACATGGAGGGTTGGTTTTGCAATTCTATAGGAAGAAAACCTGTTTATAACCTTCTTTCTGTGGCCACACAGCCAGGAGGCACAGACAATATCTGTCGGTCCATCTGGAGGGAAAGATCCCAGAGCGCTGAGGGACATCTAGTATCACAGAGGAGACAAGGCTCTGCTGGGGCAGGAGACCCCCCTGCTGAGTGTGGAAGGGCTGTGGGGATGAAAACTGGTGAGTTTCGGCCACTTGAAACCTATTTCTCCCATTTCTTCCAACGGCTCTGAGGCAGGAGATAGATGGGCCCCAGACTCAGCAGCTGCAGCTGGTCTCCTGCTGATGCTTCGAGATGGGATACCAGCGGGAACACTGGGCCCTGATTGGGCGCATTCTTGTGGATTTCCCAGCCCAACACATGCGCAGAGAAGGCCCTCGGTCTAGGGGAAGGACAAAAGGAGGGGGAAGATGCCAGCTGGAATCCATCTTGGCTGAGAGATGGGCGCCCACCCCAGGACAAAATATGGAGATGATTGGCCAGAAGAACAACCCAGAAAACTGCCCCTATATGAGCGACCTAAGGCCCCCCTATTGCTTGCAACTCCCTCTGAGTTTGCCTGTGTGCTCTGCCACAAGTACTTTGTTTCTTCAATGTGTACTTTCCTCCACTTTAGACAATCCTCTTTTAAACACCCACCCACCCCCCCCACTCTCAGGGAGGAAACTGAGCCTCTCCTACTCTGTATCCCCCTGACCAATCCCAAATCCTACCTCCCTATGCTCTTTCATCCGCACAGGTACCCCAGGATGAAAACGCTGGTCCTGCTGAGGTAACCCATAGTGGGACTTCCTATCACCCAGGATCAGGGAGAACATGCCCTCTTAGAGGAGCGGCAAATGGCAAAGGCACAGTCAGAGTACACGTGCCCTTCTTCTGACTCAGCCCACTGCGAACAAAGGAGGGGATGACTTTCTGAAGACCCCAGTAGGTTTACTGAAGGATGTCAACCCCTAACCCTGGACTTTGATTTAACTTGGAAGGATGTCCAAATAGTACTATCCACCAGCCGTACCCGTGAGGAAAAACAGAGGATTTAGACAGCAGTCCAGGGGCACGCTGATTGGCGCACCAGGGACCAACCTCCCATTTATGATGTGGGTGAGGACGCAGCCCCAAATCAGGAGCCCACTTGGGATTATAATTCCCTGGGGGGGAATGAAGGCCGGGAACCACATGGTCCAATGCCTATTAGAAGGAATGAGGGAGACTTCCCTGGTGGTCCAGTGGTTAGGACTCCGTGCTCCCAATGCAAGGGGCACGGGTTCAATCCCTGATCAGGGAACCAGATCCCGCATGCCACAACTCAGACCCAGCGCAGACAAATAAATAAATTTTTTTTTTTTTTTTTTTTTTAAAAAAAGAAGGAATAAGAAAGTGCATCAGAAAGCCAGTTAACTATGCAAAGGTCAGGGAAGTGACCCAAGAGAAAGAAGAAAACCCAACTCTCTTTCAGGGACGGCTTGTGGAGGCTTTTAGAAAATTTACTCACATAGACCCCTCCACTCCTGAGGGTCAAGCTCTGCTGGGACATTTGGTCAGTCTGGCCCAGATATTAGGTGACAACTCCAAAAGTTACAATTAGGCCCACAACCCCCTGTGCACCAACGCTTAGAGGTGACCTTTGGGGTATTTAATAATCGAGATCAAATTGAGGAGGAGGAAAGAACTCAATGTGAGAAAAGGCAGGCCAAGGCTCAAGCTAAACAGGTAACAGTTGCTGTCAGCCATGCCTGGCAACCTCAGGACAACCCAAAGGGGACAAGGAGTTTCAACCATCAGTCTTGAGGTAAAACCAACAAGAGGGAATGCTTCAAATACAAGTCAACTGGCCACTGGGCCTGGAGATGCCAGGAGCGCGCCCAGGCCATGCCCAGTCTGCAAAGACATGGGTCTCTGGAGGTGGGAGCGCCCTCGGTCCTGAAGGGGAAAGGAGGCTTCTGCTGCAGATGGCCATGCTGGACAACGGAGGCGGTCTCGACGATGCTGGCTGCCCCCGCATGCCCCCCTACGAGCTGTCTATCTCTGTCGAGGAGCCCCAGGTGGTCCTTGATGTGGCAGGTAAGAAGATCGATCTTTTTTTTTTTTTTTTTTTCTGTAGTACGCGGGCCTCTCACTGTTGTGGCCTCTCCCGTTGCGGGGCACGGGCTCCGGACGCGCAGGCTCAGCGGCCACGGCTCACGGGCCCAGCCGCTCTGCGGCATGTGGGACCTTCCCGGACCGGGGCACGAACCCGTGTCCCCTGCATCGGCAGGCGGATTCTCAACCGCTGCGCCACCAGGGAAGCCCAAGAAGATCGATCTTTAAAATTGATACGGGAGCCACTTATTCTGTCTTGATTTCTCATGCTGGGCCTCTTTCCTCTAGAAGTTGCACAGTAACTGGTGTTGACAGAAAGCCTTGAACGCGTTACTTCCCTGGGCCTCTCGCTTGCCAGTTTGAACGGTGTTTGATCTTACATGCCTTTCTAGTTGTTCCTGAGCGTCCTACCCTACTTACTACTGGGGAGAGACCTTCTGGGCTCCCTTGGGGCTATATTAGGGTTGAGGGTGGGCCTAGGGCAGCCCTTTATCTTGACCCTGGCTAAGGCAGATCAACGGGAAGAGCAAGGGCCTACTCAAAGGCTGCTCTTCAGCTCTTGCCTTTTTTTTTTTTTTTTTTTTTTTTCAGAGATTAATTTTTTTTTATTTTTTTATTTTTATTTTTTAATTTTTTTTAATTTTTTTTTTTTTAATTTTTTAACATCTTTATTTGAGTATAACTGTTTTACAATAGTGGGTTAGTTTCTCCTTTACAACAAAGTGAATCAGTTATACATATACATATGTTCCCATAACTCTTCCCTCTTTTGTCACCCTCCCTCCCACCCTCCCTATCCCACCCCTCTAGGTGGTCACTAAGTACAGAGGTGAACTCCCTGTGCTATGCGGTAGCTTCCCACTAGCTATCTAATTTACATTTGGTAGTGTGTATATGTCCCTGCCACTCTCTCACATCGTCACAGCTTACCCTTCCCCCTCCCCATATCCTCAAGTCCATGCTCTACTAGGTCTGTGTTTTATTCCCATCCTACCACTAATCTCTTCATGACATTTTTTTTTTTTTTTTTTAGATTCCATATATATGTGTTAGCATACGGTATTTGTTCTTATCCTTCTGACTTACTTCACTCTGTATGACAGACTCCAGGTCTATCCACCTCATTACAAATAACTCAGTTTCATTTCTTTTTATGGCTGAGTAATATTCCATTGTATATATGTGCCACATCTTCCTTATCCATTCATCTGTTGATGGACACTTAGGTTGCTTCCATGTCCTGGCTATCGTAAATAGAGCTGCAATAAACATTTTGGTACATGACTCTTTTTGAATTATGGTTTTCTCAGGGTATATGCCCAGTAGTGGGATTGCTGGGTTGTATGGTAGTTCTATTTGTAGTTTTTTAAGGAACCTCCATACTGTTCTCCATAGTGGCTGTATCATTTTACATTCCCACCAGCAGTGCAAGAGTGTTCCCTTTTCTCCACACCCTCTCCAGCATTTATTGTTTCTAGAGTTTTTGATGATGGCCAATCTGGCTGGTGTGAGATGATATCTCATTGTAGTTTTGATTTGCATTTCTCTAATGATTAATGATGTTGAGCATTCTTTCATGTGTTTGTTGGCTATCTGTATATCTTCTTTGGAGAAATGTCTATTTAGTTCTTCTGCCCATTTTTGGATTGGGCTGTTTGTTTTTTTGTTATTGAGCTGCATGAGTTGCTTATAAATTTTGGATATTAATCCTTTGTCAGTTGCTTCATTTGCAAATATTTTCTCCCATTCTGAGGGTTGTCTTTTGGTCTTGTTTATGGTATCCTTTGCTGTGCAAAAGCTTTTAAGTTTCATTAGATCCCATTTGTTTATTTTTGTTTTTATTTCCATTTCTCTAGGAGATGGGTCAAAAAGGATCTTGCTGTGATTGATGTCATAGAGTGTTCTGCCTATGTTTTCCTCTAAGAGTTTGATAGTGTCTGGCCTTACATGTAGGTCTTTAACCCATTTTGAGTTTATTTTTGTGTATGGTGTTAGGGAGTGTTCTAATTTCATACTTCTACAGGTAGCTGTCCAGTTTTCCCAGCACCACTTATTGAAGAGGCTGTCTTTTCTCCCCTGTATATCCTTCCCTCCTTTATCAAAGATAAGGTGACCATATGTGTGTGGGTTTATCTCTGGGCTTTCTATCCTGTTCCATTGATCTATATTTCTGTTTTTGTGCCAGTACCATACTGTCTTGATTACTGTGGCCTTGTAGTATAGTCTGAAGTCAGGGAGCCTGATTCCTCCAGCTCCATTTTTCATTCTCAAGATTGCTTTGGCTATTCGGGGTCTTTTGTGTTTCCATACAAATTGTGAAATTCTTTTTTCTAGTTCTGTAAAAAATGCCAGTGGCAATTTGATAGGGATTGCATTGAATCTGTATATTGCTTTGGGTAATACAGTCATTTTCACTATGTTGATTCTTCCAATCCAAGAACATGGTCTATTTCTCCACCTATTTGTATCATCTTTAATTTCTTTCATCAGTGTCTTATAGTTTTCTGCATACAAGTCTTTTGTCTCCTTAGGTAGGTTTATTCCTAGATATTTTATTCTTTTTGTTGCAATGGTAAATGGGAGTGTTTTCTTAATTTCATTCTCAGATTTTTCATCATTAGTGTATAAGAATGCCAGAGATTTCTGTGCATTAACTTTGTATCCTGCTACTTTACCAAATTCATTGATTAGTTCTAGTAGTTTTCTGGTAGCATCCTTAGTATTCTCTATGTATAGTATCATGTCATCTGCAAACAGTGACAGCTTTACTTCTTCTTTTCCTATTTGGATTCCTTTTATTTCTTTATTTTCTCTAATTGCTGTGGCTAGAACTTCCAAAACTATGTTGAATAAGAGTGGTGAGAGTGGGCAACCTTGTCTTGTTCCTGATCTTAGTGGAAATGGTTTCAGTTTTTCACCATTGAGAACAATGCTGGCTGTGGGTTTGTCATATATGGCCTTTATTATATTGAGGAAAGTTCCCTCTATGCCTACTTTCTGCAGGGTTTTTATCATAAATGGGTGTTGAATTTTGTCAAAAGCTTTCTCTGCATCTATTGAGAAGATCATATGGTTTTTCTCCTTCAGTTTGTTGATATGGTGTATCACGTTGATTGATTTGCGTATATTGAAGAATCCTTGCATTCCTGGGATAAACCCCACTTGATCATGGTGTATGATCCTTTTAATGTTCAGCTCTTGCCCTTTTAATCTGCTTGTTAAGTTTGCTTTTTCCAGGTTACAGCAATTCCAGATGATGGTGATGCAGGGCTTCCATCCACTCCCTGAAACCAGTCCTGCCGGAATGACAGCAGAAGTTGCCCTGGGGCCCCTAACGAGGCAAGGTAAGAGTTCCACGGCCCCCATTAGGTAGGGTGGGTCTCTGAACGCAAAGTCAGCCTGAAGACGCTACAGAAGATGAACCATTGCTCTTCATCCTCCCGATAAGATGTTTTTGGGTCCACATCTCTCAGGAGGGATTTGAGGTAGGAGATAGATATGGCCCTGCATGAGCAGTTGCAGCTGGTCTCCTGCTGCTTCGAGATGGGACACCAGCGGAGGTACTGGGCCCTGATTGGGCGCATTCTTGTGGATTTCCCAGCCCAACACATGCGCAGAAAAGGCCCTCGGTCTGGGGGAAGGGCAAAAGGAGGGAGAAGATGCCAGGTGGAATCCATCTTGGCTGAGAGATTGGTGCCCACAGCAGGACCAAATACGGAGATGATTGGTCAGAAAAAAAACCCCCGGAAGAGTGCCCCTATAAAAGCAACCTAAGCTGCCCCTATTGTGTGAAACCTCTGTTGCTCTGCCAGGTGGACTTTGCTTCTAGTAAACACTTTTATCTTTTTCATAATCTTTGTCTCTTTGCTGAATTCTTTCTTCCAAGAAGATAAGAACCAAGGTCCTTCTTCCAGCCGCTCCACCACCAGAATCGGCTCCAGCATCCTTTTGGGGAGATACCATTCTACCGAACCCTGAGCCACGGGTGGGCAGGATGGGGTGTCATAGTCACCGGTGGGCCTTGCCCCAGCCCAGGACAGGTAGGTGCAGAGCAGCCCCTCCATGGTCAGCTCTGCCTGGGGTGACCAGGCTGAGGTCTGCCTTGTCAGGGAGGGAAGAGGTGGGGGTCCCACTTTGGGTGACTGAGGAGTTACAGGGACAGGGAGAAAAATGGAGAGGGACAGACAGTGAGGCATCCATAAGACAGATACAGAGAGAAAAAGAGACACGGGAGGAGATATAAAGAGAGAGATGGAGGGACTTCCCAGGCGGTCTAGTGGTTAAGACTCCACATTTCCAACACAGGGGGCACGGGTTCGATCCCTGATTGGGAACTAAGATCCCACATGCTGTGCAGCATGGTCAAAAAATAAAAGAGAGAGAGGGAGTTGGAGACAGCAGGAGATACAGAGAGAGACACAGATACAGATAAACAAAAAATGGAGAAAGACAAAAGGAGACGAGAGAGATGGACAGAGACAGTGAGGTCAAGATAGAGAAGAGAGAGAACAATGGCAGGCAGGGAGAGAAACTGTCAGATGGAGAGACAGAGAGCGAGAGGTACAGCAGTCAAGATGACTCCCTCCAGGATAGAGCAGGCTGTAAAAAAAAGGCAGATCAAAGGCACTAAAAAAAAAAAAAAGAAGATGCCTCTCTCCCCATCCCTGCCCTCCTCAGCCCCACAGAGGGAGGCCTGCAGGGACAAGGTGGCAGAGATGCACCGCTCACCGATGCACCAATGCAGAGATGCATCGGCCTGGAAGCCGAGCCCAGGCCCCTCCCCTTCTCCCACCAGCTCTGGCAGTGTGGCTGCTGGGTGGACGTCGTGGTGGACGACAGGCTGCCTGTGCGTGAGGGAAGCTGATGTTCGTGCGCTCGGATCAGCGGAACGAGTTCTGGGACCCACTCCTGGAAAAGGCCTACGCCAAGTAAGGACCCCGACGCCACCACTCTGGCCTCCTTCTAGGCACTCCCACAGCAGCAGCTGGTCCTCCTTCAGCTCTGCCCACCTTCCCTCCTGCTGCTGGCCAAGCCCATTAAGCTGCTACCCCGCTCACAACTGAAGGCCCCACGCCCTGAAGAGGAAAACACTGAAGAGGCGTCCTTGCTCCCCGGCACCCCAAACCATCAATTAGTATTAACGAGGGAAGGTTCCTCTCTGCCTAAAGACCCCCATCTGGTCTCAGATGCCGGGGAGGCCCCACCCCCTTGACTCAGGAGGTTAGAGGGCCTGGAGCCGGCCTGTGAGCCCACAGTGTCCGGATGGCATGTGGCAGCAGCAGAGCCGCCATCCAGCTGGTGATCGAGGAGGCAGGGCCTGGAACCAAGGGCCCCAAAGCCCTTTTGGGGCCAGAACTACAACGCAATCCGAGCAGCCTGCCTGGATGAGGGGATCCTGTTCCGAGATCCCTACTTTCCTGCTGGCCCTGATGCCCTTGGCTGTGACCAGCCGGGGCCCGACTCGGAGGAGACCAAAGGGGTGGAATGGAAGAGGCCCCATGTAATGTGTGGGTGGGGGTTGGGCTCCCGGGTCTGAGGGAGGAGGTGTCGCTGTGGGACCAGCTCAGAGCAGGTTCAGCAATCCTGGGTCAGGGGAGGCCCAGGGAAGCCAAACAGCTGCCCACAGGTTTTACAAGCCTCTCATGGGGTTGGAGGCCCTCATTACTCCAGAGCCGCGAGGGCGGGAGGGGGCCTAGGCATCTGACCCCCCCGGCTGCTCCTTCCCTCCCCTTCCTGGCTGAGGTCTGGATTCCCCCATCTCCCCCAGGAGTTTTGCGCTGAGCCCCAGTTCATCTGTGAGGACATGAGCCTAACAGACGCGTGTCAGGGGAGTCTGGGTGAGACCACTGAACCCGTGCGGAGCCTGCAGATCTGGCAGGTTGCAGTGGGGACCCTGACAGCTCCGCCCGCAGCCTCCCCCTTCCCTGTCCCTGCCCCTCTCTCTCTCAGGCTCTCCTCTCCTAGTGCCTCGGTCTCCCTCTTTCCACCCTCCCCCAATCCCAGCCTTTCCTGCTGGTTTCTTGCAGCCACTGCCTCCATCACTGTGTACCCACGACTCCTGTCCCAGGTGGCCCCCCCGGGACAGGGCTTCCAAGATGGCTACGCAGGCGTCTTCCACTTCCATGTAAAGCTCGGTTCCTCTGCTCGTGCCTCAGTTTCCCCCAGGGTGACATGGATTTCACAGTTGACACTGTCCCCTTGGGGCTGTAATTCCCGGACTGGTACAGCAGGGTCAGGCGTCAGAGGTTGGGGCCCAGCAGGGTTGGAGGTGGGAAGCTGAGCCCAGGCCCCTCCCCTTCTCCCACCAGCTCTGGCAGTGTGGCTGCTGGGTGGACGTCGTGGTGGACGCCAGGCTGCCCGTGCGTGAGGGGAAGCCGATGTTCGTGCGCTCGGATCAGCGGAACGAGTTCTGGGACCCACTCCTGGAAAAGGCCTACGCCAAGTAAGGACCCCGACGCCACCACACTGACCTCCTTCTAGGCACTCCCACAGCAGCAGCCGGTCCTCCTTCAGCTCTGCCCACCTTCCCTCCTGCTGCTGGCCAAGCCCATTAAGCTGCTACCCCGCTCACAACTGAAGGCCCCACGCCCTGAAGAGGAAAACACTGAAGAGGCGTCCTTGCTCCCCGGCACCCCAAACCATCAATTAGTATTAACGAGGGAAGGTTCCTCTCTGCCTAAAGACCAGGTGGTCCTTGATGTGGCAGGTAAGAAGATCGATCTTTAAAATTGATACGGGAGCCACTCATTCTGTCTCGATTTCTCATGCTGGGCCTCTTTCCTCTAGAAGTTGCACAGTAACTGGTGTTGACAGAAAGCCTTGAACGCGTTACTTCCCTGGGCCTCTCGCTTGCCAGTTTGAACGGTGTTTGATCTTACATGCCTTTCTAGTTGTTCCTGAGCGTCCTACCCTACTTACTACTGGGGAGAGACCTTCTGGGCTCCCTTGGGGCTATATTAGGGTTCAGGGTGGGCCTAGGGCAGCCCTTTATCTTGACCCTGGCTAAGGCAGATCAATGGGAAGAGCAAGGGCCTACTCAAAGGCTGCTCTTCAGCTCTTGCCCTTTTAATCTGCTTGTTAAGTTTGCTTTTTCCAGGTTACAGCAATTCCAGATGATGGTGACGCAGGGCTTCCATCCACTCCCTGAAACCAGTCCTGCCGGAATGACAGCAGAAGTTGCCCTGGGGCCCCTAACAAGGCAAGGTAAGGGTTCCACGGCCCCCATTAGGTAGGGTGGGTCTGTGAACGCAAAGTCAGCCTGAAGAAGCTACAGAAGATGAACCATTGCTCTTCATCCTCCCGATAAGATGTTTTTGGGTCCACATCTCTCAGGAGGGATTTGAGGTAGGAGATAGATATGGCCCTGCATGAGCAGTTGCAGCTGGTCTCCTGCTGCTTCGAGATGGGACACCAGCGGAGGTACTGGGCCCTGATTGGGCGCATTCTTGTGGATTTCCCAGCCCAACACATGCGCAGAAGAGGCCCTCGGTCTGGGGGAAGGGCAAAAGGAGGGAGAAGATGCCAGGTGGAATCCATCTTGGCTGAGAGATTGGTGCCCACAGCAGGACCAAATACGGAGATGATTGGTCAGAAAAAAAACCCGGAAGAGTGCCCCTATAAAAGCAACCTAAGCTGCCCCTATTGTGTGAAACCTCTGTTGCTCTGCCAGGTGGGCTTTGCTTCTAGTAAACACTTTTATCTTTTTCATAATCTTTGTCTCTTTGCTGAATTCTTTCTTCCAAGAAGATAAGAACCAAGGTCCTTCTTCCAGCCGCTCCACCACCAGAATCGGCTCCAGCATCCTTTTGGGGAGATACCATTCTACCGAACCCTGAGCCACGGGTGGGCAGGATGGGGTGTCATAGTCACCGGTGGGCCTTGCCCCAGCCCAGGACAGGTAGGTGCAGAGCAGCCCCTCCATGGTCAGCTCTGCCTGGGGTGACCAGGCTGAGGTCTGCCTTGTCAGGGAGGGGAGAGATGGGGGTCCCACTTTGGGTGACTGAGGAGTTACAGGGACAGGGAGAAAAATGGAGAGGGACAGACAGTGAGGCATCCACAAGACAGATACAGAGAGAAAAAGAGACACAGGAGGAGATATAAAGAGAGAGATGGAGGGACTTCCCAGGCGGTCTAGTGGTTAAGACTCCACGTTTCCAACGCAGGGGGCACGGGTTCGATCCCTGATTGGGAACTAAGATCCCACATGCTGTGCAGCATGGTCAGAAAATAAAAGAGCGAGAGAGAGAGTTGGAGACAGCAGGAGATACAGAGAGAGACACAGATACAGACAGATAAACAAAAAATGGAGAAAGACAAAAGGAGACGAGAGAGATGGACAGAGACAGTGAGGTCAAGATAGAGAAGAGAGGTAACAATGGCAGGCAGAGAGAGAAACTGTCAGATGGAGAGACAGAGAGCGAGAGATACAGCAGTCAAGGTGACTCCCTCCAGGATAGAGCAGGCTGTAAAAAAAAAAAAAAAAAAAAAAAAAGGCAGATCAAAGGCACTAAAAAAAAAAAAAAAAAGAAGAAGATGCCTCTCTCCCCATCCCTGCCCTCCTCAGCCCCACAGAGGGAGGCCTGCAGCGACAAGGTGGCAGAGATGCACCGCTCACCGATGCACCAATGCAGAGATGCATCGGCCTGGAAGCCGAGCCCAGGCCCCTCCCCTTCTCCCACCAGCTCTGGCAGTGTGGCTGCTGGGTGGACGTCGTGGTGGACGACAGGCTGCCTGTGCGTGAGGGGAAGCTGATGTTCGTGTGCTCGGATCAGCGGAACGAGTTCTGGGAGCCACTCCTGGAAAAGGCCTACGCCAAGTAAGGACCCTGATGCCACCAGTGGCAGCCCCAAGTCCCAGCCAGCAGGCCCCAAGCGACAGGGGATGCCCGGAGCCCCCCAACTTCTGGGATCCTCTAGACACCCCGCCAAAGATCTCAAACCAAGGTACAGCCCACAGGACCCTCATGTCATACCATCACCTGAGGACCTCCAAATCATAAACACCTCCTTGATATTTCTTTTGTGGGGGGACCGTGCCTTGTGGCATGCGGGATCTTAGTTCCCTGACCAGGGATTGAACCCGCGCCCCCTGCATTAGGAGCACAGAGTCTTAACCACTGGACCACCAGGGAAGTCCCCCTCCATTGATATTTCACACAAAACATTCCTCGATACCCACTGAACACTCTTAGTTCTGAAGGAGCCTGAAATCTCTTATCAGGCCCCGGAGTCACCAAATCTAAACAACCCCCTTGGGGGACCTGTAATCTCAGACAGTCTCTCCTGATCCCTTGAGAAACCCAAGACACCTCCAAAATATTGGGTGTAATCCCTGGTACCCTTAAATCTTCGCTTTTCCCCATTCTCCAGCTCTGAAATCCCTGACAAACCCCATAGGGATCACCCCCCAAAGCAGACATCTCCCACAGACTCTAAGGGTCAGACACAGCCTCCAGGATGCCCAGAATTCTTGCAGAGCTCTTCTGTGACCCCCAAATCACGCAGTCCTGGTGGCCCCAGGAGCCACCAGCCAAATTTCCCAGGGCTTCCCAAGTGCACCCTCCTTAAGAGTCTGCAAATTTGGGGGGTAGCCCTTGGGGCCTCACAGCCTGAGACAGAGGCCCCCCCACATTCCCATGGTTGCCCAAGATACTCACCCATGCCTCAGACACCCCACCCCAGCCCTGCTCCCACAGGCTCCATGGCTCCTATGAGGTGATGCAAGACGGCCACATGAATGAGGCTTTCGTGGACTTCACAGGCGGTGTGGGCGAGGTGCTCTACCTGAGGCAGGACACTCCAGGCCTCCTCTCTACCCTGCTCCATGCCCTGGCCAAGGAGTCCCTCGTGGGAGCCACTGCCCTGGTGAGAGAGTCAGACTCCCATGAAGACCCCCGCCAGGACCAGAGTGCAGTCACAGCTAGAGAGGGGCGGTGTCCTGTGCCTTTCTCCCCTCTGCTTTCACTGTTGGCTTATTGTCTCTCACAAATCTAATGCCAGCAAGTCAAAAGGACATTTATTTGCTCTCGTGACTAATTAACCTTCAGGCACAGCTGGATCCAGGTGCTTAGTGGATGTTGTGAATGTGTTTTTCTATTCTTGCTTCTGGGTTAGATTCACTCACAGGCAGGCTTTCCTCTCATGGGCACAAAAGTGGGCCCCACAGCTGCAGGTTCCTCCTACTGCCCCCTGGGGATGTGTGTGTGTGTGTGGAAAAAAAAAAAAAAAAGTGCCTCTTTCTGAGAATTTTAACAAAAGTCTCAGGACTGATTTTTCACAGGCTCAGTTTGGGTCATATGTCCATCTGTGACCCAATCACATATTCATTCACTGAGTCAGTCTAACTCATTTGTTCATTCATTTATTTAATCCTCTACTCAGTTACTGAGTGTCTTTTGCCTTTCTCCACCTCTTTTCCTCTCTGTTCCGTATCTTTCTTTGTCCCAGTGTCTCTATGTCTCTCCTCTTTATTTATTTATTTTTTTAGTAAATTTTTAAAAATAAATTTATTTATTTATATTTTTTATTTTTGGCTGTGTTGGGTCTTCGGTGCTGCGCGCGCGGGCTTTCTCTAGTTGCGGTGAGCAGAGGCTGCTCTTTATTGCGGTGCACGGGCTTCTCATTGTGGTGGTTTCTGTTGTTGCGGAGCACGGGCTCTAGGTGCACGGGCTTCAGTAGTTGTGGCTCAGGGGCTCTAGAGCACAGGCTCAGTAGTTGTGGCACATGGGGCCTTAGTTGCTCCGCGGCATGTGGGATCTTCCTGGACCAGGGCTCGAACCCGTGTCCCCTGAGTTGGCAGGCGGATTCTTAACCACCGCGCCACCAGGGAAGCTGTATGTCTCTCCTCTTTAAATCTGTTTTGGTCTCTTGTCTCCATCTGCCTCTCTCTCCTTCTCTTGCCTTCACTCGCCAACTCCCGGCCCCTCTCGGAGCCTGGTGCCGTTCAGTTAGGTGCTCTGGGTGACTCCTGCTTTGGTGAAAGGAGGTGGGGATGCAGAGGGGAGCCCTGTCCCCCGCTATGGCTCACTGTCCTGTCCTCTTCCCAGTGATCGGGGCGAGTACTGTACAGAAGATGGGCTGGTGAAGGGACACGCGTGTTCAGTCACAGGCACACACAAGGTGAGGAACCCCCAGGGTGGGCTGGCAGGGGGTGTCCAAGCACCAAACCCCCACTGACCACGTCTCCCTTAGGTGTCACTGGGCTTCACCAATGTGCGTCTGCTGCAGCTGCGGAGCTCACGGGGCCGAGTGGAGTGGTCTGGGGCCTGGGGTGACAGGTGGGATGGATCTGGGGGGGGGTGGGTGGCTCGGTCCCACCTGCCCACCCCTTACACCTCGGTCTCCCCAGCTGCCCACGCTGGGACGCGCTCCCCACCGAGTGACGAGATGCCTTACTGGTGGAAAAGGAGGGTGGCGAGTGCTTGTGAGTGGGGCAGGGTCCCCGGTCTGCTCCGGGGAGGGGCACCAGGCCAGCAGGGTCAGGGAGGGGGCAAGTCCCGCTTGAAGGGACATGGAAGAAGCTCATGGGCGTGGGTCCTAACGGGGAGAAACTGTCCACATCCGTGGTAATTCGGGAGCTGGGTTCTATTTCAGGGAGTCGAATTAGAATTAACAGTAACATTAGGGAACTTGGAAGCAGAGCAATCTTTGGAGGGTTGAAGGGGGGATGGGTAATGTTTACGGCAATTGAGGGAGGCTTGGTGACACTGGGGCATTTCTTGAGATTTGGCAATATTGAGGGGCTGAAGGATACTTACTGGTAATAGAGAATCTGAGGGTCTTGATATTTGGGGGTTGAAGGCAATTTGACAATATCTGGGGGCAGTTTGTGGAGCTTGGCTATTTGTAGGGCATTTCTGAGGACTTGAAGAAATCTGAGGGAGCTGGAGGGCTCTAATTTGAGGGTCATTTCTGGAGACGTGTATTATTTGGGGGACCGAAGTGTACTTGGCGACATTTAAGGAATTTAGGGGCCGTGTGACTTGGGGGGTCGTGAGCTATTTGGGGTGGGGGCTGGGCCAGGGTCTGACTGCCGGCCACCGTCCCGGCTGGAGCTTCAGGGCTTCCTCTGCCACTTCGCCACCATCCAGGTCTGCTCGCTGAGCCCTGAGGTGCTGGTCCCCAGCCTGGCGGGAGGCGGCAGACACATCCACACCTTCCAAAGCCACTGGGTACGCGGCTTCAACTCTGGCGGGGGCCAGCCTGGTGCCGGTGAGGCCTGGAGGGGCCCCTGAAGGCAAGCAAGGGGGGCCGTGGCAGGCTGGGTAACCCTGGTTCTTTGTCCTTTACTAGAAACCTTCTGGACTCACCCCCAGTTCCGGCTGACGCTGCTGGAGCCTGATGATGATGATGATGATGATGATGAGGAGGAGGAGGAGGAGGAGGAGGAGGGGTCCTGGGAGGGCTGGGGGGGCGCACCCCCAAAGGCACTGTCCTTCTGTCACTCATCCAGCGCACCCGGCGGCGCCTGAGGGCCCAGGGCCTCACGCACCTGACCGTGGGCTTCCACGTGTTCCAGGTGGGACCCCGGGCTGGAAGAGGCAATGGGGGAACACAGAGGCATGGAGGTGCAGGAGTCCAAAGGGGGGGATCCGAGGGGGTAGAGGATGGGGGCTGAGGGTCAGAGTCAGGAGACAGCTGAGGAAATCGGAGGTGGGAGTCAAGGAGGGACTGAAGGGCTAGGGAGGGCGCAGAGGGAGAGGCTGGGGGTCAGAAGGGTAGAGGGGTGAGGGGTCAGAAAGGAGACAGAGAAAGGGCAGGAGGAAAGGCTGAGGATCAGGGAGGGGACCGAGGAGCGGTGGGCACAGATGGGAGGGAGGGAGGGAGGGAGGGGCCCAGGAGGGGCTGCGTCCGGGGCTTTAGAAGGGGTGGGATGGGAAGAAAAGAGAGGGAGGGGTGTGGAGAGGGGGGCTCTGAGGGGTGGCTGCCTCCGCCTGGCCCTGACTCCCCTTGCTCTTCCTTCTTCCAGATGCCAGAGGAGGTGGGTATCAGGACCCCAGATTCCATCCATCTCTGAGCCAGCCCCAGCGGCTGGGACAACCTGGGGGCCTGGGACGCACTTGGGGTGATGGGTGACCAGTGGGTTTGGACAGGGCGGTGTGGAGGATGCAGTGGGTCGGAGGCTGGGTGGGGTGAACTTGGACGGCGGTGGTCACGCCGCCCTGCCCCCCAGCTGCTGGGACTGTGGGACTCCCTGCTCAGTCGCGCGCTCTTGGGAGGCCTGCTGCTCGCCCTTCTGCGCCCACCGCGACGTGAGCCGCCGCTGCCGCCTGCGCCCCGGCCACTATCTGGCGGTACCCAAGTGGTACCCAGCGCCGCCCGCGCCTGCGACGAGGCCGACTTCACGCTGCGCGTGTTCTCCGAGCACCGCCACACCGCAGTGTGAGCCGGGATCCCCTGCCCCGCTGGGTCAGCCCAGGGCCCCCAGGATCCCGCCCAGACCCCACACGGCCGCAGGGTAAGCAGTCCCCTCCCCCATCATCATCATCATCTCCCCCATCATCATCATCATCATCATCTCCCCCATCATCATCATCATCATCATCTCCCCCATCATCATCATCATCATCATCTCCCCCATCATCATCATCATCATCTCCCCCATCATCATCATCATCTCCCCCATCATCATCATCTCCCCCATCATCATCATCATCATCATCATCATCTCCCCCATCATCATCATCATCATCATCTCCCCCATCATCATCTCCCCCATCATCATCATCTCCCCCATCATCATCATCTCCCCCATCATCATCTCCCCCATCATCATCATCATCTCCCCCATCATCATCTCCCCCATCATCATCATCATCATCATCATCTCCCCCATCATCATCATCATCATCATCATCTCCCCCATCATCATCATCATCATCTCCCCCATCATCATCATCATCTCCCCCATCATCATCATCATCATCTCCCCCATCATCATCATCATCTCCCCCATCATCATCATCATCATCATCTCCCCCATCATCATCATCTCCCCCATCATCATCATCTCCCCCATCATCATCATCTCCCCCATCATCATCTCCCCCATCATCATCATCATCATCATCTCCCCCATCATCATCATCATCATCTCCCCCATCATCATCATCATCATCATCTCCCCCATCATCATCATCATCATCATCTCCCCCATCATCATCATCATCATCTCCCCCATCATCATCATCATCATCTCCCCCATCATCATCATCATCATCTCCCCCATCATCATCATCATCATCTCCCCCATCATCATCATCTCCCCCATCATCATCATCATCATCATCATCATCATCATCATCATCTCCCCCATCATCATCATCATCATCATCATCATCATCTCCCCCATCATCATCTCCCCCATCATCATCTCCCCCATCATCATCATCTCCCCCATCATCATCATCTCCCCCATCATCATCATCTCCCCCATCATCACCATCTCCCCCATCATCATCTCCCCCATCATCATCATCATCATCATCTCCCCCATCATCATCATCATCATCTCCCCCATCATCATCATCATCTCCCCCATCATCATCATCATCATCTCCCCCATCATCATCATCATCATCTCCCCCATCATCATCATCTCCCCCATCATCATCATCTCCCCCATCATCATCATCATCATCATCTCCCCCATCATCATCTCCCCCATCATCATCATCTCCCCCATCATCATCTCCCCCATCATCATCATCATCTCCCCCATCATCATCTCCCCCATCATCATCATCATCATCATCATCTCCCCCATCATCATCATCATCATCATCATCTCCCCCATCATCATCATCATCATCTCCCCCATCATCATCATCTCCCCCATCATCATCATCATCATCATCATCTCCCCCATCATCATCATCATCATCTCCCCCATCATCATCATCATCATCATCTCCCCCATCATCATCTCCCCCATCATCATCATCATCTCCCCCATCATCATCTCCCCCATCATCATCATCATCTCCCCCATCATCATCTCCCCCATCATCATCTCCCCCATCATCATCTCCCCCATCATCATCATCATCATCTCCCCCATCATCATCATCATCTCCCCCATCATCATCTCCCCCATCATCATCATCATCATCATCATCTCCCCCATCATCATCTCCCCCATCATCATCATCTCCCCCATCATCATCTCCCCCATCATCATCATCATCTCCCCCATCATCATCTCCCCCATCATCATCATCATCATCTCCCCCATCATCATCATCATCATCTCCCCCATCATCATCATCATCTCCCCCATCATCATCTCCCCCATCATCATCATCATCTCCCCCATCATCATCATCATCTCCCCCATCATCATCATCATCATCTCCCCCATCATCATCATCATCATCATCTCCCCCATCATCATCATCATCATCATCTCCCCCATCATCATCTCCCCCATCATCTCCCCCATTATCTCCCCCATCATCTCCCCCATCATCTCCCCCATCATCTCCCCTATCATCTCCCCCATCATCTCCCCCATCATCTCCCGTCTGTAATTTGCGGGGAGATAGATGATGTGATCAGCACTGACCTGCGTGCCCTCATGGTGAGGTGCTCCTCTGGGAAGGGGTGCGAGGGTGTGTGTGTGCTGCGGGGTGGGGGTCCTCTTGGCCAGAACTAAACACCCCGTACCCCACAGGTCCCCTACATTCCCCTGGAGCTAGAGATGGAGCAGCTGTTTCAGGAGCTGGCAGGAGAGGTGAGGAGATGGGGCAGGGCTAACGGGGTCCCTTCCCTCCCCTCCCCGCCCCTCCCCTCCCCAAGCCATGTACCCCTCTCTCCCTCCTTCCCTTCCTTTCTCTCTCATCCTAGACATCTCATTTTGCTTTGACTTCTCAGTCTGTCTGTGCTTAAATCTCATGAGCTTCTTTTCTCAAAATGCTCACAGCCTTCCCTGCCTCAGAGCCTTTGCTCAGTCTGTACCCTCCCCCTGGACGGCTTTCTCTCCCTTCACAACCCCTGCCAGGCTAAGGCCTTGTCTTCGCAACGTGCCCTGACCCTCCCCCAGGCTGGTCAGCTGCTTGTCCTCTGTGGGCTCCCGCAGCCCAATGCTTTCTCATTGCAGCCCTGACCACTCTGGGGACAGGTCTCACTCCCTTTCTGGACCAGGAGCTCTGAGAGGGCAGGCCTGGGCCTCTCTCAGTCCCTGCTGTGTCCCAGCACCACCCAGCATGCTGTCTGGGTGGCCCCGGGCTGTTTGTTGAATGACTGCCTGAGTGCAGGCTCACAACCGGCTCTCTCCTTACCAGGAGGAAGAACTCAACGCCCCTCAGCTCCAGACCTTATTAAGCATTGCCCTGGAGCCTGGTGAGTTGGGGACCAAGAGTGGACTCCACAGAGCCCCCATGTGTGTTAATCCACGATGCTTCTGGGAGTCAGGGCTGTGGGAACCCTGGGCTCAGCCTGCTGGCGTCTCCCCTGTAGCCAGACCTGTGGGTTCTGTGATAGGACCCGTGGCCAAGGCCATGGCCACGTATAAGCCCATCTTCCTCTACGGAAGTGTAACTGTCCTGAGCACAGACCCAGCCCCCCGCGCCTGGGTTCAAATCCAGCTCTACTAGTTTCCAGCAGTCACATGGCTTTCTGCACCTCAGTTTCAGAAGGGATTATTGGGGATAACAATCACCCCTAGCACTTACAATGATGGCCAGTTTGCAGGAAGTGCCTTTTCTTCTTTCCTGTAGCCAGGGCCCATGCACGGACTCCCGGAGAAATCGGGCTCAGGACCTGTGAGCAGCTGCTGCAGCGTTTTGGGGTATATGATGGGGGCATTGCCTGGATAGGGAGGATGGCCTCCGCTTCCCTTCTGGGGACGTTGACCTTCACCAGATGCCGCATCCCCAGCATGGGCAAAGCCTCGACCCCTACCACTTCCGGCAGCTCTGGGGCCACCTCCTGGAGTGGCAGGTAAGATGGGGGCCGGGCAGGGCACCTCCTTCTGGAGGGAGAGGCACCTTTACGAACGTGGGCGTAGGTGCTCTGTGGGCTAGCAGGGCCCCAGGGGAGAAGGGGAACTTGAACACACCACGCCAACCTGGAGGCATCTGGCTGGGATATCCCTGCCCCGTACACCCCTTTCTTGTCCCTCTAGGGGCACGAAATAGCTCAAGGATGAAGAGCAGACTTGGATCCTGGGTTGGAATCCCAGCTCCCAGCTCAGCCCCTTCTGGCTGTGTGACCTGAGGGGCCTTATGCTTGTCTGCCACTGGGAGGCAATAATTCCCCCCCTCCGGCGCTCCCTGTTCTGGATCCTTGTGAGGAGGAGATGGTCCCAGACCTCCCACACTGCGAGTGGTAAGCCCGCCCTCACTCAGCCCTTTGTGGGTAGAATCTCACCTTGTCCTCACAACACCCCTGTTACTGCTGGTACTATTGTTCCCCATTTACCGACTGGGAAACAGACGCCAAGAGTGGTTAAGCTGCTTGCATAGGGCAGCCAGGAAGAAAGGCAGGTGGGTGGGAACTCAGGCTGTCTGGCTCTGAGACCCCCTTTCAGCCTCCTTCAGGGTGGGACTGACCAATACCTCCCTGCCCAGGCCACGTCTGACAAGTTCGATGAGGACGCCTCTGGAACCATGAACTCCTGTGAACTGAGGCTGGCCCTGAACGCAGTGGGTATGGACAGAGCTCCTGCGGGATCCTGGGGACGGATCTGCTCCCCCTCCTCCCCTGCACTCCTCCCCTGCCATCCACAAAGCCCACACCTTAGTTGCCCACTCTTGGCAGGAACTGGGTGACCCTGAGAGAGGCCCAAAGGGGAGAATCCTCTGTGTGGGGGGAGGAGGGTACTGAGGGAGGGAGTACGGCCCTCCTGGGAGGGGAAGGGGGTGTTGGGAGCTGGTGCCTGAGAGGCCCCAGGCCCCAGGACCTCATGGTAGAATGTCCTGGACTCCTGGACTCCTTGGGTGGCCCCTGGGCGCCTGGAGCCTCCATTTCCCTCTCTGTAAAATGGCTAATACAACAGGGTGGCCAGGTGGAGCCTGTGGAATGGAGCCCACAGGGTTTAGTGCTGGGGAATGCAGCTTCCATGACCACGTGCCAGAGCGCCCAAAGGAAGGCTCCCACTGAAAGGCTGAGTTCTTCCAGGAGACGTAGAACAACCCCATTCCGTTTGTGTGGGAGCGCAAAAATCCTAGCCAATGAACAGAGGTAGAGAGCAACTTTTTCCCTGGGCTAATGCAGTTGGAAAAGTGCATGTGATCTGTCCCCCACCCCACCTTGTGCAGATGGGTTGTGGTCTGGGATCAGACACAGAACTCCCAGACCCCCTCCCCACCCCAGGGCTCATCGGCCACAGCAAAGGGAAGGGTGAGACATGGGGAGATGGGGGGCTGGGGGTGATGTGACCCAGAGTCTGAGGCAGGGGGAGACCCTGAGGGGGGAAGTCAAAGGTGCGGGGAGGTGCAGGAAAAGAAGGGAACTCAAGACGGGGGAGATGGAGTCAGAAGATTGGGAGATGTGAGCCTGAGAAACAAGCGTCCCAGGTAGGGAGAAGCAGAGGCGAGAGAGGGTGGGGGAAGGTGGAAGGCTGTACCGTTCACGCGGTATGCCCGAGTGCCTGGTACAAGCCTGGTGTTAGTCTAGGAAGAGGAGCGCTCTAAGCGGCTGACGTGCTGATGGTACAGACACACAACAAGCGGAACGTCTAGGGCAGATGGTGAGAAGTCCTACGGTGGCAAAAGGAAACAGGCCATGGTGCTGGGACCTGCAGGGGGTGAGGCGTGGGTTGAGACATGGCGGTCAGGGAAGGCCTCACTTGGGTGGTGTGTGAAGAGACTGGAAGGAGGGGGAGTGAGCCTTGGGGACTCTGGGGAAGAGCGGTCCCGATGGGGGAAGTCAGTGTAAAGGCCCCGAGGAGGCTGCTGTGGAGGCTGCTGTGGAGGCTGCTGTGGAGGCAGCGGAGTGAACGAGGGGCCCGGTGATGGAGATGAGGACAGGGGGCCAGTGTGGCTGGAGCCAAGTGGGGAGGGGGAGGTGGTCAGAGAGGAGGTCGGTGGAGGAAGACAGGAGAGCCTCACGGGGCCTTGGGAGGACAGCTCTTTAAAATTTTTAAAATATGTACTAGAGGGAGGAGGGAGAGGCTAAGTCCAGGGTCAGGGATTTGTGTGTGAGCCTGGAGCTGACAGGCAAGGGAGAGGTGGTGTGTATGACAGAGGGAGTACCAGGGAGCGGGCCAGCTGGAAGCAAGGTCTGGAGACCCGGGCAATCCTGGGCTGGGGGGACGGACAGGAGCAAGAACCTGCTCCGATCCAATCCTGTCCTCTGCGCCACAAACACCCCCTGAGCCCCGCTCCGCTCCGCTCCAGGCCCTGTGCTGGCTGATGCTGGGGATTCAGTGGTGACCAGAAGCCCTTCCCGGACCTCACCCACCACTCACTCCCCTGCCCAGGGCAGGCGCAGCCAGAGCCACCAAAGACAGCAACAGCCCAGAGGGCTCAGGGCAGGGATGTGAGCTGTGGGACCCCAGAGGAGCTTGATGCTGCTTGCTGGGGGCTGAGGATCTGAGAGAACTTCCTGAAGGAGGCGTGTATCAGAGTAGGAACACTCCGGGCTCAGAAAGGACACGGTGTTCTGGGCAAAGGGAACATCGAGTGCAAAGAAGGCAAAGGCAGAGCCCAAGGTCAAGTAGAGGAGAGCGAGGAGGGGGCAGGAGATGAGGTGCAGCCTGTGCAGGCCACCAGGTGGCTGGGGACAACGGGGGCCCTGGGGGAGGGGTAACCAGGAGGTCATGGTCACTAGGGCCCGGTAACCTAGGTAAGGGGTTTCACAGGGACTGGCTTTTAAAAGCCTCTGTTGGACGATTCCTCATCGGAGGTGATTTCTGAACTCCAGAAATCGCCCCTGATATATGGAGCATCAAGAAACTGACTCCATACGGGGCTGACAAAAATGCTTTGCTGCACAGAAATACTCTCTAATGTCTATTAGCAGAAATCCTGCAGAGTTTAAAGGAATAATAACAACAATAGTTATGATGTGCCAGACACTGTCCTAAGCTCTCTCTCTATAACATCTTCACACGACCTTATAGGGTCAAGGCTATCACAGTCCCCATTTGACAGATAAGGAAACTGAAGCCCAGAGGAGTGAAGGGAGCTGCCCGTGGCCTCACGGCTGGGATGAGGCACAGCTGGGACTAGAGAGGTGGGACCAGGCCCCCCTGGTGTCTGCCTTCCCTGGGGGGTCGGAGGGGGGTATGACCCTGAGGTGGGGCTCCCGGGGCAGCTCAGCAGGCTCAGGGGTGGCCTCCCGCAGGCTTCCACCTGACCCAGGCCCTCACTAGCCGCCACCGGGACAGCCGTCTGCGTGTGGACTTCCAGCACTTCGCGTCCTGCACGGCCCAGCTCATCTGCATCTTCCGTGAGTGTCGTCCCTGACACTGGTGGGACGGAGGGGGGGATGTCTCCATGGTAAGGGGACCAGGGAGGCGGGCGCTCACCCTGCCCCTCTCTGACAGGCCACTGCGGCCGGCACCTGGATGGGGGCGAGGGGGTCGTCTGCCTGACCCACAGAACAGGTGAGCCTGGGCCGCAGGGAGGGGTGGCACGGGAGTGTCAGGAGTCCTCTCCCTCGTGCCTGCTGTTTCCCCTCGCCCAGTGGATGGAGGTGGCCACCTTCTAGGACCTCAGCCTGAGAGCCCTGCCTCTCCCTTCTCCCAGCCCGGACCAGGGTTTCCTCTACAGGGAGAGGGGGCTGATGACCTGACGTTAAGCAGTGATTCAGAGCGTGGCCTTGGGAGCCAGCCTGCCTGGAGCTGACTTCTGGCCCCACCACTCATCAGCTGGGTGACACCAGGCAAGTCACTGCACCTCTCCGGTACACGGGCATGGTAACAGCACCTCTCTCGTGCAGGCTGCGTGAGTTAGCCCACCTTACACGCTTAGAACAGTGCCTGGCCTGCAGTGGGTCCCCAACAGCACTCCTCCTTTCACACGCTCATGGGAACAGGGACTGGGGCACTCCCACGCCCCACCTCGCTCTGGGAAGAGGTGCTCTATCATGGCTCTCCTAAGAGGTGGAGAACAGATAGAAAAACAGAGGACACTGTAGGAATCCTTCTTAAAAATATTACATGTTTTATTATCCTGTCCCCAGAAGGGTGGTTTATCCAGAAACCGAGAAAAAAAATAATCAATCGGAATAAACTCAAAAAATGGGGGGGGGGAGGTGGTGGAGTGAAACCATCCACTAACAGGCAGCTAGGCCAGCAGCCCACCCTCCGCCTCGGGGAGGGGTCCCCAGAGACCCACGCCGACGGCAGACATCAGAGAAAGCGGTAAGGGGCTGGGGGAGGGGAGCAAATCAGCTATGTCTTCATTATGAGAGCAAGAGGCGGCGAAGATATGCTGCTAGGTGAATATATATTTATATAATAAATCCGTAAGTTAATAAAGTAAATAGTAATTCTCTGAAAGGTTTTTTTTTGTGGATTTTTGTGTGTTTTTTTGGTGTGTTTTTTTGTGTGTGTTTTTCTTTTCTTATTTTTTCTTTTTTTTTTTTTTTTTTTGCAGGTGGAAGGGGTCCTTAGAAAATCTGAGAGATACGCAGGTCCAGACAAAGCAAGGTGGGGGCTGGCTGGGGGTGAGGCTGGTCTGCCCAACCTCACTCCTGGACAGAAGAGGGGGGACTGAGCTGAACCCCCTCATCTCCTGGCAATGCCAAGTGAGGGGAGGGGACAGGGGAGCAGGGAGCAGGCTGGTCCTCTTTCCTGCCGGGCAGCTGTGGCGCCCTCTGTGGGGCCCATCGCAGGCCCGGGGGGTTCCTGGACAAGGCACGTCGGGCTTTGGCCTGGATGTGGGAGGCCTTGAAGGGACCTCAGGGGAGAAGAAATGGACCGGGGGGGTGGTGAGGGGTGGGCGTTTCTAGGGCTTCGAGGGGGCCTGTTTTGCTGTGAGGATCCACTGTCCCCTCCACAGAGTTAAAAAAACAAAACAAAACAACACATCATATATATTTACCAGACCAGAAGCGCTGACCCCGGAAGCCTCCCTCACCCCCATCCAGGGGGAGGGGGAGATCCTCCTGGTCCACCGACAAAGAGAGAGGAGAGAACCTGCCCCAGCCCCTCCCTGCCCACCCCGCTCCCGCCCAGGAAGGACTGACAGAGTGCTTTGCATAGATACAGAGTCAGAGGAGTGGGGCCAGGGGGTGCCCTTGTAGCGGGGAGGGGGGCAGAAGAGCTCCCCCAGCCCCTCCTGGAGGCTGTGAGGAGGGGTGTTTGGTCAGGGTTTCTCCGGTGGGGGCCTCACAGGTCGCTCTCGCCGTACAGGGCTGTGGAGAAGGACTTGTAGTCGAGGGCCCCGGGCACAGCATCAGGGCCCTGGTATGGGGCCATGCGGGCGATGCAGTACTCTGCCTGGTCGGGGGGCAGCTCTCTCCGCAGCTCCTCGGCTGTGATGAAGTTCTGGGGGCGGCAGGGCGGGAATCTGGGTCACCGCCGACACGGCCGCTGGCCCACCCGGCCCCTCACGCCCAGCCCTGGCCGTGAGGGCCCCTCCCCGCCGGCCGCTGGGTGCCTCCCAGGTGTCTTGCTCACCTTGTCCCCGGCCAGGACCTTGAAGGAGGCGATGACCTGGTCGGCCGTGTCTGTGTCGGTGGTCTCCCTCGACATGAAGTCGATGAAGGCTTGGAAGGTCACGAGGCCGCTGTGGTTGGGGTCAACCACGCTCATGATGCGGTTGAACTCGGCATCGCCCTGTGAGGGGGGTGGGCGGGGACAGGCGGCCTTTCAGTGGGGCAGGGCGGCCGGGCCGGCCCGGTGGCTAGAACCGGGTTAGGAGAACAGGGCCCGACCCCAGCGCACACGACAGGTGTCGTGAGTCCGCCTCCAAGGGTCTTGGCTCCCGGCCGACTGCCCCACCTGCCCCAGACCTGGGACGCCTACCCTGTGGGAAGTGGGGAGTTGGGGAGTGGATCTAACAGGTCTACTGCTCCTCAGCCCTGGTTCACAAGTTAGCTCCGGAGGGCGAGGAAGAAAGAAAGAAAGAAAGAGAAAGAGAAGGGGAGAGAGCTGGAGGCCTGACCTCCTCTCTCCAGAGACTTCCAGAAAAGGAGGTAGGAGGCTCAGGGAGTCATCGGAGGGACCCCAACCAGCAGATGCAGCAGAGGAGGAGCAGGGAGGCCAGGCCGTGCTGCTCTGGTGGAGGAGTGTCCCCGAGGACGTGGACATTCTGGAGGCGGTGAGGAGGGGGAGGAGGAGGGTGAGGAGGAGGAGGAGGGGGAGGGACGGAGGAAGGGGAGGAGGAGAGGAGGAGGGGGAGGAGGAGAGGCACAGCGGCAAGGGCAGGCAGAGGCGGCATACCAGGCTGTATCCCGTGGAGATAAGCAGAGCCCTGAAGTCATCGGAGTCCATGCTGCCTGTCTGCTTCTGCTTGAGGACGCAGGGACAGCAGAGGAGACCGGGCCCAGAGAAGGCAAGAGGGGCCGCCCCGTGTGCACAGCGGGGAAACAGGAGAGTGGCAGGGAGCGGGGGAGACAGAGGCGGCCCCGAGAGACCAGGTAAGAGGGAAGGTGTCCGGAGAGACACAGGGCAGGGAGGCAAGAGAGCCCGTGAAATGGCACACATGATGGAAAGGGGTGGGACGGCCAGAGGGAGGGGAGACAGAGAGAAGGAGAGAGAGAGAAAGAGAAGAGCAGTTAATGCCACAGTCCACTGGGGCCCAGGGGGCGCGTACCTGCCGGTCATTCTCCACGTCGTAGCCCAGGCTGATGAGGCAGGCCTTGAACTCCTCCGGCCCCAGCGCCCCGCCGTGGTCCTGCCGGCGTCCGAAGGCAGGTGTGCACAAGGGGCGGTGTGGAGACCGGGCCGGCACCGAGGCGGGGAGAGGGGCCCAGGTCACATGCAGAGGGCGGGGGAAGGGGACACACGGGGGAGGGAAACACAGAGTTAGAGGTGACGTGGACAAGGTGATGGCCAAGGCAGGGCAGGTGGAGGGGCGTGGGTGGCCTGGAGGGCAGTCAGAGGCCTCCTCCCAGCTCCTCTGGGCCAGAGCAGGGGTGGGAGCTGAGAGGTGCCAGGATTGAGGCTTGAGTCCCAGGACTCTTGGGAGGGAAGGGGGGAGCTCTCCTCACCTCCAGGATTTGGGGTGGGAGAAGGGGGATTGCACCCCGTCCTGCTGGGCCCCTGCCTAACGCCCAGAGCACATGCTACCCACAGAAAGCAGGCAGATGACACATCAGGCCCCGCAGGGCCTGGGGCAAACTGGTGCTCAGGGCCCCTCTAAAGGGGCTGCCAGACCAAATCTGACTTTTAAGGACACTGTGTGTATGTGTGGGTCAGATCCCTGGTGTGCTGGGACCTGTCTGTTCAGGGTTGCATGGGCAGGTAGGCGAGGACGCACAGCCCCTGGGGCAGGGCTAGAGACTCCCCTCCCTTTCTCTTCCCGAGGGAAGCTGCCCATGCTGTGGGTCGAGGTGATGCACATCTGCACCCCCTTCAGTGGCCGGGGCCCTACCGGCCCCTGTGAGTGGCCCGTGACACTCGGCAACTGTGATGTGAACAAACGGACAGATGCAAAGACGGAGGGGCAAGGTGAGGGGTGACAGTGGGGAGGGAAGACACCAAGGGGCAGGGCGAGCGGCTCACCTTGTCGAAGTGATTGAAGGACGCCCGGAACTCCTGCATCTGCTCTTGGCTGATGCCCTTGGCGTCGCGGGTGAGGATTTGGTTCTCGACCTCGTTGATGGTGCGGGCGATGGTGGTGAGCAGCTGCTCCCAGCCCACGCGGATGTGCTGCGGGAGGAATGAGGGCGTGAGTGTGGGCTGGGCCGGCAGCTGGGGATGCTGGGACCACCGCAGCCGTAGCTGAGCGGGGCTCGGAACTGCCTTCTCCTTGTGCGGGGCTGTGTGTGGCCTGGAGTCAGGCTCGCCCTAACTTTCCCCCAAACGCAGCCCAGCCCCACACTCTCCCGTGTGGCTCATGTGCACAGGGACACAGGCACGGTGCCCGCCTACTGCCTCTGCCAACCAGCGGGGTTCACGTCACACCGGTGTACGTCCCAGTGACGGACGCAGCAGACAACCGGGCCCCGATACCTGTGCCAGGATCCACAGGGAAACTTTGCAGAGACATGCTGGGCAACGTTTAACTAGCTTTCTGGGGCAACAGCCCTTCCCCCCTTTTATTTGGTGGTGATCTGCATGGTCTAAGTGCTGTCACCACGGACCATTTCAAGCTACCACTATGATGGCAACCCGCCCTGATGCTATGACCTGGCGGCAGCGAGCCGGCACGCGGGATTCCCGCACATGCTGGCTGGATCTGCGTCAAGTGAGGATGAAATGGCTGAGGCCACACTGGGGGGCGGGTGCTGCCTGCCCTCCCAGCTCTCCAGGGAGCTTGTCTTGAGATGTGTGTTGTCATGGCGATGGGAGAGTAGTGGTAGAGAAACTGTGATTTTTAAAAACGTGTAAACGTTGGATCTAGTCTTTTTGGTCAGAGAGAAAGGGGAGACAGAGCAAGTGGGAGACACTTTTCTACGGGGGGAAGAAAACCATTTGGAACAAGACAGCCGGGCCCTGCCTGGGCTGCCACAAGAATCCTCCAAGCTGGTGAAGGGACAGCGGGGGCACGGCGGGCTTGCCTCCATGGTGTAGTTGGTGTGCTTGTTGTCGAAGATGAGGGCCTCCTGGATGAGCTGGTGCTGCTGCTCCAGCAGGTCCAGGTTCGGCTTGTAGTCCACGATGCTGCGCTCGTACTGCTTCAGGTGGCTCAGCTGGTCCTCCAGAGTCCCATTCATCTCGATGGAGATGCGCCCGATCTCCTGCACAGAGGGTGGTGCTACTGGGGGGCGGGACTGGCAGACCTCGGCCACGACCAGCCACCCGGAGGAGGCCTGTTGCTGGCCGCCCCAATGCCAGGGCGCCCGCCGCCCGGGGCCTCTGCCCAGGGGTCCCCTCCGGGAAGGCCTGCCGCCTGCTGCCCCCCAGCGTAACAGCGGCCACGATGCAGTTTCGGCACCGGCACTCCACAGGGCTAACCTCACTGCTCCCCGCTTGACTCCCCGTGAGGCCCAAGGCTGGGACGGGCCTATTCCACGGAGGTGGAAACTGAGGCCCAAAGAGGGCAACTTATGACATTAAGAGGCAGAGCCAGGATCGGAACCCCGGCCTGGCGACTTCAGAACCCGTGCTCTTGGGCACGAGCGCCCCACGCCTCGCTTCCCACGGCGACGAAGCCGTGCAGGGGGCACTGAGCCCCGCGGCCGACCTGCCCGATCCTCTCTCGGGCTGTCGTGAGTTTCAGTGAGGCCACTTCGGTCAGTGGGGTGCCTAGTGCTTAGTGAGCCCTCGGTAAGTGGTGGCCTGAGTCGCAGTCGGCATGGTTACAAGCCTTCCCGCAGCTGGGTCACGAGGGCAGAGTGAGGGCGCGGTGAGGGTCTGAGCTCGGACCACCTTGGTCACAGCTACACCACAGTGCTTGTGATGGGGCTGGCACAGGGCGGTGCCCAAAAGTGTCTCTTGAGGGAATGAAGTAATGGGTTTCCTCATCCTTTTAGGGATGAGAAAACTGAGCCACAGAGGTTAAACTGTGCCTGACTCCCGATCTTAAGTCAAGGGGAGAGTCGAGACTCGAACCCATCTCTACCTGACCCCTAAGCACGGTTTCCCTCTGAACGCTGCTGCCATTTCCACGAATATGTTATGGACACTCCTAATCCCACGAGGCCACGAGAGCTGGGTCCCAGATCCACCAGGCCCCCGAGTCCACCGGCCCCATGGAGCACTGGGGCCCTCCCACCGGGGGTAAGCAGCAGCCTCCTGTTCAGTGGGGGCTCTTCCTCAACTCTGCCCTGAGATTCTCCTGGGCCCAGCAGGGCTGGGGCGACTCGCCCTCACCTCCATCTTAGTCTGGATCCAGGGCCCCACGATGTTGGCCTGGCTGGCGAACTGGCGGCGGAGGTGCTCGTTGGACTGCTGTTTGCTCTGCTCCTCCAGGAGTGCGTGGTCCCGCTTGGGCACCAGCTGCTGCACCTGGGGAAGGGGACGCAGGCAGGAGCGGTCAGGGGGGCGGCCCCCTCGCCTGGCCGGTCCCGGCCCTGCCGGTGGGTGGGTGCCGCCTACCTTCTCCCACTTGGAGTTGATGATCTGGGGCGTGACGGTGGTGTAGGGGTTGCTGCCTGACAGCTTGATGTGGTTGCTCTCGGCGATCCTCTGGGCCTCCTTGTGGATGGCCAGGATGGCCTCCCGTTCCCTGTCGGCGTCCGGCAGTGTTGACTTGAACTGGTCGTGGGCTGAGATCAGGCCCTGGGGGCGGGAAGAGAAGGGATGAGGGTGCAGCCCGGCCCCGTGGAGGCCCCACGAGCCACGAGAAGGGCGGGGAGGGGAAGGGGCGGACCTCGATTTCCTCGATGGTGTGGACAATGAACATGTCCTGGAGGTCCTCCATGGCGCTCTCCATCCAGTTGTTAAAAGGGGCCGCCCGCTTGGCGTACTCCAGGTGCAGCTGGTCAATGGTCTCCAGCTGCTTCTCCGTTTTCTGGTGCGTGTTGGGAGGGACGGGGACAGAGGAGGGAGGTCAGTAGGCTAGCAGGAGGTGTGTATTGTGGAGAGGGGTCCGGGGGCACCAAGGGGTCAGGGGAAGACCCCTGCTCTGAGGGCAACGAGGCACAGACCTCGGCGGGTGGCATCGCCCCCTCCTCACCTCCAGGGCTTCCCTGCGACTGTGGGTCAGAGAGCCAAGGGCATCCCACTGGTCGCAGATCTTCTGGCAGCGGGTGTTGACGTTGTGGGAGTCGTAGTAATCCAGCTCGCTGTGGGCCGGGCAGAGGGTGATGAGATCCAGCAGGGGTAGCCAGGGTGTGCTGGACCCACCCGCCCCCAGGTGTCCCAGGCCCTGATATCCCCAGGTACCAGGGGATATCAACACTTAAGCACATCAGTCATCAATCACCCCTCTGGCCTGGGGCAGGAGGAATTGGCGGGGAGAGGATAACAGAGCTTGCTGTCACTGTAAGCTGACGCAGGGCTCCCAGAGTGTGGCCCTCGACCATCCCTGTAGGCTGGCGAAATCTCAGTTGCCCGACCAGGGGTCGAACCCAGACCCCCAGCAGTGGAAGCACAGAGAGTCCTAACCACTGGACCACCAGGGAAGTCCCCTGGATTGCTTTTTCCATTTAAAGAAAGTCTAGCAGAGCACACTGGTTAGAGAATAAGGCTCTGGAGCCAAGTTCCCTAGGTGTGAATTCCAGCTCTCCAATTTTGAACTTGTGTGACCCTGGGCGAACACACCGGGACCAGGCGGCCCAGGTTCCAGCCCTATCTCACTCCCTAGCTGTGTGACCTTGGGCAGGCCCCTTGGCCTCTCTGTGCCTCAGTTCCCATCCTGTAACACAGGACTGCTGGGGGATTAAATGAGCTGGTACATGTAGAGCACTAAGTGCCCTGAGTTTCTGTCATGACCATTAATCAACGCTCAGCCGGGCTGTCCATCCAGGCTCATCCTGGCCGGCCCTGGGCCCTCAGACTCATCTTCAGGGGAACGGACAGCACCCCAAACAGCCCTCCCTTTCTCCTCCAGGGCTACTGTCCAGAAAGCTGCCTCAGGGACTGCCTGTTCCCCGGCTCAAGGTAATGGGTTTCACATGGCTGTTCCCAGTGCCTGAGAAGTGGGCTGGCCTAGGATTTCCTCCAAGTCTGTTTCTCACTGGCTTCCAGGAGCTTGCCTGTCAATGGGGGGTGGGGGACCTGCCCATGTCCCACCCCACAACCCCTGAGGGTGGTGGACGTCTGCGTCTGTGACCTCACTCTCCTCGGCCTGGGCATGCCAGGTACAGGGGCTCGATCCTAGGGGAGCTGCAGGACCCCAAGGGGTGCCCCCAACAGTGCTCAATGGGGATGCCGTGTCCCCGGGACTGTGAAGACCCAGTGGTACTTCTGCCTGTGGGTGAGCAAACAGGGAGCCCCCAGAGCAGCTGGGCAGTGTGGAGGGCGTGAGTCAGGGAGGAAGCCAGCCCTGCCCGGTGAGGGGCTCCACCGGGCATCGCTGCTAGGCCCCAGCCTTGTAGGAACAGGAGAAATTTGGGGATGACTGTGACAGGGTAGCGGGTGTCTGTGGAAAGGGCAGTTCCAGCCAAGGATCCTATTTTTGAGCAGACGGCTATTTTGGGAGCCCTGCCGCCCTCCAGGGCCTGTGGATTTTCCATGAAGTAATGGCCTGGGCCTCCCACTCCCTGGGCCCTGCTTGCTGCTGGCTGCCGAGCTGGTGGAATAAGGCCCCTTTCACTGGCTCTGGAGGTTCAGTGTACTAATTGTGTGCACAAGTTTATCTGACTGGGGCGGGGAAGGGAGGGCAGAGGACCGACTGCCTGGAAGCTCTTACAATAAGTGTATTCTGAGCAGCAGAGGGAAGGGGCCGGAAAGAACAATGGGCTCTCTGTGCAGCCAGATTCCCTCAGGGAGCAGGGGGTGGGAGCGGCGTGGGCTAGGCCGCCCACCACATCAGGGGGCCAGGGGGTCTCCCTGGTGTGGCAGGCAGAGGAGGGGGAGCCCAGGGACCCCAACAGCCTGAGGAATCAGGACAAGGGGTCAGAGACCCCCCCCTTCTGCTGGAGAATCTAGATCCCACTGTTTCTCATCTGGGGTAAAGACAAGGTGGGCAAAAGGCATCATCCTGTAAGGCTCTCCCCTGGCATCTGAAAGGAGGGTGTGAGGGTGGAAAGGGCTGGGGGACCCCATGCCACCACTGCTCTACCGCTGCTCTGGACTGGGTGCTGGAGGGGAAGCAGGTGACGGGGAACCACGAGCCCACACGTACTTGAGCTCCTGGGCGATGGCGGCAATCTGCTCCACGCGGTCCTGGTGTGCGGCCAGGTCGCTCTCGAAGGCCTCGTGCTTGCGGATGAGGGCTTTGATGTCTGACAGGGTGGCCGTCTCATAGTCCCGGTGCCTCAGCATGGCCTCCTTCCCTGGGGTGGGGCAGAGGGCAGGGGGCGCTTCATCAACAGTGCCAGAGGGATGTCCGGCCAGAGGGAGGGAGACGGGGTGTGGACCCCACGCCCTGCCTTGCCGAGGATGGTGCCATGAAAGCTAGAAACTTCCAGAGCCTTTTTCCTTGCCCTTTGCAGGGATCTCTACGCTCAGCTAGATCCCAGATGGAGCTGGAAGACACTGTGGGGCTGGTGGGCCTGAGGCAAATCCCAATTCAAGCTGTGGGTTCTAAATTTAGTATCCTTTATTGGTAGACGGTAAGAATTTGGAATGTGCTACCAGGGCTGGAAATGTGGACACCTATCTGCGGACCGCTGTGATCCGGAGAAGCAGCTGGCGTTGCAGCCGTGCCTCAGCAGTGGGGGGGAAGGGGAAGTCTGAGTCAGGGCTCTTCCAGGAGCCTGACCCCTGGCACTTGGGCGCCAGGCCCCCTTGGGGTGGGAGTCCTATCACACATCTATTGCTCCACACTATCCTAAGGGCTTTCCATGTGCAGCGAGGCAGGGCCCATTGTCAGGCCCTGTGAAGGAAGAGAGGAACACTGCTATTAGTCCTGGAGCCTGGCTAATTATACACCCCAGAACAGAAGCTCAAGTGAGCCCTGCAAGCACAGTAAGGTACTGCAAAGAACCAAGGGGAAAACGCTGGCCGGGAAAGGTGGCTGGGACCCCCAACCCCTAAAACTACCTCAGGACCCCTGGAGCGGCAGCTCAGAGACCCCCCTCCTCAGCTGGCACCAGAAAATCCAACCAACAGCTGCCCGCCTAGAGCAGGGGATGGCAGACAGCTTCTCCCCACCTGCTCTTCCACTGTAAACGCGGCCAGTGGCAGCCCAAGGTTAAAACCTCAATGAGGGGATGCTGAGAAGGCCGATCACCAGTCAGTCCCATCTGCATCTCAGCCACCCCGTGGACAGGGTCCGGCACTGGCGGACAGGAGGTGGCAGCCTGGGAGACTGACTGCACTGGCCCTGCCACTCCAGCCCCGCGGCAGCAGGCTCAACCACAAAGGCAAGCTTGCAATTCCCTTCTCCAAATTGCTTTCTCCCAAGGGTGGGAACCAGAAATAGTAGGTTACTCCTTTTCTGCCTCAGCAGAGTTTCAGCAAGGGAGCTGCTAGGGGTGCGCTGGCAAGAATCGGGAGGAGGGGGCCACAGCCACGGCTGCCTGGGATCCAGGCCAAGGGGCCGCCAGGCTGAGGAGGGGGATGAGGGCTCATTTTTGCTTTTCCCCCAGACAATCTAAGACCCTGGAAGAAGCATCCACATGGGCGCTCACTCCTGCAGGCTGTAGGGATGGTGAGGGGGCACAGAGTGATGGTGGCTCAACCCGCCCTCTGCCCCCCAACCCCTCACAGGTGAGGAGGCTGCTACACCCGGCTTCCAGGGGTGTAGAGGGGTCGGGAGGCTGGTCTCTCCTCCTGTTTTGCATAATTGGGTGGTTCAGAGGACAGAGGCTTCAGGCCTTGGGAATGAGAGTGGACAGGCCTGCCTGGGGACTCTGGGCTAATGCAAGAGGCAGGGCCAGATGCCAAAGTGCCTGTGGGGAGGTAGGGGTGGGGCAGGGGCGTGTGGAGTTGGGCCCTGGCTGAAGACTGGGCCACTTCTCCTAAATGCCTTCTGGTGAAGGCTGGCCAGAGTGGCTCCCAGGGAAAGAGCTCTGGTGGGCCATCACATCCACACCCCTCGGCCTCAGGAGACCATCTTCTCAGGGCCTCTTGGAGCCCCAGGAGAGAAGCTGGAGGGCTGATAAGAGGCCCCCAAGAAGGGAAATCCACAGGGATGACACTCAGAGCCTAAGAAAGGATGATGGAGCTACAACACGTGGATAATGACAGGAGACAGCTCAGTCCAAGCGTGGGACACGGGTGTTGCAAAATCCACTTACATGTCCAAGGGCCCTTTAACAAGAAAGATGTCAAATTCTGCAGTTCCCTGGGCAGGGACCTCACCTACCTGGAAACTGCTGAGCATAGCGAAGAGGTTCAAGAGGTGTTTGTTGAATGAATGAAGAACAAACGAATAAACTAAATGCCAACATCCCCTCCCTCAGGTTTGGGGGCGCAGAACCCAGGGGCACCATTTCTGTGAGGCAGAGGGAGGTGCCTGCATCCCTGGCCCAGGCTACCTTTTCCTCGCCTTGCCTTCTGGCTTCCCCTCCTCTGCATTCCTTCCCTGGCAGAGGAGGGATCAGGGTATTGCTCTGGATCTGGAAGCTGCCGTTGGAGAGCAGCTGGCCTGAGCTAATGTGAGGAGGGCATTAGCTGGGCTGCAGCTGCGGACACAGGTGACACAGGCCCAGGTCGGCGGATCCTGCAGAGCTGCGTGTCCGCATGCTGGCAAGGGTGGGGCAGGCTCCGTATGGGTGCCTCTGGGTGGGTCTCAGCAACTGACCAGGGTTGGGGCTGCCTGCCAAATAGCTGGGTGGGTGGGGCCAGAGGAGCCCCCAGGGGCTCAGTGAGGATCTCGCAGGGACCTGGGAGGGTGGGAGGGATGAAAAACCACACTGAGCAATGCAAGGAAGTGTGAGACCAGCTGGGCAGAGTGGTGGCAGGAGGGCCAGGGCAGGGAGGGCAGGAGGCAGCCAGTAGTGGGAGGGTGGGAGCCCAGTGGAAGGCGCTCGGCTCTCCCAGGCGCTGGCCGTTTCCTGAAAGCTTTTGGGCCCCTGGGATCCGGAATCTCAGCCGTGGTGTGGGTCCCGACCGAGGGCCAGGGACGTGACGGAATTCCACATCCCGAGCCAAGGGAACAGGCAGCTGCAGAGCTGCCGAGAAACCAGAGTCACTGCTGCCCTTGTGGGAGAGGGCCCTCGGGGGAGGCACCGGGACAGGGCAGAGGGGAGAAAGAGCTCCCACGGCGGGCCACGCCGAAGGGTGCGTGGCTGGTGGTCAGTGAGCAGCAGGTGCAAGTCGGGCAGCAGGGCCAGGAGGTGGATCCCTGGCCCATTCTAAGGACAGCGCTCAGGATCACAGACCATCCAGCACTGGCTCTTCAGTGTGAAGTCCACAGTCTCAAAGGGTGCAGGGCACGGAAGGCAGGCTGTGTGAACCCAGGCTGCCAGAGAGGGGAGGGCATACCCCCATGCCCACCCTGGCCCGGAGGGGCGCCATACTCAGGGGAGACGTGGCAGAGTGACAGGGACAGGGGCCACGTCCCTGTGCAGCTGGCACAGGGTCCAGTGACCCAGGAAGGAGTCCACCTGTAAGTAATCTCTGAGGCCAGGGCAGATTGGGTGGACCTGGCCCCAAACTGTTCCTTGCTGCCTGGGGCTGGATGACCCCAAAGCGGCATTTGTGACATGCATGTTCCCAGGCAGCAGGAAAGGGGGCCTGACAAACAGACGACATGCAGGCAGGAGGGGCTCTGTGTGTGTGTGTGTCTGTCTGTCCGTGTGTGCGTACACGTGTGTGTCTCCGAGAGACAAGAAAGGAGGGAGGGAGCTGGGAGGGTCATACCGTCGGTCCAGGCCTCGTGGATGGAGGCCTTCTGCCGGAACTTCTCTGCCAGGTGGTCGAGCCGCTCCAACCTGCGGATCTCATTCAGCAGCCACTCCTCGTAGCCCTTCTCGGCCTGCTCCAGGTGCTGCCAGCCGTTGTTGATGTCCTGTGGGGGCAGGAGAGGGCAGGGCTAACACGGGGAGCTGGGGCACCCAGCAGGGCAATGCCTCCCTGAAGGATGATGACGGGAAGGCAGCGGAAATGGGCCGGGGTCACATCTCCCCCCAGCTTTGCTGTATCTGCCTGCTTGGACAGCACCCAGCACACGGCAGGTGCGGTCAATACTTTTGGAGTAAATGAATGAGTGAAAATGAACGAATGCCATACGGGGCACTGGGAGTCAGAAGGTGACTGTCCAGTGAATACTGTCCCTCCCCTGAGAAGGGGCCTCAAGCACTGGAGGTCCTGGAGTCACGGCCAAATGAGGGTCCAAATTCAAACAATTCCACACAAACTATGGTGTGGTTTGGGGATGGGTGTAAAACTCTGGGGAGTGATGGGGGGAGAAGGAACACAGTAAAGTGTCAAGGGCATGCCCCACCACACTCTGCACTCCGAAAGCTGTGCATTCTCGTTAAGAAAGCCCATGCTGGGGAAATAAGCCTGTGGGTGGTGAGCAGCTGCCCCTCTGCCCCTCACAGGGAACCTGCAGCTCCGCACACCTCCTGGGCCCTGGCCCACCCTCAGCCCTCCGGCACTCACCGAGACCATCTTGCCCTCGGAGGGCATGAAGGCGGGCCGGTTGCTGAGGCGCAGCTTGGTCTGCAGCGTGTTGAAGTTGATCTCCAGCTGGCACTTCTCCTGCACCTTGGGTGGCTTATGGACGCGCCGGTAGTCGCGGAAGTCCTCCAGCTTCTGCTGCATCTCCTGGATGGTCTTCTGGGGCACGCGGTCCTCCAGCCAGGGGATGGTGCGCCGGATCCACTCCAGGAGCTGTGGGCGCACAAGAAGCTGTGGTGGCCTTTGCAGGGGACCCTCTGAGCACAGACAGGGCCGCCCTCGGCTCATGGGCACAGGGGACCTGGATCTCCGAGGGCCCCATCTTGGGGAATCACCCCTGCTCCCCATCTTGACTTCTCCATGATTCCCGATGGGAATCCCACGACCAGGAATTCTGGGAACACATGCCCCCTCTGAACCACGAACCACAAGGCTGTTCTCTGGCTACTTCCTGCTCCTGCCTTTGCTCTTGGCCTTCCTTCCCCCATCTAAGCAGGGTAGCCTCAATTCAGATGCCCCTCCTGGATGGCCGCCCCCATTGCACCCCCATGAGAGCCCGCTGTCGCCATCTGCACCGAGCTCCATGCTGAGAGCCTCACTGTGTCCTGGTCACTGACCGTAAGCGCCTCAAGGGCAGGGCTGGCTGCATGCCTAGCTCACACTGGGGTGGTCAGTGCCACGTGCGGGGCCTGGGACATAGAAAATTAGAAAGTACAACTGAAAAAGAAAGTGACCTGTATGAGCCACTCATGTCTTTGATGGAGCGAGACCAGGGTACAAACAAGCAAACAAACCGGACATGCTAGGACAATCCTAGGAGAGGAAAATCGATTATTGTCCAGCACAGACAGGCCCGGGGAAGGGGTTCCCAAATGCCAACCTCTGGCAGGATGAGAAAGCCAAGGACAAAGTCTCCGTGTGTGGCGACATCTTGGCGCATCACGCCAACTGCCCTCTCTTGGGAAGGGCTGGGATTCTAAGATATAACCTTTTAACCTTTCCTAGGTGTTAGAAATGATGGTGGTAACAAACGGTAGCTTTTTCTTTTAAAAATATCCTTCACTTGGCAAAATAAAAAGTTCAACACTCTAGGTTGGCTGGCAAATACTTTCCCAAATTTTCCTGGTCTGTGAAATCTCAAAGTCTGGGAACCACTGGTCTAGAAGAGCAGTCAAACTACTCCTCTTGGGGAGCTTAGATGTTTTTATTTTTTTAATATGGAAATCAAACTGCTGTCCTGTCACCATATCAGCTCTCGGGTCTCTCTCCATCCTACGGAATCAGTCTCTCCACGGGTGGGGCATGGGAACAGGAATTTTTAAAAAGCTCCCCAGCTGATTCTAATGCAGCCGGGTGTTCAGAAAACTCTGTCCTTGAGTATCTCTGTAGAACCAGGAGCCAGCCAGCATAGTGACACAGCAGTCTGACCCCTTAGTCTTGTAAAATCGACCCGAAAGGTCACATACTGGCTTGGTCAAACTCCACAGCCTATATAACCTTACGACCTTTTCTAGAAAGTCTCGCTGCCATCCCTGCTCTCCCCTCTGCAGATGTCACATGACCTTTGGCAGAGAGTAGCAAGAGGTGACCTAATCTTTCAGCTCTGGCGGAGCCACCAGGGCAGGGGGGAGTGACACACTCACGTCGCTGGCCAGCCTCTCATAATCTTCCATCAGGTGTTCATTCTCCTGGTTGACAGCCAGCACCTTGCAAATCCGGTTGGCGGCAGTCTCAGCCTGTGGCAGGGGAGGGAGGGGAAAGTACACAGTAGTCAGGGCTGCCTGGGGGCTGCTGACCCTCCCTCCTGACAGGCACGTCCCCTGAGAGCTGGCTCATCCATGGCCCACACAGAAGTCCCCAAGGAGGGAAGGAGAGGAAGCACAGCTTCAGCAAGATGGGGCCCTGAGTGGCTGTGTCCCGACAGGCCTTTCCGGGGTCCCCAAAGCTTGCTGCTGAGGCCCCCGCCAGGGGAGCTGGGCCTGTGGGCTCTCTCGACTTGGACTGTGGAGGTGCTGAAGGGGACTAGGGAGCCGTATGCCCAATCACTGTGGGGGAAATGGACTCCCAGGCCCTCCAAGAGGAGGGCTGGGTGAGGCTGGGTAGGGTCCTCCGCTAGGCTAAGGACCCTCCCCTTGGCTGGGAAGGGAGACCGCGGGGGAGGCCGAGCGCCAGAGAGCTGTGGTGGCAGGCAGGGGGAGGGGTGCTGGCGCCCCCCAGGGAAGTCTGGTGGTCAGTGCGCAGGCAGAGCATGCCTGGCCCCTTCCTAATCCTCCCCTCGAGGAGGCTGCTGACGGCTCAGAGGGCGGAAGTCACGATCCACAGGGCGGAGGGGAGCCAGGGCTTCGGAGAGTAGGGAGCGGTGCAGTGACTAGTCTCTGCCCAGAACTACAGGACAATGTCCTGCTTTGTCCTGCTGGGGGGAAAATGCAAGGACAGGAGAAGGAGGGTGAGGGATGCCACACAGAGACCAGGTACCTTTCAGGAAGCACAGAAAGGGTCCAAGAAGAAGAGTTGAAACGGCAACAGAACAGGAACAGAAATAGTGAGGAGGGTCTACAGAGTGGTGGGGAAGGAAAACAGAGAGGCTTGGGGATGGCTCCAGACCCGGCTAGCTGCAGGCACTGACGCCCAGCCTCCCCCTTCCACACACTGCTTCTGGGACAGGCGGGGAGGTGAGTGGGGGACCAGCTGAGGGTGGTGTGTACACACACACACACACATACACACACACCCTGCTTCATGCTGCAGGACACAGGCCAACGGCCACAGGCAGCGCTCCTCAGAGGTGAGGTTCACAAGGGCCTCGGCCAATGAACACCCAGCCCCTAGTGAGTGCAGGAAGCAGAGCCAAGATTGCAGCTTGTGGGGGAGTCGCGGAGGTGAGTCCCTGACCCCAAATCTGGACAGACAACTGGCACCCCAAGCTCAGCTCCACCATGCTGTGCAGGTCCGCGAAGGTGCGGGCTGCCGGTCAAAAGTATTTTGGTTCACCGCTGAGTTCCTGGCACCCAGCTCAGGGCTTGGCGTGTCTGAGGTACTCAAGAGTTGATGAATGAGTGAGGAAAGGAACAAGGAGCAAACGCTTTAGTGACTAGAAATAAACTATCAGGAGAGAACGGGCAAACTTGGTGCTAGGGCTAGGGTTGCCTTTGCGTTCATGAAACAAAACAAAACCTGGAGAGCACTCTTTTAAGAGACTGGATTGAGCCCCTGGGGAAAAGACAGCCACAATAATAAAAGCATTACAAGGATGTCCTGGGAAGTAAACACCGGCCGGAGGAAGCTGGGCTCATAGCTGGAGAGGCCTGGCCCCTGCACGTCCCTTGGTGACGGGCAGCTCCCAATAGGCTGGTCTTTATTTCCTCCCTCACGAGAGGGGCCCAGCTGCCTCAAAGACTCCCAAATGCTCTGACCTGGGCTTTCCTGCCAGTATCCCCTCCCACAGATGCCTCAAGGCCTCCGGTCCCCCAACACCAGAGCTCAGCTCTAAGCACGAGGGGGCAGTTTGTGCAGAGAGAAGACACTCCCTCGAGGGCAGTGTGGTGGGCAGCGAGGCTGGCTTGGGGCCCGCGGAGGGGTGAGGCCAACACAAACATGCTGTTAGTTGGGGTTTGTGGCGAGGAATCTCCTATCACCGCCCACCCCCACCCTGCCTTCCCGCTAGGTGAGGGGTCCCCTCCACTCTCCCTGCCTGTGCCCCCCCACCAGAACACTCCAAACACGAGCTCTGACCACCTGCCGGGGAGGTGGCACGGCGGGCAGAAGCGGGCCGCTCTGACTGCCGGGCCACGGGCGGGGTGCTTAAGGGGCCAGGCACCGTCCTGAGCCCTTCACCCGCATGAGCTCACGTCATCCTCGGGACAGCCCCGAGACGGGCACTAGCCTGCTCCACGTTTTCCACATGGCAGAACGGAGGTGAAGGGACTTATTCGAGGTCACACTGCTGAGAGGCAGCCCAAGCAGACGGCCCGTGGCAAGGCCCCCACTGGCCTTGAGGCTCTGAAGGAGGCAGCAAAGTCCCCACCCCGTGACTTCAGTGTCCTCCTCTTGTAAATGGGGATAACGGCACCCACCCCTCCCGGGGGTGTGCCCAGGACTCTTAGAACCTGTGCACATGGAGTCCTCGGAGGAGTCCCTAGCATATAGTAAGTGCTCAATAAATGAGAGCTCATTTCTTCTTGTTCTTCTCCCTGCCCAACTGCCAACTGTGACACAAAATTAAGCTGCTGGCACCATTGTAAAGCAATTATACTCCAATAAAGATGTTTAAAAAAAAAAATCAAGCTGCTGGGAATACACCGCTGGCCAAGACCAGACACCCAGGAGGCAAGTGGAGGGGATAGAGCCGGCCAGGCCTCCACGTGGGGGCAGCTGGGCACCGTCCTGTGGAAGCAGAGGGCTCCTGACAGGCGCAGCGGGGGACACGTGAGGTCAGCCAGGCTCGGGGAGGGCCGCGACTGGGAGCAGACACTTCTGACGGCCCTACCTGTGTCCGCGGGGCTGCTGGGGACAGTGGCCTGGCGACCTGGGTCAGTAGGAGCAGGCTCAGAGCCTTTCCTGGGGCCTTTGGGAGGGGATGGAGCTGCAGAGAGGGGCAGGAAAGCCAATGCTCCGGGCGAAGGCACAGCCAGTGCAGCAGGCAGGTGGCCGGCACGGATCACGGAACGGGCGGGGCGGCCGAGCAGAGGAGCACAGGCCCAAGCTGCGCTCTGCCATCTAAGGTGACGCTGGGATTCAACTGCCTTGTCTGAGAAACAGGGATGCCACCACCCATCTCAGAGTGGTCTATATTCACAGAGAGACTACCTGTGGCGTCTCGACACTGGGGCCTGCACCGGCTCGGTGGTGGCAATGGAGGCCCACAGTCACAAGAACCTGCCAGACTGGGTCGGTCCTCAGGCCGCAGCCTGGGCAGTGGGACATGGGGGTGGAGGGGTGGCGAGGGCGGGTCTCCAGCCACAGCAGTGAGGGTGCTCCCGCCCCAGCTCACCTTTTGAGCCCCCGAGAAAGCGTGGTAGAAGCAGGACACGTAAGTCATGATGGCTTTCTCATCTGGCCTCAGAGTGCCTACAATATCTGCGCAGAGAGAGAGAAAGAGAGAGAGAGGCAGGAGAGAGTGAAAGATGCAGGAAGGCCGGCCGAGGCCCGAGGCTCATGCGGGAGGAATAGCGCTTGCTCTGGACTGGAAGCCAGACCCTGGCTCTGGCCTGGGTGGGCATGTCTTGCCAAGGTTTTGTAGAGGAGAAGGGGGAGGGTCCGAATAAGATGGATTCCTTTTTGAACCAGGCCTGAGTTTGTGAAACACTAGCCAGGAAGCCTTGTTTGGGGCTGGAAGGATCAGGTGTTATTTGATCTCCCTGGAAACATAAGTAAGATCATGTCTGGTGTGACCACCTACCACCTTAGCATAAACCCCTAATGGTCTCCTGAGACCCCAGAATAAAACCCAAATTCCAGATCCCAGACTACAATGGTACTACATGGCCTGGCCCTGTCACATTCTCTGACCACATTTTCCTCCCCTCTCCTACTCCTCTCCAGCCATTCCTTGAATAAGCCACGTTTATTTACACCTCAGGGCCTTTGCACTTGCTCCCCCCCGTCTACCTGGAACACTTTTCCTGCAGATCTTCACCGGGCAGCTCCTGCTCATCTTGCCTCCCCTGAAAGCCCCAGCGAAGCAGCCCCCATGCTTCCCCATCCCACCATCCTGTCCCATGCTCTCGACTGCACTTATCACATGAAATTACTCTATCTGTGGACATGCCTGTTGTCTGCCTTGCCCAATAGAATGTAAGCTCCATGAGAGCAGGGACCGTGCCTGACTCAGTCACTGACTGTATCTTCAGTGCCTGGAACAGAGCCTGGCACAGGTCAGGGCCTCGATAGACAGTGTGGGCAAAGACTAAGTGGGCAGAGGTGCCAAGGAGTCGGGGGGTGGCTTCCAGTCGGAGAGAGGCCGCTGCCGTCTGCAAGAGAAATGAGGTGAGCACGGGAGGCGAGAGGTAGCAGTGGCATTGGGCAGTGGCAGCGAGGTGGGCCTGCCTGGCCCTGCCCGGTACCTTCTGCGCTCCTGAAAAGGCATGGTAGAAGCTGGACACATAGGTCATTATGGCCTTCTCGTCGGGCCGGGCCGTGTTCACGATGTCTGCAAGTGAACAACAGGGTTAAACCGCCCAAGCAGGGGTGGGTGGGGCGGGGGCGGTCACCCACTGGATCCATAGGCTCCCAAGGCCACAGCCATCCTGGGAGAAGGACCCTCAGAGCTGATTCCACGGCCCTTGGTGACTCCAGTGGGCTTGGCTTGGCCACACCCTTGGCCCCTCCATCCCCCATGGTCACTGGAAAGGCCAAGCTTGTGGGAAATGGATTAAAATGAGGCCACTTCCTCTCTCTGAAAATGGCCTCAAGGGGCTGCTAGACGGTCAACCCCAAAGGCCACCAGAGGCCAGAGGCATGGGTCCTGGCTGGGGGTGGTACATGGCTGGGAAAAGGAGCAAAGCCGGAAAAGGAAAAAACACTCCACTGCGGTGGGCTCCGGGCTCCAGACTCGGAGGCTGCGTGCAGCAGGCAAGGAAGGCAGAGGCCTTGCTTGTTTGCAGGAGTCAACCCTCCTGGCGACCTCCCTCGGCCCTCCGGAGGGATGGGTGGGATCAGTCAGGACGGGCTTTGGCAGAGGGCGCCGGGGCCCAGCCCAAGAGGCAGCCCCTGCGAGCTGACCCTCTTCCAGGACCTCTTCCCACCACCTCCGTCCCCGGCTGCTCCTGCTCTGGCTCCCTGGGTGACACCACTGTCCCCACTTCACGCTGATTCATTCAGGCGTTCTGGCTGGCTCCGCCAGCTCCCTGAGGTCACTGCGAGACATGCCCACAAAACAGGGTGCTGACTGAACAGAAGGGATGCACTTACCCTCTGCATCCAGCATCTTGGGGATGTCTAGGTATTTCTCAGCCACTTCAAAGGCATTGTTCAGGTTGGTGACGGGGTCGTCCTGGGGGAGGGAGGAGAAACTTGGTCAGGGGCAGGAGCACAAGCAGAAGGAACAAGGGCCGGTCCGCAAGGGAGGGACCCTGGGAAGGGCCAGGACTGGGGAGGATCCTTCAGGCAGTTCTCAGCCACCTGTGCTGCTGCAGGGAGCGGTGGGGGGAGGGGGCACACCCGGGTAGAGTCAATTCCTACCCAA